>NC_045785.1:149127807-149428826 GCF_009873245.2 Balaenoptera musculus
TGGGGAGGAGCAAGGAGGGCGTCAGGAGACAGGTCTGCCACCAAGGGGAAGCCCCTGTTTGGCCAAGGGCCTGGTGGTCAGGGCTCCCTAAGTCTGGGTTTGGTGGTGTTCTCAGTTTCGTTTGTGTGTGTGTGAGTGTTAAATATATATAACATAAAATTTACCATTTTAACTTTCTTATCTCTGCACCCTAGTGCTCTCCCCTCCTCCAGTTCAGAGGCATTAAGTACATTCACAATATTGTGTGACCATCACCACCATCCATCTCCAGAACTTCCACATTTTCCCCAACTGAAACTCTGTACTCATGAAACAATAATCCCTCATCCTCCTCTTCCCTTGGCCCAAGAGGCAACCACTAGTCCACTTTCTGTCTCTATGAATTTGATTACTCTAGGAAACTCATATAAATGGCATCATACAGTATTTGTTCCTTTGTGTTTGGTTTATTTCACTTAGCATCATGTCTTTAAGGTTCATCCATGTTGTAGCATTTGAGAGAATGTCATTCCTTTTTAAGGCTAAATAATAGTCCATTGGGTATATAAACCACATTTTACTTATCAATTTATCTGTCAATGGACATTTGGGTTGTTTCCACCTTTTGGTATCATGAATAATGCTGCTGTGAATGTGAGGGTACAAGTATCTGTTCAAGTCCCTGCTTTCAGTTCTTTTGGGTATATATGTAGGAGAGGAATTGCTGGGTCATTTGGTAATTCTATGTTTAATTTTTTGAGGAATCACCAAATTGGTTTCCAGAGCAGCTGTACCAATTTACATTCCCTCCAGCAAGATATGAAGGTTCCAGTTTTTCCACATCCTAGCCAACACATGTTATTTTCCACTTTTTTTATAATAGCCATCCTAATGGGTATGAAGTGGTATCTCATGGTGGTTTTGATTTTCATTTTCCCCCAAGGTTTTTGCATCTTGGTTTATTCTCTTGCTTGGAAAAGGGGAGCAAAGCTACCTATTCTGGTCGTTGTTTGATCTGTTCGACCACTGTCTCTCACCTGCTTCTAGCACCTGTATCACCTGCATGACCCAAGTCGTGTGCTTCCTTTGTTTTAACTACACTTATAATACATAGAAAGAAAATTCAAAATTATAGGTAAGCATAGAGGAGGAAATAATATAAAAATCACCCATAGTCCCACCACCTAAGAAAGGCAGACTGGAGATATCTCACCGCTCCTGGAGACGCACCCCATAACCCTCCCTGTCTCTACATCTGGCCCTTCCCTCCTCCACAAACTTCTCCCGCCTTTCCCCTCCCCTGCCTGTGTTCCCCTCCTGAGCTTCCCTGTCTCCACTGCACTTTCATAGCTTTTGCCGAGCTCCAGACAGACATCAACGAGCTGACCAGTGACCTGGACCGCTCAGGAATCCCCTACCTGGACTATCGGACCTATGCTATGCGAGTCCTGTTCCCCGGCATTGAGGACCATCCCGTCCTGCGTGAGCTGGAGGTAACACCCGCCTCCCTCGCCCAGCTGCCCAGCAGGGACGTGGGGCCTGGGTTTCCTAGGAAATGCCAATGGGGCCCAGTGCTCAGAAGAAGGTCAGGAGTGAGGAGGAGAAATAGCTTGTAGAAGCAACGGGGATATTTCCAACCAGGAAAATCACAGCCGTGGGTGGGGGGCACCCAGGCCCTTTGGGATGATTCCAGGGGAAGGCTGATTGTTTGTCATTTTTTAATTAATGACTGAATTAATTAACTAAGATTCTGCCTCATTTCCGAATGGATTTAAGCTGGCTTAAGGAAAGACCTATGATTCTGTGAGGCTTGTTTGTTCATTTCTCAGTTTGTTTTACTGAAGATAATAAATCAGGGCAGAGGAGATTAAGGGGAGACGAGTAAACCAAGCTAGTCTGCTGTGGTATCTCCTGTTGTGTTGCATCCTTGGGAAAATCAGATGAATAGCATCCTCTCTGAGGTCTCTACCTGGAGCCCAACCCTCTCAACCCAGGGGGAAGTCACAGCAGACTGCAGACCTCAGAGACCAGTTATTCCTACATCACCGAGGGTGGGGTGGTTACAGGCGTCATGGAGAGGGTCCTATAGCTGGTATCGTCATCAGCTAACACCCTCACGGAGAGCCAGAAGCTCGTCCTCTGAGGCCACGCCCATCACATCCGTCCCAGGTGCAGGGCAATGGGCAGCAGCACGTGGAGAAGGCCCTGAAGCTCTTTGCCCAGCTCATCAACAACAAGGTGTTCCTGCTGACCTTCATCCGCACCCTGGAGCTGCAGCGCAGCTTCTCCATGCGGGACCGCGGCAACGTGGCCTCGCTCATCATGACCGGCCTGCAGGGCCGCCTGGAGTACGCCACCGACGTCCTCAAGCAGCTGCTCTCCGACCTCATCGATAAGAACCTGGAGAACAAGAACCACCCCAAGCTGCTTCTCCGGAGGTCTGACCTGCGCCAGGGGCGGGGAGGCATCTGAACAGGGACGTCGTGTGGGGGGTGGGGGGCAGGGCTGGTTAGTGTGGGTCCCATGAGAAGGCGCCCCTCCCCAGGAAGGCCTGTGTCCCCGCAGCTCCCAGTGCAGAGTCTCATCTTCCTTCAGTCCGGGTGGCTGTGCCGTGTCTGCAGGTGCTGAGCGTGATGCAGGAGCACAGGCCCCAGAGCATCTGAGCTTGAACCCCGGCTCTGCTACCTGCTAGTCGTGTGATCTTGGGCCAGTGATGTGGCCTCTCTGCTGTTTAGTTTCCTCGTGAACAAAATGACACTAATAATACCTGTCTTGAAGTCTCCCTCCCCATGCATCCTGAGTTTCACTGTCCAACACAGTAGCACATGTGACCATTAATTAAAATGAAAATTTAAAATTCAGTTCCTCCATTGCACTAACTGCATCCCAAGTGCTCAGTGGCCACCATATTGGAAGCGCAGATAGAGGCCATTCCCATCACAGCAGGATCTCTGTTGGACAGCACCTGGCTGGAGATATGGTGTGGCCTGTCCCATCAGTGCCCAGTTTCCTGGATCTGAATCACCAGCATCCACCACCACGCCCTCCTCGGTTGCCATTTTCCTGGCAGGGAAGAGGGTCAGAGACCTTGGCATCCATCCCCGAGCCTACCCTCTCTGGGCGCCCTGGTGAGCCCAGCACAGCTTTGGAGCTCAGCTGGCAGCAGGGCTTGGAATGTGCCACCTCCATTTCACTGCCTTCTCGGTTGCCTTCTCCTTGCAAGGTCTCAGGCTTCCAGACCCCATGTGGGGTGAGGAGGGAGAAAGAATGGCTTTGTTTTATGAGTACAGAGCCCCCATTCTGCCAATCTGAGCATTAGAAACTCTCATTAAGAACTGCTGTATTTAAATTAGAGCTAATCTCAGGCACAATGCAGGGAGAAGGTGCTGGGAGGGGCCAGGGAGAAAGCCACAATTTCTTCTGCCATTGTCTCTCTCTCCCAGGCCCCCATTGCTGAGCAGCCCTGGCAAATGCCTGGGATTTACTGCAACCAGAGGGTATAATTTGCACCACGTGCAGCGAGTTAAAATACCCCTCCGGCATCCCCATCACTGAGGGTCTGTCACAGCCGCTTCGTTCCTTCGCAGGTCCCCAGATCTGCAGCCTGGGATGATGGGGGTGGGGCAGGACAAAGGGGCGGTGCTTACAGAGGCAGATCCCCTGTCAGCTAAACACTTGCACACACTGCTCTTTACCTGAGGGGCTGGGATCCACGACCCCGCAGGACAGCAGTGATGTCAGCGAGCAGGTATATGCACTATTCTTAGCACTTTACATATATTAACTCATTCAACCTTGACAACAACCCTGTGGGATAGATGATGATGATGATGATGGTTATTATTATTATTATTATCATCATCCCCATTTAGAGATGGGGAAACTGAACCCAGAGAGAGGAAATGACTTACTCAAGATCACACAGGCCAGTACGCAGCAGAGTCAGGATTTGAACCCAGGCAGTCTGACTCTGTTTGGAGGGGAAGGTACCAGGGACCTTCTGGACATGCAAATAAAGTATTCAGGTATGCAGGAAATCCCAAAGGGACAGAGAAACTCCATCACTCTGAGGCTGGAAGAGGGTAAGAGGATGGTATTCTTGGTCCCTGTGTCTGCAGACTCATAGTACCACTCCATTTTTGCAGGAAATTGAGGTCCAGAAAGAAGCCTCTAGCCCAAGGTCTCACTTCTCATTATTGGTAGAGTTGGGACAGAACACAGTGTCCTGGCCCCCAGCACTGTGTTCTTTCATGCCCTTGTTCTCTTGAACCCTGGTCCACACAACAAGCTAGTCACACCCCCGCCCCGAGACCCCTCCATAAAGGACTGCCCTTCATCCCTTCTGCCTCCCCAGGACAGAGTCCGTGGCTGAGAAGATGCTGACCAATTGGTTTGCCTTCCTCCTGCACAAGTTCCTGAAGGTGAGACTGGGAGTGAGACAGGAACTGGGAGTTGAGAGCAAGATGGGGGGGCTGCCCCTCTGAGCCTGGCCATCAGGTTTGCATGGGGACCCCTCTTAGGAACAGAAACCTACCTGGCTGGGTGCCCCAAAGCCAAGCGGGCCTAGAAATAGGGTCAGGAGAGGGAGGGAAGGAGGCTGGTACCCCGCCACCCACGCCCTGCCTCTGCCCACAGGAGTGTGCGGGGGAGCCGCTCTTCATGCTGTACTGCGCCATCAAGCAGCAGATGGAGAAGGGCCCCATCGATGCCATCACGGGCGAGGCCCGCTACTCCCTGAGCGAGGACAAGCTCATCCGGCAGCAGATCGAGTACAAGACCCTGGTGAGGAGGCAGGAAGCCCAGGGGACAGCACAGACCTCCTGCCTCTGATCCGTGCTCTGCCTTCTCACCACAAAGCCAGTTTGAGGGGTCAATAAAGAGGCTGGGAGGCCGGCCTGGGGGCCAGTCCAGGGGGCATGCCAAGTGTCCCAAGGGCGGACACACAGGCCTGGGCCCCTCCTCCCCTATCTCATTGGGTGGGCCTAAAGAGCCTGCATTGCCTGCATTTACCCTGGATCACTCAGCATTAGCTATGGGGAAATTAGCATTACGGGGAAGAAGTCTGCTGATTTCTAATATAGAGGTTTTGGGGAAGTGGGAGGCCAGCCCTTGAAACACCTGGAGCCACCCCGAATCCCCCAGGACGTCTCCACCCAGGATGACAGCCTCCCTTAAGCCATCAGGGGCTAGAAAGTAGAGTCCTGGTTCTCTGAGAAAGAGAGGTGGGCAGAAGGACTCAAGCTGTCATTGGCAGATGGCTGGAAGGTGAGAGAAACTGAGACACAGACAGAGGGACACCCGTTTCTCCTTTGAGGAGGGGGAGCCTGGGTAAGAGAAGGCTCCAGGGCCTCACTCCCTCTCCCCCAAATGGCTCCTTCAACTCGCATCCTGCTCCCCTTCTGTCGCCACCTGTAGATCCTGAACTGCGTCAACCCTGACAACGAGAACAGTCCGGAGATCCCAGTGAAGGTGTTAAACTGTGACACCATCACGCAGGTCAAAGAAAAGATTCTCGATGCTGTCTACAAGAACGTGCCCTACTCCCAGCGGCCGAGGGCTGTTGACATGGACTTGGGTAGGAAACCTGGCCTTGGAGTGTGAGGGCAACTTCCAGGAGGGCATTTGGGCTATGGGGGGTGGGGTGGGAAACCCTGCCCCGCAGACAGCCCCTCGTCGGGGCCTGGGTGCCGTCCAGGTGAGGGGCCAGGTGAAATGTTTGCCTGAAACACTGCCCACTCAGATGTGGCCACCTCTGGGGAGGCCCATGCTTTTGCCAGTGTTGGCCCCCCCGGAGCCCCAGACACCTGAAACACTGTCATTGCACCAGCTTGAGGGGGCCGGGGTTGCCAGGCCCCTAGAGGACGGCACGACTGGGCAGTCTCAGCCCCCGCCCCTCACACTGCTCCTGCACCACCCCTCCACCCAGAGTGGCGTCAAGGCCGGATTGCCCGGGTCGTGCTGCAGGACGAGGACATCACCACCAAGATCGAGGGTGACTGGAAGCGGCTCAACACGCTGATGCACTATCAGGTGAGGGCAGGGCTTTGCGTCAGGGACCCCTGCCCTCCCAGAATGCCCCCTCCTTCTAAGGTTTGCTCTAAGGTCCTCAAAGGCCTAAAAGGGTTTTCTTATCTCCCCTCTCCACCTCCTCCCTGAGTCTAGAGCAGTGATTCTCAGCCACAGCTGCCGATTAGAATTACTGGGGGAAGCTGTCGAAAACACGAGTGTCCAGACTCACCCTGAGAAACTGACTGAACTGGTGTGGGGTTGGGCTGGACATTCCTATCCTGTACAGAGTGTAGCTCTTCGCCTTCAGAAAAATGGCATCTTTCACAGACAGCTGCATAGTCTTCTGCTGCTTTCTCTTTGCTTTCTTACTAATGAGGCTTAACACGTCTCACCTGCAATGAAGCAGGGACTTGGGTCTTATATTCTGCCGCTTACTAGCTGGTGTCCCTGGGGAAGTTGCTTAAGCTCTCATTCTCATCTGTAAAATGGAGTTAATGGTGATCCCTGCCCCATAAAGTTGTGAGGAATAGATTGAGTATAGTAGGTAGAGTGTTTAGCACACCGGCAGACGCATTGAATGGAACAGTCAAAAAAAAAAAATCTCAGCAAAAGAACAAAAGATCCCGAGAGGTATCTACTCTCACCCCCCTTGCTTCTCATGGTAACCACCCACAGCTGGGGGTCTCTGTAAGCTTAAGCACAGGTAGGCTGGTTGGGATTCGAAAAACATACTAAAATAGAAGCTGGAGATGAGAGACAGTGAGGGAAATTAAACCAACCAGAGGAAGCGCCTTGGGCAGCAGGACCCTGTGGGATTGCCTGATTAATAACATCATCCTCTGTCCCTGTCTCACACGGGGAGGGTGCAGAGGGGCTGGCAGGCTGGCTACTCTCCGTTGTGGTGCACGGGCTTCTCATTGCAGTGGCCTCTCGTTGCGGAGCACGGGCTCTAGGTGCGCGGGCTTCAATAGTTGTGGCGCATGGGCTCAGTAGTTGTGCCTCGCGGGCTCTAGAGCGCAGGCTAAGTAGTTGTGGCACACGGGCTTAGTTACTCTGCGGCATGTGGGATCTTCTCGGACCAGGGCTTGAACCCGTGTCCCCTGCATTGGCAGGTGGATTCTTAACCACTGAGCCACCAGGGAAGCCCAGGCTGGGTTCTTAAGCACTGAGTTACCAACGACCAGGAGGCTGGGGGTCCTAACAGCCAGCAGGACCTGCCTGGGAGCCTCTTGGGGCACAGACGAAAGAGAGGGGCACTGGGGAAACCCCAAAATGCTCCCTTCCAGGCTCCATCCCCCTTACTGGCCTGCATTTCCCATGCTGACACTCTGCCTGGACCCTCTCCCTAAATGGAGTAAGTGTGGGGTAGTGGGACGAGAAAAGGATTTGTGAGCTCTATTTAAACCCCTGCTTCCCCACTCGCTGGTGATGTGACTTTAATCTCCCTAACCCTTGGGCTCCTCATCAGTAAATGGAGCTATGACCCCAAATTGTGAAGGTGGTTGGAAGTATTAGAAACCACAGGTGAGGTATACCAGGATGTATATACCACTCCATAGTAGCTATAATCACTCTGTTGATTCCACCCCAGCCCCCAACCCCACTTCACACTGGGCTTCGTAGAACAGTTTTAATGAACCAGTTGGAACCGAAGAAGAAAGTGCAAAAGAAATGAGCATTATGCCCCCAAATTGTAAGTTTCTCCAGGGCAGGAATGGGGCCGCTCTTCTCTGTCTTTGGTGCCCTAATGCTTGTTACTGGGCCGTCTGTCCTATGACTCCCAATCAGGAGAATGGAATATTCTGTTCTTACAGTGCTCATCTTACAAAGCACTTTGAATTCCCCGATGTAATTTATCATTCATGTATTCATTCATTCCTCAAATATTTACCGAGCTTTACTTTGTGCAAGGCTCTTCCCACACGCTAGCCCTGAGTGACAGGGGACAAGAGGGATTATTCTTCCCTTTGGAAGACAATGATGATGATGATGATGATGTCCATAATAGCAACAGTAATACCAGCATTTACTGAGTGTCACTGGGCACCAGGCACTGCTCCCAGCCTCTACGTGTCCTAATGCCTTTAATCCTCGCAACAAACCTAGACACGATTATTATCCCCTTTGACAAATGAGACAACTGAGGCACAGAGAGGCTAAGTGACTTTCCCAAAATCACGTAGCTAGTAAGTGCAGAGGCAAGGTCAGACCCAGCCAGGCATCTTGACCACGGGTTTGCATCACCTGTTGGTCAAGAGAAAGACTGGAGACTAAGGACAAGGGAGATTTAGTGATGAGACCTGGAATTCAGTTGAACTGTGGTCATTCCAGTCACCTTGTGAATCTCCCTTTAGGTGACAACAAGCCATAAATGATAACATAATCTGTTCTCCCTGGGAGAATAAACCCTTGCTCCTGCCAGGCTTTCGTGTATCATTTCAATTGCAAAGAGAGTTCCTGAGAGTCCTAGGTGGAGAGTTCCCCCTCCTTTTCAGACCTAGTGCTGATGGTGCAAGCTGCCTGCAGTCTGGGGAGCTGCCCCAGCTGGGAAGTAACTATGCATTGGCATCTTCCAGACAACTGTGAAGAGTCCTGGACCCTGCAGCTTTATGCCGTCAAGTCAAAGCATCGACCTCTTGTTACCCTCCCAGGAGTCAAAGGTCCTTGGAGCCCCAACAGGAGAAAAATCTGCATAATCTTAATTAACAAAGAGATTTTTAAAAACTTCCCGGGTTCCCGCAGATTTATAGGGAGGGTGAAATTAAACACCACTACTAAAACTGGCTATCAGGGAATCTCGTTAGCGCTAATGTTCACTTATAGTTTGACTTCCCAACATTTAATTTTTTTTTTGGTGGGAGAGAGGGACTGACAATTTAAGACCCAGAAAGATGGTTTTATGACTGGTGCAGCCATAAATCAAACTTATAAAGTTCATAAAAATTGTTAAAGTAAAAAATGGTTTAATAGGAATGTTTTATGGCCCATAACATTATTAGAGCTGTTTTATTCCCTCTGCGTTAGGGGTTTAATTGGATCGCCACAATTCTGGGGATTCTCCGTTTTTACTGGATGGAGGGTAACCTTAAATCAAAATGCCCCCAAATGTCCTCAATATGGCTCCTCATTTGTCAGCCCTTTCCCTGCAGGCTGGGTGCTGAGCCTGGGCACCCTCACAGAGGACAGGCAAGACACCTTCTTTCTCGCTGACTCCCCAAGAGCAGCTGCCTTCTGGTGAAGCCTCTCAAGGTGACTGGGCCATTATAGGACCCAGGCCAGAAAGAAATCAGAACCAAAAGGGAAAATGGGCTTCAGACCAGTGTGTCTTGAAATAAAATCCCAAATTAGGATGCAATGAGGAGAGCATGTGCTCTGGAGCCTGACAGTCCGGGCGACAAATTTTGGCTCTATCATGTGTTAGGTGTGCGAACTTGAAGGTGTTGTTTAGCTTCTCAATGCTTCAGTTCCTCATCTCTAAAGTGGGGATAGTTGTATGTAACTCACAAAGCTCAAGGCAGGCTGGGCTACGCTAGCTCCCTCTAATAGAAATACAATGCAAGCCACACGTATAACTTTACATTTTTTACTAGTCACATTTAAAAAGTAAAAATAAGCAGATAAATGTCATGTTAATGTTTTATTTAACACAACTGATCTAAAATAATTGTCATTTAAATATGTAATCAATATAAACATTATTAATGAGACAGTTTGTATACTTTTATTCATCCTAAGTCATTGAAATCCAGTGTGTACTGTACATTTATAGCGTACCTGAGCTCAGACACTTACAGGGCATCTCCCTTTGGACTGATTGGATTGCAAGAGCCCAATAGCCACAGGTGGCAACTAGCTACCATATTGAAAAGCAGGAATTGTTATTTCTAGCATTCCTGATCTCCTTACGCTCTACGTAAACCTATTCTGTAACTCTCTAGAAGTACTTGACAATTTTATTCCCCAAGATACCAACATTCACCTGAACTGTATCTCTCATACCCTTCTCAGGTATCAGACAGATCGGTGGTGGCTCTGGTCCCCAAACAGACCTCCTCCTACAACATCCCTGCCTCTGCCAGCATCTCCCGGACGTCCATCAGCAGATACGGTGAGGACCAGAAAGGTAGCCTGGGCAGCCAATGGAGTCTTCTGTGACCCCCGGGGGCCACTCACCGTCCCTTCTGACAGCAGGAGCTCCGTGCTGCTGCCAGCCTGCAATCAAAGGCTTCCCTTTCCCCCTGGACCAGTCATCCTCGGAGCAGCCTGTCTCCTCAGAGCTGTGGCAGCAGGTGGTATCCGGCACCTTTCCTTTGATAGCCCAGGTCTGATGAAGGAGTTTGAAGGGCCCAGACCCAAGGAGGCTCTTGGATGGGAGGTTCACATAACCCAGTCCCAGTTTATGCTTATTGTCCCGACTGAATTATTAACAGTGCCCCCTTTAGCTCTCAGTCATGTCCCAATTTGGGCAATCAATTGTCCATCCTAGCCCTTCCACCCCTGAGGAGAGCTAGGGCCCCCAGTGCCCGCTGGGCAATGAGGTTGTGGTGTTTCACTCTCTCTGACTGTGTTTCCTCTGGTTCTGTATAGCACTAGGCTTTGGGCTGTCCAGCTAAAGGACACCTCAGGACTGAAGCCGGCAGCTCCAAAAGAGGCTCAGGCAATTCTATATTCTGGGCCCCAAGTAAGAAGGAACCCATCAACTCCCAAGAGGGAGCATTTCCACTCACAGCCCTTCGTATCCAGACTTTTATTAAAGCCCCTATGAGAATATCTGGTTGACATTTTACCTATTGATTGTTCTTTGCTGGAAGCATCAGGGAATGAGGGACTCCCAAATTCCCAAGGGCCACTCCAGCTCACAGAATTTCTAGGTCCTCTTTTTACAAAAAGATTTCAGGCTGTTCTCGTGCCAACCAAGGATCGATAAAATAACCCACCAAATATGAAACCCCAAGGGTCCCCTTCCAATTGAAACTGGTTTATTCTGAGTGAGTGCAGCAGGTGGGCAGGGATTCTAGAAGGATTCTTCAAGCCAGGATGATGCAATTAGTTGCTCACAGGCCTCCACTGCCCCCTTCTCCTCAGACTCCTCCTTCAGGTACACAGGCAGTCCCGACAGCCTGCGGTCTCGGGCCCCCATGATCACCCCAGACCTGGAGAGTGGGGTCAAGGTGTGGCATCTGGTGAAGAACCACGACCATGGGGACCAGAAGGAAGGTGACCGGGGCAGCAAAATGGTGTCCGAGATCTACCTGACCCGGCTATTGGCCACCAAGGTAATTCCTGCCCTGCCCTGCCCAGCCCAGGGAAGGCTCCTCACAGAGGTGTGTCCTACCCCCCGCCCAGCCCACAGCATCGGAAGGACATCATGGAGCCCGTCCTTCAGGGTAACGCATTTGGACAAGCAGGGCCAGGTCTGGGGCAGGCTTCCCAGGAGATCAGGCCACTGCTGCCCTACCCTTTGGCAAAAATCACAATGACATCTTTCCTCCTAGCTCACCCTGTAGGACCGCCATTGCTCCTCAGAGGATCGACACTCTCCCTCGGGCCCCTACACCCCTTAGGAAATCACTGGGGTTTTTTATTGGTATTAGATGGACAGATACGCCAGCTTCCTCCATCAGTGCCTTTTCTACCCAGTTTCTGGCCACAGTGGGAGGAAAAGCGTGAAGGCCTGGTCCTTCTGGTATCCAAGAGGAGGCTTCCCCTTCCCCGTCCCATCTCGTCTACCCCCAAATGCTGATGGAAGCGAGGCAGCGGAAGTGCTGGAAGCTATGACCTAAAGCTGTCTTCTAGCCTCCCTAGCAGAGAAAAGTTTGCCTATATGCATAGCAATCATACAGCCCGTATTTGCCAGGACTGTCCCCCACCGACCCCACAAAAATGCGGCTGAAATTCTAATACAGTGGCATCTCAGACTTGCTCCCTGACGTGCCTCAGAAGTACACCATCAGACCACGCGTCTCAAATTTGGCTTTGCCTAATATGCTAATAAGAGACCAACAAAGAGACACCAAAAGGTTGGACATTTTCCTGACCTTCAGAGGTATTTTTTGAACGTGCAAACTGTGGGCCCCAGGCCCAGCCTTGTCCCTGCCCCAGGTACCCTCCAAGGCCCTGTGATCAGGGCTGTGTCTCAGTGTTCTTGGATCTGGACCCTTCACCCAGTCCCCACTCCAGACACCACTTATCCCCAGCCACTAACATGGTGAGCCCTTCACACCTTCCCGTGAGACCCTCTGCAGTCCTGCCCTGCTCCCGCTGGAAAGGTCCGGCCCTCCGTCTTGTTCTTTAGACACCCTCTCGTACCAGCCTGTGCCCTTCATTCCCCGTGGGAAGCCTGGGCTCAGAGCACTTGCTGTCTTCAGTCAGACTCCGCACGCCCACACCCGCCTGCCATGGACACAAGCAGAAATGTGGCATGTGGCCGCAGGTTGGAGGGGGTTCTTGCCAGGAATCTGCAGCCCATTCAGTCCTTCCCACCTCCCAACATCCCCCCCCAACCCCCACTCCCACCGCACTCTCTGCACAGCCTGGCGTTGCAGACAAGTTTCCAAGGCAGGATCGGTCCAAGGCACCATCTGGTCTGCCCGCCTGCTGCCCGTCCCCCTCCCCCACCTCATACTTTCCCACCACCCCTCCGCCAGGGCACCCTGCAGAAGTTCGTGGACGACTTGTTTGAGACCTTGTTCAGCACCGTGCACCGGGGCAGCGCTCTCCCCCTGGCCATCAAGTACATGTTTGATTTCCTGGATGAGCAGGCCGACAGACACAGCATCCACGACACAGATGTGCGGCACACCTGGAAGAGCAACTGGTAACCCCCTGGGGAGCCCAGGGAGAGCTGCAGCCTGGCGAGGCTGCAAGCTGCGGGGGGTGAGGACCAGGGAGATGGGCGGAGCCTGTTCTCTGCTGTGGCTGAGTAATCCAAGGCTCCTGGGACAAACATATGCTCCGCAGAGCAGACGTGGTCCCCAGGCGCCAAGTGGGCCCTGCCGGGCATAGAGCCTGGCACCAGGACAGATGCACCCTTGAGCTCTGCCCCTTCAGGCTGAGACCCTTCTCCAGGACATGCCTCCTCCCCCCTAACTCCTGGTTCTTAGGAAAGGGAGCTGGAGGAACCTACACAAAGAGCCACGTCTGAGACCTAGCAGCAGAGCTTCACAGACAGGCGTTGTGGGGCATTCTGAGCACGGCAGAATCTAAGGCACTTCCTGAAATGGGGAAGCCCTGAATTAAACTTAGACCCTGGGGAAGTTGGCCAGTGCTGGGAGAGAGCTTGCACCTGCTGTAGGCTTGAGCCCACCAACTACGAGGTTGTCATTGCAAACGTGATCCCTTAAGGCCAAGCGATTACCCCGGCGCCATGGCTTTCAGGAAGCAGCAGGCAGGACATCCTGCAGGCGTGACTGTCTCCCCTAAGGTAACCTCTGCAGCCAAACCCAGCAGTGGGAGAAACAGTTCCTGCGGGCTCTTCGCGCAAGACTTTTCTCTCCTGGGTTTTGAACCTGGACCACAGACCACACTGAAGACTGACTTTCAGGTCACAAAGGGCCTGGCCAAGAGCTGGAGTAAAAACCTTCCTTCAGGAAAGAGCACAGAGAGGGGAGAGGGGAGGTCCAGGCATCTGGGTTGGGCAGGCAGCCCACAGAGCTGTCTGGAGTCAGCCATCTCCTCAGAAAACAGAGCCGGCACAGATGGGCCCCGGCTGTTATTTGGGAATCAAAAGTCCTAGCAACCAGCAAAACACTTTGGAAAAAGCCAACCCCAAACCCCATGTATTCCTTCCTTTCCAGGCTGTTGTGGTTGCCAAGCCCTCCAAAGTCTGCAGCTTTGATCACAGTGGGGTGAAATAAAGAGGCTCTGGTGGTTGTGGGGTGAGGAGCCTCCAGTGCACGTCACTGGGACAGGCCTTCCACCTGCATTCCCAGGGCCGGGGCCGGGGCTGTTCCCTTTGCTTTGGCGGATCCTCAGTCCAGCGCTGGGAGTGGCAATTTCAAGGAAATCAAGAGAAAGTTCTGGATTATCCCCATCTCTGTGCCTTCTGTTTCTGGCCAGGCCCAAGTCATAAAAATGCTCTGCCCTGGAGTTGTGGTGGGGAGAGTCCCCTTAGCCAGACCGCAGGTCCCTAATGTCCAAGGAAAGACTATTAGAAGCTTCCAAAGCTGCCAGGGGAAGGGTAGGTAGAAGAGAGGAGTCACCTCTCAGCCCAGGCCACTCCCTCCAGGTTAAGGAAAGTGAGTGATCCCGTTGCATTTGGAAAGATAAGCAGAAATCATAATGGAAGGACTTGGAGTGGGCACAGCTGATCTTTCCCAAGACTTGGCATGAACTGAGACATTTGGGAAAGCTTGGGGACCAGGAGAATCAAGAGAAAATGAAGGAGAGAGGGGAGGTAGGTTGGGTGGCTGAAACATCTCAGGCCCGAAGGACAAGCCGGGGACAGGGCTCATTCCACAGAGGAGCCAAAAGAGTTAAGGGCCCGCAGGCAGCTGGAGGAGAGGGCCAAGTTGGAAAAGGCGGCAGAAACAGCAGCTGTTCTGGTTTTGAAGGGGAGTAAATGGGCTTATCTTCCTTACGGCCTAAGGAGCAGAGAAAAAGCATTCTCCTCCGATTATAAATTCCCAAGTTGCAGAAAGAACTCTCCGAACGACTGATCAGTTCCTCTTGGGGTGGGAAAAAATCGGAGTCCTAGTGAGTCATTCCCAGCGTGCCAACATGGCCTCCTCTTCTTCCTCTGCCCCTGACCAGATCCGAGAAAGCCCCGGGGAGAGTCGTGAAAGAGCTGCCCCCAGGGGAGCCCATTCCTCAGCCCAGCCAGGCCGGGCCAGCCCTGGGAAGTGGCTGGGCAGCCTGGCTGGGTGGGGAGCACAGGTGGCGCCCTTTGTGCCCACTCGGAGCCCGTGCTGGGGCTGCCACTGCATCCTTCTGGACAATGGCCACAGGCATTGAGAAGGGACTCTGGGAGCCTGGGGGCTTTGTTTGAAGCTCTGAGAAAACTGTGCAGCCCTCTGTTACTTGGGCTTCCCTGGGGACACAGAGGCCTTTGGAAAAGACCTCCAGGAGGGAATGAAGCCACCCACGCCCACCTCTCAGTTGTTAGAGAACAGGGTCAGCACCCCATTAGGGCACAATAGTGCCTCTCCTTTTCTCCCAGCATCAGTAACAGCTTAGCCTAAATTGGCAGCCCTGGCTGGACCAGTTTTCTGTGACTTCATTCTCTTGCCCTTCGAGAGAGAATTTGGCATTTGTGGGGGAGGGAGGAATGTTAGTGGACAGCATGGGGCACGGCCAAGGTGCAGCCCTCAGACTCTGCTCTGCTATTTCCTACAGCCTCCCCCTGCGCTTCTGGGTGAACGTGATCAAGAACCCCCAGTTTGTATTTGACATCCACAAGGGCAGCATCACGGACGCCTGCCTCTCTGTGGTGGCCCAGACCTTCATGGACTCTTGCTCAACGTCAGAGCACCGGCTGGGCAAGGACTCCCCTTCCAACAAGCTGCTCTATGCCAAGGACATCCCCAGCTACAAGAGCTGGGTGGAAAGGTCAGTAGCACCCTCAGGACACGCCCGTGGCCCTGAACGCCTGCTGCGTTCCCTCCTCTGGGCTTCACTGACCAAGGACTCAAAACCATGTTTGTGGTGCCTTCGGGACCTCGTGCTCACCTTTTTCTCTCTTGTCCAAAGTTCCTGCTGGGGGAAGAAAGGGAAGCTTTGTACCCTTCAAGTCAGATCATTAGCATTCTAATTACCATTTATTGAGCACATGCTAAGCACCCAGCACTGTGATAAAGATGTTGTATGTATCACCTCACTAAAATATCCAGCAGAGTTGTAAAGTAGGTATTATTATCATCCCCATTTTACTGATGAGGAAACTGAAGCACAGAGAGGCAAAGTAACTTACCCAAGGTCACACAGCTAGCAGGTAGCAGAGCTGGAATTTGAATACAAGGAGTCTGGTCAGAGTCTGGGCTTTTAACTACCCTGGAAAGTTAGTGGTTAGGGAAAACCAGTCTCCAGGTCCCAACCTTAGGGAAAACCATCCTCCAGGCCCCAACCTCAGCTAGAGGGAAGAGGCCAGAGGAAGCTTCGTGAGAAGAGAAATAGGGAAGCAGGAGCAACTATGGGGACAACTGTGCTCTCAAGGGTTCTGGGACCAGGGTAGGTATAGGCAGTATTTGCTGAGTCCCCACCAAGGAGCCTGTCCTCTCTCTGGCAGATACTACGCAGACATCGCCAAGCTCCCCGCCATCAGCGACCAGGACATGAACGCCTACCTCGCCGAGCAATCCCGCCTGCACGCCGTGGAGTTCAACATGCTGAGTGCCCTCAATGAGATCTACTCCTACGTCAGCAAGTACAGCGAAGAGGTGAGTCAGGGCCCCGGGAAGGACGCACTCGGGGGCAAAGCAGGTTAAACAAAAAGCAGGGCTCCATCCTTAAATAACAGCAACGGAGGGCAATTCAGAAAACACATTCACGGAGTCAAAAAGTCATCACCATGCTTTTAGAAGGCAGCCTATCCTCTCCTGATTCATTCGGTGCTTTCTTACACCTTCCATTGTCTTGCCCTCATTGTTCATGCAATACATAACACTTTTATTTAATAATGTAATTGTTTTTCAGTTCAAAGTGTACGATTAATTTCATCCATTCTTAAACAATGAATCAGACTATTCTTTGCAGTTGGGCAGATGCTGTCAGTTACATTTCAGACAGGCAGGTGGGCACAACTAGATCCTGAAGAGGACAGCTCCAGAGAATTCACAAGTCATGCATTAGCATTGTACCTGAATGTAATCGTAGTAATAATAATAGCTAACACATAGCACTTGCTATATGCTAAATGTCGTTTTAAATACTTTAGATATGTACATACACACACATACATACACACACACATATGTATGTCATACATATATTCAATTAATCATTTACATTATTTAAGGTAATATTCATTAGGGCAGAATGGAAAGGCAGATAGAAGGATATAGGATTCTGGAAAATGGCCTCTTCCATGCTGAGTGCTGAGTCTGCCCCCCCTTTGCTTTTGTTCCTCAGCTCATTGGGGCCCTCGAGCAGGACGAGCAGGCCCGGCGACAGCGGCTGGCATACAAGGTGGAACAGCTCATAAACGCCATGTCCATTGAGAGCTGAGAGGTGGAGCCTCCTGTTCCTGGGAAGAGGGACCCATGAAAGCTGTCACACTGGGCATCTCAGAAGGAAGGACAAGTGAAGGGGATCAGGCCCCAGTGCTTGCTGTCCCCTGAGACCCCCTCCCAGGGAGAGGGGAGGACCCCTCTCCCCACGCCAGCCAAGTGTCGTCACAGCCTGTTCCTGCAGGGAGAGACCGGGGGTGTCATCCACCCCATCCCCCCGCGGCGAGGACGAGAGGGACGCCAGGACCCGGAGAAGGTGGCTCTTCAAGCTGAGAGGCACGACTGGGCGCGGTTCTGCCTCTGTGACTGCTGCTTTGCATGAAAACTCATTCAATGTATATTGGGGAAATAATGAGAACTTTATTTAATTTTTTTTAAGAAAAAGGAAAACCAGAAATAAAACAAAACAAAAAGCTTCCCTGTTCATCCCGTCCAACTTTCGTTTAATTCTGATTTCTGTCCCCCTTCCTTCTTTTACCCCTGTCCCTCCTTCCTCGTATAACTCCTGGTTCCCAATGCCGGAAAAAGCCTACAGAGAGATGCTGAGAGAAAGCAGAGGGAAAAATGATTGTTTCCTTGCCTTTGGAAATGTTTTTTTTTAAAAAGTGAGGAGGAGAAGAATGAGCACAAGTTGGCACCAAACACTTCGCAAAAAGAGAGGCCAGTGAAACCTGAAATTATCCCGGCAGCAGTGAGAGGTGGGGAAGGACTAGCCTTTGCACAAATGGCACAGCCATGGAGCGGCTCCACCTGGCTGACTGGAAACAGCTTTACATACGCACACCTGTGTATTCTCATCTCCAGCGGACATATGTGTCTGTAGAGTACCAATGATTTTTGCTACTGTTTGGTTGTTTTGTTTTATTTAATCCCAAACCTCAACAAATGAGGAGCTGACTTTGGTACTTTTCCTTTGGGTTTCCCTAAAGTGACTACCAGAAGTGGGGGAGAGGTGGGCCTCTCCCAGACCAGAGGCCTGGCCTCCCTGAGGGTGCTGGGCAGCTCTGCCTTACATCCATCACTGTCATAAACCAGGCACCCTGGCGAAAGGCCTTGGAGGCGCGTGGGCCAGGCCTCCAGGAGATTGCATTTGGGAGCTGACCTGGGGATATGGGTGTTTGGCTTTGGATTCTGCTCCAATCCGCCAGTGGTTTCTTGCAATTAAAAAGAAAACAAAAATCAAACACTGTTTACAGCAAGCAATACTTGAAGAGCATAGGTTCAGGAAGCTGCAGTATTTATTGTTGTGCTTTCTGTCTTTTATTCTCTCATGCCTAGAGAGGGGAGACAACCCTTCGCTCGTATGCGGAAGCTCCTGATCGTCTGGACACTGGCCTCGGTAGAGATGACTGTAGCATCCCCATGTTATGTCTTCTTCGGCCTCTCTTTCTGCCTCTCATGTCCTTATGAGTTTGAAGGACAAGTGGGCAGCTTCTCTCTCTCCTGCTGACACCTAAATCCATGGATGACCCTCCGTCCTGAGTGTAGTTTCCAAATAAAGAGACCAAAGTTCCACACCCTGGTCCTGAGGCCCCATGGAAGGCAGTGGGAGGCATCCAGAGGAAGGCACCTCCGCTGGTGCAGGACCCTAGTGACCGGACAGCCACCAGAATTTCTGGGCCTTCCACTCTGGCAAGGATCCAAACAGCCAGCTCCAACTTCTCCGCAGGCAGCATCGGAGTGCGTGGGAAGGAGGACAAGAGAAAGGCAAAGGGATGGGAAGGGAGGCAGCAGGAGAGGACCAGCCTACCCTTCCCACCTTCTACTTTACAAGGGGCTGCGATGCTGGGAATCGGGACCAGCCACCCCCAGCGATACCAGACCAGGGTCATTTCCTCTGTAATTAACTCTGGGCCCTGGTTTCTCTGTGCCCTGATTTACTTCCAAACACTTTCAATTTCCAAAGGCTCTGCTGACCACATTGGATTGCCAGGAAAGGGCTGGGGGAGGGGTAGCTCTGAGGGCTGGCTTCCATCGCTGGGGTGTGGCTTTGGATCACTGTGCGAACCACACAGCAGACAATGCCTGGTGGCCTCAGCTCCAGTTTCTTGCCTGAATGCAGCCGACAAATGAGAGGAGAAAAGCATTCAGCAAAATACTCAGGAAACTCGCTGTTTTCATTATAATTCACAACCAGCCATGTGAAGACCACTTTCTTCTGATAATCCACTTCTGTTAAAGTTTCTCTGGGCCCTATTAATAGCCTGAAAGAAATACTAATGACTGGCCTTCTGCACTAAGCCAAAGTGTTTGCCCTTCATATACCCAAAGCGTATTCAGCTCAGAGCCCATGATTTATGGAGATGAAAGGCGAGGAGATACGGCAAGAGGAATGTGAGCAGGGGACTTTGTGCTGCCCACAGAAAAGTGCAGCCCACCCTCATTTTACTTCTGAGCTCTGAATGAAGGTTTTCTGATCACACCACTGCTCAGACTGGCATCCTGGGCTTTGCCCCACCAAGAAGTAAAAGTTAGACATCTCAACTGCGACCTGTAGGCATCTACCCGGGTGTCTCCCAGCAGCTACTTTTGGTGACCATTCACCACCCCTGGGGATGCTTCCTTGAAGGTTTTGGAGGAGTGGGAGAATGATGGGGTGATGGCCGCTTGGACAGTGGAGAGGAGAGGCACCAGAGCTGGCCTGAGAAGCTTGACCACATTTCTCAGTATTCCATGAGAGAGCTGGGGAATGTGGGCTGGCAAAGGATGTGGCACAGGGGCGTCCCTAAGGAAGGAATTAAGATAAAGGAAAACTCGACTGGACTCAAGTCAGGCTGTGAGGGTGAAAGGATGGAGAGCCTTGCTTGGCTTTGGGTCACCAAGAGTCCATGCCCTGTGGGATGGGAGGAGAGGGAGTTAATTGGCCTCTGTCCTCACTGTTATCCGATGGGAAGATATTTTGACCTTGTGTAAGGGATAGGTATTAAAGTCACGTTCCCTCCCCCACATGAAGTCATCCGTCTTGGAGGGAGGCAGAGAGGGACTCCTCTCTCGAAGGTTGATCCAGCTCCGTTTTGTTTCACTGGTCTGCACAAGAGACAATCCTCTGGAAAAGGGAAAGGAAAAGCACCCCAGAAACGTGCTTGGCAAGACAGAGGGTGCTCATACACAAGACGGAGATGGACAAGCTGTCCATCTTGGTGGAGTGAGTCCCTCCAGCTGGCCTGCTGCTGCCTGCCCCCCAGCAGGGGCTCAGGTGCTTCTGTGCTTGCCCTCCTACAGCTCTCCACAGCCCATCTCTCAGAACCATTCCTGATCCACTACTGGCAGAGAGCTCCCCCTCCTTGAAAAGTTCAGTCATTAGGAGCACGGATCCACTGGGAGCCTCACTCGTGGGAGGGCGCTGTTTCCTATATTCATTCATTCAGAGAACGCTCCTGAGCTAACACTGTTTGCTAGGCCCTGCTCCAGGTGCTGAGAAACAGCAATGAACGAGACCAAGAAGAGCCTTCTTCTAGCGAACTGACATTCTTCGGGCTGCTGGCTCCTGCCACCAACTTAGCCTACATAGCTCACCTCCCAGACCTGCAGAGGGCACAAGTTTTGTAGAAAAGGGAGCCAGAAGAAGGAAGAAAGCCGACCAACCCAGCTGCCTTACCTCGTTCTGGGGACAGTCCTGAGAGCCATGAGAGCCTTTCTCATTCCGACTGCCGCTGTCTCTTCTGGTGGCGCTTCCCCTGCTGCTTGAGCTCCTGGCCTTCCTTTATTTCTACCAAACTAGGACAAGAAATAGCAGTGGAGGCCCTGGGCCCTGCTGAGCATGAAGCAGAAGCGACGGATGGGTGAGCTGGACTCCGATGGTCTGGGCAGCACAGATTGAGAGCGTTTGAAAGCCCCTGGCTGATCAGCCTCTAGGTGCATCCCAGTTGCCACGCTGCCCCCATTAACCTGCAGCCAGTAGATACTGAGCGGGCAGCTGCCCCCGGGGAGGCCACTATTCCCAGCCACGCTGTCCTGCCTGAGGTTCCTGGGCCCTGGCCACGGGCAGGAGAGAACTGAGCCTCAGGGGTGGGGGCTCTGTGGGTGAGAAAATGCAGAGAAGTTTAGTGGACACAGGGCTGTGGGAGCAGGTCCTCTGGGGGGGCTTGGGAGGTGAAGTTCAGGGCCTTCTGGTGCCTTGTCTCAAGAACAAGCTTTGAGAAGATGGCGGCCTCCTCTTCATCACCCCAGTCTCTCTTCCCTGTCTCTTTCCTTTCTTCTGGTTTCCCCAAGAGTGAAGTTTTAGCATCTGGGGGCTCCGTGATGCCAGGGATAAAAGATAAAGTTTCACCCTTGGTATTAGGGAGGTCCTGGGGGACAGGGCCTCAGCCCTGTCAGCAAACTGGAGATTCTGGGCCTTTCATGGACATACCCATCGCATTCCCTTCACCCTAAAGGGACTCTCCCCTCTATCCTTTCTGCAGTGCAGCCCGTGCCTCCTGTCCTCACCTCAAGGAAACGGGAGGCATCGTCTGGATTTCAGTCAAGGCCCTGACTCAGGCCTCGTGTGCGCTCTGCGTTGGCATTACAGGTGGAGGACATAATGGAACGTAGTTCACCCTGCAGAGCAGATGTCCCCTAGTGTGTCAGGGAGGGAGGGACAAGCTCTTTGTACCACGAGACTAAGGACCTGAGCCCACCTGCCTCTCCCCTCAACTTCTCCTACCCAAACCCACTCTTCTTGACACACTGGAATCTGTGTATTATATATTTTTTTAAGAAAATAGAATGATAGCTGTCCAGTTTTGTTGTTTTTACAGGTGTTGTGGAATAAAAACTGTAAGAAAATTACGTATTTAAAATGTTCCAATAAACTGGGGTTTTTTTTTGTCATTCTAATATATTATTGTGTACCTATTGTAAATATGAAACACTCCTATTTTGCAAGCCAAGGACACAATTTGTACTGTTGTTATATATAAATAAAGTTTACTGGATTAAAAAAACCTTCAATCTTCAAATAAACCTGGTTGTTCAGGAACACATATGCAGAATAACATTTCCTGGGCATATTTAAGAAGCAGGGTACTCGTGGGAAGATGAGATAAGTTGTTTTGGGGGACTTCTAGAATTCTCTCTGGAGCCGGAGCTTATTAGTGTCCAGTTATCAGCGTCAACACACCAGCACACACACACACACACACGCACACACACACACACACACACGCATGCGCGCGTGCACACACACAGGCACGTGCTCCGGCTGTACCAATAGGTGAACACTGCCCCCTGGCCCCAAGACCCAGAACATCGCTTTTCTCCAACAACAGGCTGATAGTGCAGACTTTGGGTTGAGGTGCTTTCCTAGGGGTGAATTAGGTCTCAGAAGGAGGAGATCCACCTGCAGTCCTTCCTGAAAATTACATTTATTTATTTGTATTAAAAATTTCAAGCACCTGCCATGGAATGGCATTGTGGTAAGTGCTGGGGGATGAAATCATAAATGAGAAAGACACAATCTTTGCCCTCATCAGCCTTTTAGGGTATGAAAATCATAAGGATTCTGAAAAAAGAATGTCTCAGCTGTGCCATGGAAGGGTTTTTTGGTTGTTTTTCTTTTATTCTCAGTTGAGAGATTAAGGGTGAGTCAAGGGAAATATGCCAGATACTGTGTGCTTTTAGATCCAGCCCAGGGGAGAGAGAAAAGGGTTGGGCTGTGGCCTGGGGGATAAAAGCAGTTCAGGGCTGACATGGAGTCCAGAGGCAACGCATCCTAGAGGTAGGGAATTGATGTTTGGCCTGAGGATGCCATGTCCCCTTCCCCTTGCTGTACCTCCTTTTTTCTATTTTTCTTTCCCGTGTCCCAAAGTGTGTGGGTGACACTTCCACTCTCGGCTGCTAAAGGAGCAGATGAGGATAACCTGTCAATCTGATGTCTCAACGGAGCGTGCCAGGAAACCACCGATCTACCTCCATGAGGTCAGAACTGTGTCTGGGCCCACAGCCTCAGACCCAGCGCTAAGTGGAGGATCCTTAAGGATGAGGTGCAGCCCTCGCCCTCAGAGGGCCTCCAATCTGATGGCAGAGATAGCCCCTGCCTTCAGGGTGCCTCTAGCCTGACAGGGGAGACACAGACCCTGCTCTCAAGGACAGCCCAGTCTTACATGTCTTATACAGACAGCCAGCACATGTAAGAATGGGGCCTGGGACTTGAAAACCACAGTCATGTAAACAACTGCATATTGATAAATCTAGTGCACACTAGAGTTGTAGAATTATTGTAGATTCAGAGAAATAATTCCTGTGAAGATATTTCAGGGCCTATTGTGCAGCCTCTGAGTTTATGGTGTTGGTGCGTACACACACACACACACACACACACACACACACACACTCGTTCGTGGAGAGACTGGAGAGATGCAAATGCTGGTCTTGAGGGTGAGAAAAATGCAAACACAGCACCCTGAAGAGCCAGGAGAAGAGCATGTTGCCGAGACCTGTGTGTAATTAGTACATCATTTTCGATTGCACGGAGGTTTTGTTGTGAGTGCACTGGGCTGTTTTGCTGACATTAAACCATCCTCCGCTTCTCTTATAAATGCAGACCTTGAGCACTGGAGGCACTCCGTTCCACCACAGTGATGAAGGTATAATCATTCCTCAGCAGAGGCACTAACGTGGCCCTGGCAAGCTCCTGGAGAGTTGGCAGTGTGGGGCAGGAGCAGTTAGATGAGACCGGCCTCTGCCACTGCCTGCTGGGGACACTGGGGTCAGCTGGGCTGGGACGCAGGGCCATATGGACTGCATGGAGGAGGCCATTTCTCTACATGCAGTCCTTGTACCCCAGAGTTTCCCCAATCTTCTTCCCACCCCCCCCATCTCTCCCCTCAGTAACTTGATCTTGGGGCACCTCTGTTATTAAATATCTGCTGCAGGAACTACTATCCTCAGGGAAGGAAGAAATTGGGGAGGAAGTGTCTGTCTATCCTGGTCACTGTTGTAGTCCCAGGACAGAGCGCACTGAGCACTGGGCAGGCCTATAGCAGATGCCAATGAGAACGTTCGGAATGAAAGAATGATTGAATGAATGGATGTCGTGAACCACCTCCATACTGCAAACACTGGAGCATCCTCTCTTTTAGGCCGCTCAGTCTCATGTGATAGACAGGTTCCATTTTTATAGTCTGAGGATCAGAGAGGTTAAGGGATTTGCTTAAGGTCACACAGATACTCTGCTCTTTCCACTGCACAACACTGCCTTCCATTAGCCCTAGAACAATTTAATACTTGAAAGTCTTCCCAGGAAGTGATCCTTCCTCTTGTAAAAAGCAAGTGCTATAAGAGCACTCTTCAGCATCCATTACTATTCACATTTGCTCAATACCATCACTGTCTATCCATTACTTGCAGTGAGAATGACACGAGACTAGGCACTGTTAGACGTACAAAGGGGAAAAAAAGCTAAGTCGTAAAGTTGCAGCTTTCTCAGATTTTACAATCTAATATCAACACTATTCATTATTCTAAGAGAGAAAGGCTCATCCTTTTTCTTAGTGGGAATGAGATATCATTTTTACTACAGGTGCAAAATAATTTTGCCAAACTGCAGCAGTAGGATTCTCAGAGAGCTGGGCTCTTCAGTTTGAGGGAAAACCTGCATGATAAGCCACACAAGAGATTTTAGGGAAGTGGGTGTTTCTGGTGATCTGTGCTCGATCACGATGACACCATGCACTGTCAAACCTCCCTGCTCAGCAGGTGAGCTGAAAGGCAGGGGAGGCCCCTGCCTGGGTGTGTGTCGGCTGCTAGGAACTGGGAGCTAAATCTGTGGCCCACCAGTAGCACATATGCGGGACTTTCTGCAGTCTACTCTTTTTTTTTTTTTTTTTTAAATTCATTGAACTGCATATTTTATTTTATTTTATTTTATTTATTTATTTATTTATTTATTTATGGCTGTGTTGGGTCTTCGTTTCTGTGCGAGGGCTTTCTCTAGTTGCGGCAAGTGGGGGCCACTCTTAATCGCGGTGTGTGGGCCTCATTATCACGGCCTCTCTTACTGCGGAGCACAGGCTCCAGACGCGCAGGCTCAGTAATTGTGGCTCACGGGCCTAGTTGCTCCGCGGCATGTGGGATCTTCCCAGACCAGGGCTTGAACCCGTGTCCCCTGCATTGGCAGGCAGATTCTCAACCACTGCGCCACCAGGGAAGCCCCTGCAGTCTACTCTTATAATATTTATCTTATTCCTGGTTTCGCCTTATGTCTCTAATTCATTTACTTTTTTTCCTCACTCCCTCCTCTTTTCTAATTGCAAGTTTTCATGTATCCCTGGCTAAGAGCACAGGACTTGGATTCAGATTGCCTGGGGTTAAATTCCATTCCCAAACTGTATGGCCTGGGGCAAGTTCTATAACCTCTCTGTGTAACAATTTTCAAATCTATAAAATGGGTTTACTATATATTAAATAAGGGGTTTTGTAGAGGTTAAATAAGATAGTATATATAATGAACTCCATAAATATCACAATAGGTAAATGAGAGAGAGAGGGAATTAACCATACATCCTCCTTTTACAGGCAGTCCGGCAGGACCTGCAGGAGGAGATGAGGATCTCTAGCTGGCTGTGGGAAGAAGCTGAATTAATGCCCATAGATTTCAGCAATAAAAGTTGGTGCCTGAGAGTTAAGCCCTTAGGAGACTAGGCATGGATGCTGGCCAAGGAAAATAGGAGGTGAATCAAGGCTTTATCCAATGGCAGAACCAGCTATGAACCAGCTGGTAAATATGGTACAGGTAAATGCAAAGGAGCAGACGGGAGTGGATCAAGCCAAATTTGCATGTGCTAAAACCACAGGCAGAGCCCAGTTGGCCGCAAGGTCAGGAGATGGCTTCCGGAAGGCCTGACCAGGACCTGGGTCTAAAACATGATGGGGCCTCATAGGAAAGACACTCCTTCACTTAGAGAGCCAGGGGGCAGGGCAGGACCTCAGGCCCAGGGCAGGGGCAACAGAGAAAGGCAAGTAGGCTGGAGGCAGAGGGCACTGACTCCAGGGGCCAAGTCCCCAGGAAAGCAGAGGAGGAGAGGGAACAGGGTGTGCACCAGGCCTGGGAAGGGGCCTCTCCTGTCTCCCCTCTGGGAAGTCCGAGCACCTCCAGCTCTAACTCGTTTCAGGTGAGTATATTATTCAAGGTTTTCCAGAGAAACAGAACCAAAAGACGGATAGGAAGTGTGTGTGTCTGTGTGTGTATAGGGTGGTAGATGATAGAGAGATTTTAAGGAATCAGCTCACACAACTGTGGAGGCTGCCAAGTCTGAAATCTGCAGGGCAGGCTGGCAGGCTAGCAACTCCAGCAAGAGCTGATGTGCAGTCTCAGGTACAAAGGCAGTCAGGAGGCAGAATTTTTTCTTCTTTGGGAAACCTCAGAGTTGCTCTTCAGCTGTTAGATGAGGCCCACCCATACCATGGAGGGTAATCTGCTTTCTCAAAGTCTGCGATTGTAAATGTTAACCACACCTAAAATACACCTTTGCAGCAACATCCAGACTGGTGTTTGACCAAACACCTGGGCACCACAGCCTAGCTAAGCTGACACAAAAAATTTACCATCACAATGAAGAAAAGACAAGTCACCTGCTAACAAACACTGAAGCTAAACTCAGGGCAAATGATGTGTAAATCCATCCACTTTGATGTGTTTTTTTTTTTTTTTTTACTGCAGTAAAATACACATAACGTAAAATTTACCATCTTATCCATTTTTAAATGTACAGTTTAGTTGTATTCAGTCCATTCATATTGTGCAACCATCACCACCACCCATCCTCATAACTCTTTTCATCTTGTAAAACTGAAACTCTATACCCATTAAACAATAATAACTCCCCTTTCTTCCCTCCCCACAAACTAACCAAGAAACCCTTAGCTTCCTAGTAGAAAATGCTTCTGAAAAATCCCAACCTTTGCTAGCTAACCAGAGAAGAAAAGAGACAAATATCAAGGTATGGAGCCCTTGATGCTGGAAATGAGAGAGAAACGGAGAGGGTTCCAGCTGCAGATCAGGGAAGAGGGGCTGATTCTTGGACTCCTCATAAATAAGAGGGAGTGGGAAGAAATGGACACCGTCCCATCCTCTGGTTTTTCTCCTGAACTCATAGATGTCTGTATTGTCATAGCCCATTTATAAAAGCCCCACCTGAGAAGCATACACTAGAAGCTGATCAAAACAAACAAAAACATGTTTAGTTGTTTAATATCCAAGAATCATGCAGATTTCCAGCATTCCTGATCCATCTCCCCAGTCTCATCCGTCCTTCATTCTCCCATCTTCATTTGGCTCCGTTTCTAACTTTGATGATGCGCATTTTGGAAAATCTCAACCTGGAATTCTGATGTAGCATCGCAAATTGCCCCCAGCCACTCAGGAGAAGAGCCCCGCGTCCATCCTCACAATGCCTCGCTCCAGCTCCATCTGACAACCCTCGGTGAATTTAAAAGCCACAAAACTGTCTTCAGAGTGAAGTCCTGGGTGATCGCAGTGAACCCACCTCCTCTGTCTGTGTTAGAGGCAGCCCTTAGTTTTTATTTCAACTCCAATTTCCTTGTTAGAAGTGTGAGGATGCCGAGGAAACAGGAACAGGCATTTTCCGTCCTCCTCCTGCAAGTTCTTCTTCAAACCTGAGGAGTAAGGTAGGACGTGGGGAGAGCGCACAGACATGGGAAAGCTGTATAGGGATTCCTCTCTAGGACAGCCAGTCCCTGTTCATTTGTTTATTTAATCAAGTATTTACTGAGAGCCATCTATATGCTCTGCTGTGTGCTAAGCACCAGGAAAGCCCAGGACCTGGCAGCTGACATCCTAATCTTGTGAGTTTTCCTGGCTGTTATGTTCATCTGGTAGCAATGATTTCTGTGTGTCCGTTGTACACTTACTGTCTTTGGGGGCTACACATACATGATCTGATTGGTTCCTATAAAAGCCTGAAGAAGCAAATACTATTTACTCCCATTTTAGAGATAAGGAAACTGAGGCTCAGAGAGATTACATAACAAATCACACACAGTCACAAGCTGTGACATCAATGGCCATGGAGAAAGCCCCATTGCTCTTTAGGACTCAAGGAAGGAGTCTCACCTGTTCCAGGACACAATGCTCATAGCAGAAGGGGTAGATGGCCCTTATTGCTCAGAGCCAGTCTGTGACAGCAGCACTCAAGACTCCTGGACCCTCAGGCCGCTCCCAGCCTGAGCTTGGGCAAGATACAGAAATCCACAAGACTCTTGGAGAGGTGGGTCATGCTACTGGGTCAGTGTCCTCAGGAATCTGCCCCAGCCATTGAGACTGTCTCTCCCTAAAGCCCTAATCTGTCACTAAACCACTTAGGTGGCCTTGACAAACCTTTTCTCTTTGTTCAATTTCAGCTTTCTCCTTTATGAATTGAAGGGGCTTAGAAAAGATCCATAGTTTTCAACTTCTTATCAGAGAAAGGCTCATACAGAATCCAGCTCCAAGTGAAGTTGCCCCAGTGGAGACAGAGACAGGAAGCCAAGCCCCAGCCCACTTGGCCCCACCTTCCCACTCCAGGTCTTCCCCTACCACTCCTCTGTGTTGCCCCCTAAAGCGCCTCTGTACACCCCTAGGGCTCCATGGAATACCCATGATCCCCTATGGTCCCACCCAGAAGCCACCCTTCCTATCAGACGAGTGCCTCCAGCCCACAGCTGCGTTGTAGACCAGGTAGAGAGAAGTGCCAAAAGTCAAACTGCAATCCAAGTTTAAAACTCAGCCTCACTCCCAACTTCTTAGAAGGACAAATGGCATTCAACCACCCGAGATTGGGCAATAACAGGTCTGTGATGCCCTTAGCTGTTTGGGGCTGCACGCAAGATACACTGGTGGGCTCAGTGTGTGCCTACCATATGCCAGCAGGCTCCGGTAACCCATGGAACACCATTCGTGATGGGGACCCGGGATTGCAATTACTGCCCATGAACAAGAAATTCCCAGTGAGTGCAGGTCATAAGTTTGCGGTGATTAAGTCCCTGCCCTTTACATACCACCCATCACTACTACCCATTGGATGGTTTAATGAGGCCCTCGGATCCACACTGCTTAAGAAAACAAAAAACAAAAAAAAACTCAGCTTCAAATCCAAGGAACTAGGGAGAAAGCAAGGGCCAAATATGGAGCCAACATAAGGATAATGAAATCAGAGAGGGTAAAGTTGGAGTAGCAAAGAGGCAACAGTACAAGGGGCCTGAGTAATTCCAGAGTTGACAGTGAAGGATGCAGCTGCTTTTACAGAGGTCCAGCCCAGCAGGAGAGGGCATTCTAGGTTCCTTTAAGGGGCCACCAAGGGCAAACATCCATTCCCCCGGAGCCAGCCATAGCTCTTTTCTCTAAATTCCCCATTAGTTTTCTCGGATCAGGAAATGATCTACAGAGCAGGGGGCACAGAGTTTCTGAAGCGTTCCCAAGGAACATAACAAAGGTCACCTGAGTCTTGAGGTCCTTGCTTTTCTACCTACAGAGACCCAACAAGACTTCTGCTAGACGAGGAGACAGAACAAGGGAGAGCCTGGAGGTGGTTCCGTGTGTCCAGAGGTTGAGAGGGCTGGGGATCCCCGACCTCAGAGTGGAATATGACAGAGTGAAGAGAAAGAGATCCCGAGGCACCATCCGAGGAGGACGAGGGAGAAAAGCGCCATGTGGGATTGGGGAACCCGATGCTTTTATACTTGAACGAAGACCAGGATTACCCAATACCTATGGTTTTGAGATTTATTTAGCCTTTATCTGCCCCAGGATTGGTTATATTGTAAACTCTGTCTGTTTTCATGTGGCGAAGAGTTGAGAGGGTCTCAAAAATGGAAAGGGATTGTGCTGACTCAAGAACCAGGCTCCTGTTTCAGAGCGACCTGGACCCAGGGCAGCTGATGAGAAGAGAGATAAGTAGGCCAACCTCCTGCTCTAAAATGAAGAGAGAAAGGAAAGGGAAAGAGACATACAGGAACTTTGGGGGATGGCAAGTGGACAGAAGGGACTAAACTTGGCCCATTTCCTATTCTTTTTACCCCTTCTCCCTCTCTGTCCATGCAGGCCATGGAGAAACTTGCAGGGGCAATGATTCCACTTCACTGTCTCAAGAAGCCCTGGGCAGGAGGGACTCAGAACACGGCCTTAGACTCCAGATGATAGGTAGGCTGGAGGCCAGCCCCTTCCCACCAGCCCAGCCTGCCCCCTCCTTATCCCTACACTTCCATTACCATTTTCCTCCTCCTTCTCTGCTTCTTTGTACTGAATTAAAGTTGTATTTTATCAGAGACACAAGAAAGAGCCAGGGGGACACTGGGCAAAGCACACAGCTCAGAGAGCCCTGGTCTAAAACATCAGCTTTGAGAAACCTTCCTCTGATGTTCTCTGATCTTGGTCTTTAGAAAATTCTGAACTTGGAAAACTGTGATGTGATTCTCTCTTCCCTCTGTGCTCCATCCCACTACCCCCAGGCTGCCCACCTCTCCTTTCAAGGCCCCTTCCCCTGGTCCTTGTAAGGGAAGAGAAAGGACAGGGACCCACATACCACAGATGGCCATACATCCCTCCTCTTTGCCCTTGAGCTGGTCTCATCCCTTTCTGAATCTCCTCCACCTCTGTGTCAGTGACATTGCTGACTTGTTATCATACTATGATAACGTTAAATGGACAAAACCTGCTCCCAGGGTCTCATTCCAGTCCCTACCACACAGTAAGACAGTTTCCCTGTGGGAGGTTCCACTGGACTTCCTAGCTGTAGATTCTCTGATCAGACCAGATCTCCAGGGGTGCAAAGCCCCGCCCAGCCCGTTATCCTAGCCCCTGTGCCTACGTCTTTGTTCACTTTGAGTTTTCTACAAACTAAGACAGAAATACAGCAAGATGGTGAGATAATTATGACAAGCCAAACAGTGCATAGACTCTGCCAACACAGAATAACAGCACTGTGGCTGCTTTGGTCTGTTCCAAGAGCAACTTGAAAGATGGCTCATACAGATGGAAAAGACAAGAGACGTGGGGCAGGCGTCCTGGAAAGAAACAAGATGGCCTCAGGGCTCAGGTGGAAACCTTGTGGCCTTTTCTTCTTTCTTTCTACAGAGCCTAGTTAAATCAGCTCTATTGGGAATCCAGAAGGAGAAGCAGGAGTCCAGGAGGCTTAGATGGAAAAACACTCCAAAGGTTCAAAGCTGGGCTGGCATGAATAATAATGAAGGGTCTCACCACGCCTTTCTTCAAGGGAATGCCAAGCCCTCCATCTCTGACATGATTCCCAGAACCACAAGCCTGGTGGGGGAACCATCTGCAAAGGTAATAATGGCTGACTATGTGAGCTTGGGCCGGTCATTTGACCTCCAGGTCTCATTTTTTCTCATCTATAAAATAAGAGGGTTAGATGATGTCCCTCCATCCCTGTGGTGTTATGAATTCTATGACTATCAGAACAAAACAAGAAAAACCTGAGAACCAGGGGAAGAAAGTGTCTTATAAAGACACACAAAGTAAATAAAAGAAAAAGCCAAGCTCAAAACCCAGGTGCCTAGATTCCTAGCCTAGGGCTCTACCTGCATCAAAGGAATATCTTCAGAATAACAACTGGCACTATTACATTTTCTATGCCTCCTCCTCCCAAAAGTAAAATCTCCCCCACCAAGCAAATGAGCTTTTATCTTCCCATGACCAGATCCTTTGTTATCAGTCTATCCATGCATTGCCCCTTCCAGACAGCATTCAAAATATATTTTCTTTAATTATGGATTATTGACAGGATGGAATGCTATAGACCATGAATAACTAAACGTGGGAACTATGTCAATACGTGGATGTGTGAATATGGACTAACTTCACATGGAAAGGAGGACAGTGCATACTGCGGGGACAAGTACACACTGATTACATGGGTGGGAAAGCGACCATGTGCTCATTGTTTGTTTATTTACCAAGATTAGATGCAAATTTAGATTGTGTCCTTTTTTGAACTTATTTTATTTAAGTATAGTTGATTTACAATGTTGTGTTAGTTGCTGGTGTACAGCAAAGGGATTCAGTTATATATATATGTATATATATATTCTTTTTCATATTCTTTTCCATCATGACTTACTGCAGGATATTGAATGTAGTTCCCTGTGCTATGCAGTAGGACCCTGTTGTTTATCTATTTTATACATAGTAGTTTGTATCTGTTAATCCCAAACTCCTAATTTATCCCTCCCCCACCCCCTTTCCCCTTTGGTAACCATAAATTTGTTTTCTATGTTGCTGAGTTTATTTCTGTTTTGTATATAGATTCATTTGTATCACATGTTAGATTCCACATATAAGTGATATCATATGATATTCGTCTTTCTCTGTCTGACTTACTTCACTTAGCATGATAATCTCTAGGTCCATCCTTGTTGCTGCAAATGGCAATATTTCATTCTTTTATGGCTGAGTAATATTCCATCGTATATATGTACCACATCTTCTTTATTCATCTGTCAATGGACACTTAGGTTACTTCCATGTCTTAGCTATTGTGAATAGTGCTGCTATGAACATTGGGGTGCATGTATCTTCTTGAATTAGAGTTTTCTCCAGATATATGCCCAGATTAAATAAATGTATGCTTATTATTTTTAAATTCTGGCTGTCTTAGCCATCTCAGCCACTGTTTGGGACAGAATGTGACCAGGTCCACAGAATCCTTTTTCAAGCAATGGGTTTCCTCCTCCTCCTTCTCCCTGTAGGTCCCTCACCTTTGCTCCCACCCTCACCAGGCACACATGCTCCGCCACACATACACCCAACCTTGAGAGTCAGCAGCTAAAGGCCAACTTACCTGGCAGGCTGGAAAGACAGGGCAGCTGCAGGCTGGGGAGAGGGGGAGGGAGACGGACCTGCAGGCAGAGCTTCCACCACGGCTGAGGATGGTGTGGACCCTAAGGTGACCCCACTAGCCTGGGTGGATAGGGGCTGGAGTGAGAGACCCCTCAAAGCTCAAGGAGATGAAAGCATTTTCTCCAGATGACAAATTCCCCGTCACAAGAGCCCTTGGGGGAGGGGCTGCAGTTCCTGTTCTGAGTCACCCAGGCACAGAAGTGGTAAGCATGGGATTTGGAATCAGAGGCAACTGGGGTGAAAAACAGGTTCTGCCTCTTAGTAGCTGGGCGATATTAGGTGTTTCTTACTCCCTCTGAGCGGGTCTTCTAATGTGTAAAATGTGGTATTGGCTCAGATGGTTCTGGGGAAAATTAGACGAACGTAATGTAATGTCCTTAGCCCAGGCATAGCAGGTACCTAGCAGGCACTTCAGAAGTGAGGAGCTTTCTAGTCTAGCGTTAACTATCTTGCACCATCTCCCTCAGCACCTGGTTGTGCTGAGATGTTGAGAGAAGGGGAAGGAACCAGGACAGGTCTCAGTCTCCACCCACCTTGGTGTTTTCTTAACTGAAAATTGAAACCTGGCATCAAGCTGCTTCATCTCTTGGATCATTTGGATCATCTGTTGGGTCACTGAAAAGCTGTGGCCAAAAGGTTGACTCTATTCAGGAAATGAACCCCGGTTTGGGAGAAAGCAGGCAGTGACGCCAAGAGCCATCTGGAAGAGGTGGCGTTTCCAACTGGTACTGGGGAAGACCAGACAATGATCAGAGCAGTGTGGCAATAGCACAAGAATAGACAGATCAGTGGGACTAGACAGCTTAAAAACAGACCCTGATATATATTTAAGGACTTAATAAATGATAAAAGAAGCATCATCAATTATTGGAGAAGGTGTGAGTTACGCAAAAACTGGAATCATGGAAAACTGGCTATTCGAAAAGGAATCGACTCTGGTCCTCATCTCACAGTCTACACTAAAATTTTACTTATATTAAAGGGTTAAACCCGTAAAAACAAAGGAAGGGGGGGTAAAAACAGAACATGTCATTTTTCCCAAATGGTAAAACTGAACAGTATAAAGATGCAAATGGCTCATGAATTAAGATATATGTTGAATCCAGTCCCTTTCAAAGTCCCAAATGGGATTGTTTTTTTCTGGAGCTAAACAGCATGATTCTAAAATTCATCTGGAAAATGAGCAGGAATAGCCAATTTTTTTTTGTAAAACTGGGTAATTGTGGGAGACTTGTTCTACCAGAAAACAAAATGCTACATTTCATACACAAATATGTCACATTTTAAAATATGTGAATGTATAAAGATACAATAATTAAAACAGTGTGATGATAATAGGAGAACTAACTGAACAGAATAAGACAGCTCAGAATAGACTACTGTATATTAAAAAAATGTTAGCATGTGATAAAGGTGGTGTTCAAGCCAATGGGGGAAAAAACATTCTTTAAAAAAATGATGCTGGGATAAATGTTAACTATTTAGGGGGAAAATCTATTTAAATACTTACCACACAGCAGAGAACACAATAAATTTCAGATGAATTAAAGAGTTAAATGTAAAAAAAGAAATCATAAAATACTTATAATAAAATATAGATTATTTCTATCTCAGTGTGGAAATGGAATTTCTAAGCATAAAAGCAACTGGAGAAATCACAAAGAAAAAAATAGATATATTTGGCTGCATAAAAAATCAAACCATCTCTATAAAAAAAATCATTGAAAGTAAAAATAAACAGCAAAATATCTGCAACAAAAACATCAAAAAAATTAATGTTCTTAAAATATAAAATGGCATTTAGGCATAACAGAAACCACTAAACCCAAAAGAAAAATGTGCAAAGAACAAGAATAGGCTATTTGCAGAAGAAATACAAATAACAGTTTAAACATGCAAAAGACTGTTAAACTCCACTAGCAATCAATATCTGTGAACAAAACACAGTAATGAAATACATTTTTTGCCTATCAAATTAGCAAATACTTGTAAAAGTCAATGTAGAGTATTTTTTTAAATTTATTTATTATTATTTATTTATTATTTATTTTTGGCTGTGTTGGGTCTTTGTTTCTGTGTGAGGGCTTTCTCCAGCTGTGGCAACCGGGGGCCACTCTTCATCGCGATGCGCGGGCCTCTCACCATCGCGGCCTCTCTTGTTGTGGAGCACAGGCTCCAGACGCGCAGGCTCAGTAATTGTGGCTCACGGGCCCAGTTGCTCCGCGGCATGTGGGGTCTTCCCAGACCAGGGCTCGAACCCGTGTCCCCTGCATTGGCAGGCAGATTCCCAACCACTGCGCCACCAAGGAAGCCCCCAATGTAGAGTATTGATGAAGGTATGATGCAATGATGGGCTTCTCACACACTGCTAGCATGATAAAATTTGTGCAGTATTTCTAGAATACAATGCCGCAGCAAGCCTCCAGAGTCTTTAAAATATTCATTCTCTTTGTTGCAGTAATCCCACTTCGATTTCAAGCAAGTAAAAATAAGGACAAGCATACATTCATCTCTTTTATTTATAATGATAAGTAGAAATAAGTATCCACCAAGTTTTTGAATATCCACCAAGTTTTGGAAAGCTAAATAAATTGTAGTATATCCACAAGATGGACTATTATACTATCATTTAAAATTATGCCCACATCGAATCTTTCACGATTTGGAAAACTGTTCATAATGTGTTACAGCATGATTTGAACAAGACAGTGGGATCATGGGTGAATTTTATTTTATTTCGTACTTATTCTGTTTCCCACCCCAGCCCCCAATTTCTACAAGTGTAATAATGATTGTAATTTAAAAAAAATACTTGTACCCCTGAACTTCTCTTCCACAATCACTCTTGTGGTAGAGCCAAAATACTCTCCCATGCTCTTGTCTCAGTGGACCCTCTTCTTCCCAGTTCTAAACTAAACTGTCCTCATTGGTGACCTCTTTTACTCCTCTGAGGTTGCCCAGTTGGGAAGTAGGTGGGCCCTCACATAGTATGCTTTGTCAAGGCCACACCACCCACAGGACCCAGCACCCCGGAAGAAGGAAAAGTGATTCCCCAGGCTTTGGTGTTGGCACACCCTACCTGGGTTTATATCTTAGTCCTGCTCGAGTAAGTATGCATGCTGGTTAATGACCTTGGGAAGCTCTCCATCTGAGCCAAGTATGCTGCAGGAGCTCAGACTCTGTCATGGCCACCATTGTCTCCCCAAAGGGTTTCAATAAATATTGAACGAATGAATGAACATTTCTTCCGTGAAGTGGGTGAAATAAGCCCACTTGACAGAGTGGTTGTGAGAACCAAATGCAATAATGTATGCAAACAGGCCCATTGTAGATGCTCAGTGAATGCTGGTGCCCACACCACACCTAGCTGACCACCGACGAGGCCTTTACCTCCCTGCTCTCCTACGGTTAGGCAGCTTCGCTGAAGGTATAAATGGTTTAGCTTTGTCTCTGAGTTTTCCCAGATGGTCTGAAACATGTGGCTTTCTTCTTCTTCTTCTTTTCCTTTTGGTTTCCTCTGAATTGATTCTGCCACTGGTGAAGGGCAGGAAATTAATAACTAGATTTCCCCCCATGACAACAAGCCCAACAACTAATTGGCTCAATACCTCCCTGTTGCTGTATCACTTTGGGATTTTCTGGGTGAGATATAAATAAGCCGATTCTATTAATAAGCCATTTGGCCAAGGGAAGAAAATACTCTTCCGAGATCCTGAGGGGCCCAGGGAAGCTGCCTGGTGGCCCGTGGATCGAAAGACTTGATTACAGGAATGAAGCATTCTGCCTCTGTGCCCTCCTCCCTGCAAAGCTGCCCTCTCCGCAGATTCCTCTCAGTCCTGGGGGGTGGGGGAAGGAAAGCTTTGTTAAGTTTAAAAATTATAATTTAGATAAATCTGTGCATTCATTGGCCTGCACGTGTCTCTGGAAAATAATAGTTAGCAGGGTAGAACCTGCCGCATTTCAGGGGCTTTATTGTCTCCTTATAATTAAGTCCTGCACAGAAATCCAATTACAGATGTTCTCAATCGCCCTCCAGCTAAGTGCTAACAGAAGAGAGGAGGAAAGCTCTCGGGCTTAAATAACTCTGGATAAAAATTAATATCGTGGCCGTGTTGGCTAATTAAAAGTGCCGCCTCTATTAGCGGGCCTTTATATTAATAAATGAGACTATTATTATCATATCCGACAACCAGGGCCCTTATCAAGTCTGCTCTGTCAGCTTTGCTCTTGAAAGCACAAGTTCATTGCCCTGGGTACAGGCTTCTATGGGAGCAGAGGGAATGACTCCCTCCTAGCCAGGTGTTTACAGAGATGGATGGACACCTTTGCCTATGCTGCCTTGCCTGTTCCTCACACTAACCCTGTCTGGGATGTGTTACGGTTCCTGCTTCGCGGTTCAGCAAGCTGAGGCTTCCATGTTCCCTAATAAGAGGGAAAGTGGGGTTCAAACATGCAGCCTCAAGACCCTGAGTCTAGGACTTATCACATTATACCAGCTAAGGCTTCCTCACTGGGTGAGTGGGGCAGGTGCTGGTTTTACTACGTATCAGTTCCTAGAAGGTGGAAAACTCTCCCTCAGTGGCTTTGGCACATTCCTTTGTTCCCGGTGACTTGTTTACAAATCTTCTGTGGGCCAGGCGCTGTCTGAGACACTGGACACATGGCCATCCCCACTCTCAAGGGGCAAGCAGGTATTTACAATGGCAGGGCAAGCACAGGGCACCATCAGAGCCCACTGGGAAATAGCCAACACAGACCTGGGGATGGGGAAGACTTCTCAATGGAGGTGGCAGCTAAGCTGAGTTTGGAAGGACAAAGAGAAGAAACCGAGGCACTATGGTGGGCCAAGATGGTGGGGAGGAGATTCCCAGGCAAGGAAACCCTGCATGCAAAGGCCTGAGAGAGTAGCTGGGCAGTGTTCACTGTGCCTGAAACATAAAATTCAAGGTGTATTAGGAAAAAATGATAAGGCTGCAGAAGGAAGCAGGGCCAGATCACATCAGGTGGGGCCTTGCTGCCTACACTCACAGCTTGGGCAGCTTACCCAAGGGTGATAAAGAGTCTTTGAATTATTTTAAAGTTCTTGTCTCTCTGGTAGAAATGTGGGGATGAACTGGCCACTGGAAGCAGGGGACCAGTTAGGAGTAATGCAGGAGAGACATGAGGGTAACAGTGGAGGTGGAGAGAAGTGGCCCCATTCAAGAGACATAGAAGACATAGAATCCACCCAACTCAGTGACTGGCAACAAGCACATGTGAGAGAGAAACAGGAGTCACATCTGATCCCAGGTTTCTAGCTTGAACAAAATGAAGGGGTTTCAGAACACGGGAAAGAGAGAATGGATGAAGAGCAGCTTTGAGTGAAAGATAAGAAGTTCAGTTTGGGCTACAAATAATAAATGCTGGAGAGGGTGTGGAGAAAAGGGAACCCTCCCACACTGTTGGTGGGGATGTGAATTGGTGTAGTCACTATAGAGAACAGTATGGAGTTTCCTTTAAAAACTAAAAATAGAGCTCCCATACGATCGTACAATCCCACTCCTGGGCATATATCTGGAGAAAACTCTAATTTCAAAAGATACATGCACCCCAATGTTCATAGCAGCACTATTTACAATAGCCAAGACATGGAAGCAACCTAAATGTCCATCGACAGATGCATGGATAAAGAAGATGTGGTACATATATACAATGAAATATTACTCAGCCATTAAAATGAAATAATACCATTTGTAGCAACATGGATGGACCTAGAGATTATCATACTAAGTGAAGTCAGACAGAGAAAGACAAATATCATAGGATATTACCTATACATGGACTCAAAACAAAAGATGCAAATTAACTTATTTACAAAGCAGAAATAGACTCACTGACATAGAAAACAAACTTATGGTTACCAAAGGAGATATGCCACAAGGACTCAGAGGCAAAGAATATACAAATCAATTTTCACTGCAAAGTAAAGGAGCTGTTACAGGGGATGATTACTGGACTGAATGTCAATATTATGACATAGTATGAGTGTGTTTCATGTTTGGTAATTGCAATCATTGTTGCTTTTGTTGTGGTCATCCATGTACAATGCTTGGTGTCAGTCTATTTATCTCTTGTAAAAATAAAATACAGTGTGTGTGTGTGAAAAAACAAACAAACAAAAAAAAAGAAATACCAAAAATAGTTGACGACTGTAAACCTATTAGGAAACCTCATGCAATGGTCCTGTCATTTTTAAGTAAAAAATAAGTAAGCAGTAAAATATGAACCTATAAAAAAAAAAAAAAAAGGAGATATGGCGGGGTGGGGGGAGATTAATTAGGAGTTTGGGATTAACAGATACATACACACTACTATATATAAAGTAGATAAACAACAAGGACCTACTGTATAGAAAAAGGAACTATATTCAATACCTTGTAAAAACCTATAATGGAAAAGAATCTGAAAAAGAATATATATGAATATATATATGCATAACTGAATCACTTTGCTGTACACCAGAAACTAACACAACATTGTAAATCAACTCTACTTAAGTAAAAAGAAAAAAGTTCAATTTGGGCCATGAAGAGCTTTCAGTTCTTGAGGGACATTCAAGGGCCGTTGTCTAGTGAGCTGCTAGGTACAGGGGTCTGGAGCTCAAGAGAGATAATGGCCTGGAGATAATGTTTTAGGAATGACCAGGTCATAGACAATGACTTCAGTGTGATCACAGATGAGGTCAAGGGCAAGTGGGTGGCCAGACAGGTCCTCAGTGGACCTCCACAATTTTATTCATCTTTGCAGCAAACACTTAGCATGCATTTCCTACAGGCAAGGCACTCATCTCTTGTTACCAAGCATTTCTTCTATTAGGATATTGTTTCCTTGGTGACAAGAGATGAGGAATGTCATGTGCAATTTCCCCCAGACCCACACAGAAACATTAGATTTTATTTGAGTCATCAGAATCTGTTGGCAATCCGGTGACCATGAATCAAATTCCAATTCTATGCCCCCCTTAGGTTGGCCTCAGATTCACTCTGAGGCCAGAACTATCATGAGACCAGGACGACTGAGAAAAAGTAGCCAAACACTCTCTCAGTCTCAGAGAATATTTGTCCTAAGTCACCAGAGCCCCATAATGGAACCCAGACCCAATCATTTTAATGTCTAAATTCCAAAAATAATGATAATAAAGAATGAAATACTGACTAAACTTAAAAAATGAAAGCTTTTAAGTGAGGCAGGAGTGGGGGGAAGAGGGAAGAAGAAAAATATCTGAAAACAGCATCTTTGTTTTTACAAAGTAATGGGTTAACCATTTGCCATCCATCAGCTAACAAATGCAGGGAAGTCCAGATTGATAGGAACACTAAGAGAATGGTGAAGGGCTACGAAGCAATGAATTTTCTCATAATAAGGAGGTTGTTTCAGCTTTCATTGAAAATCTTTCCAGGGGTCTGGTTAAGCTTTCCTGCTCTAGTATGTCAGCTGATTTTCTGATCCTGCTTTTGGGTAGACCTGGGGCAGGTGGGAGGCAATCCTGACCAGTGTAGAGTTCCAGAGGTAGCAGTTTCTTACACAAGATTATAAAGTGTGAAATCAGAAGGAAGACTCCAAACACTGTGTCTGGAAAGGTACCAAGGTCAAAGCCACATGATAAGGCCAAGACCTGACCATCAATCCAAGCAGCTGGAGAAGGAGATAAAGATGGAGTCAAAGGTTAGGGATTGGGAGATAGAATTGGGAAGCTGGAGAACAGTAAGTAGGGACAGTGGTGAATGGAAGGGTTCTGAAGGAGTCCCAGAGGTTAGGAATTGGTGGTATCTGAGTATATTAGTTATCTACGTCTGTGTAACAAATTATCCCAAAACTTAATGGCCTAAAACAAATATTTACTATCTCACAGTGTCTGTGGATCAAGAATCTGAGCATGTCTTAGACAAATGCCTCTGGTTCAGTCTCTCGTGAGGCTGAAGTCAAGCTGAAGGCCAGAGCTGAGGCCTCCTCTGAAGGCTTGACTCGGGGTGAGGCAGGAGGAAGGATCCACTTCTAAGTTTACTCATGTGGTTGCTGGCATCTCATGGGCCTCTCCATAGGCTATCTAAAGGTCCTCACAACATGGCAGCTGGTAATTGGAGAAAGAAAGAGACAAGAACAGAAAGTGAGGGAGAAATTGAGAGAGAGTAACACCCAAGATGGAAACCACAGTCTTTTTATAACCCCATCTTGGAAGTGACATATCATCACTTCTATCATATTCTATTAATTAGAAGCAAATCAGTTAATCCAGCCCACATTAAAGGGGAAGGGACTACACAAGTGAGTGAATACCAAGAAGCAGGGATCACTGGAAGCCATCTTAAAGGCTACCTACCACATTGCGGTTGCTTTTTCAGTTCCAAAGGTGGGACTGCATTTGTGGGCAAGCCAAGTTCATTTAAAGGGCCATTACAAGCTGGAAACCAGCATGAGGGATAAACAAGTTCTTTGGCAGATGAGAATCTTGCAGAATTTCTGGCTCATTCGTTGTCTTCATTGGTTATTATTTTCCATGGCAGCAGATGTTGAGATAGAAGGCTTAGACAGCTCAAGTAACTATGTACTGATTTTCCAATATTTTCTACAAGCTGACTTTTTGACCAAATCACTGATGACATCCTAACATTTGTTCCCTCCATCCCGCTGATCCCTCCTTCTCAAAAATTCCTCTAAAATTATTTTCTGTGTTACAAATTAGTCTCTTAAATAAAAGGCACCAAGCTCTGTCTGTACTTTCTCACAATGTTACCTTGATTGAAAAATCTTCTGGGAACAGAGCTCCAATATCTAGTCTGTCACATTAGGAAAATACGATTTCTTTCTTGTGATGGTGTAAGACAGGCCTCTACTATTTTTTCTTTTTTTTTTTTTTTGGTTGTGCCTGGTCTTAGTTGCGGCTCGTGGGCTCCTTAGTTGCGGCATGCGAACTCTTAGTTGTGGCATGTATGTGGGATCTAGTTCCCTGAGCAGGGATCGAACCCAGACCCCCTGCATTGGGAGCACAGAGTCTTAACCACTGCGCCACCAGGGAAGTCCCAAGGCCTCTATTTTTTTTAAAGGAGTGTCAAGCATCAGCAGGTGGAGTGAGAACACAGGGTGATGTGTGGTCAGAGTGACATGATCAAGTCGCACCTGGGGCCAGCTTCACCTGCCTGGATGCAGGCTGGCTTGGTCTTTTCAGATGTCTGGAGAGAGATGTGAGCAGGTGGAGTCCAGGAAGGTCCATGAAGGGAGTGCACAGTGGGACCTCAGCTGCATATTTTCATACTGGGACCGGGGGTTTGGGGAGCACCCTGTTGAGAAAGCATGTTACAAATGCATCTGCCTGTATGCTTCAGAACAATCAGGGACCAGGCCAGGTCTATGAAGAGGAAATAGGGAAAATGAGGAAAGAAAAAATGACAGCAGTAGCATATGGAGAAAGGAGGGGATATGAGAAGAGAAAGAAACTAGATGGAAGAGCCCACAGTAGAAACAGCAGGAGGCTCCCATGCCCAGCTCTGGGACCGGCAGCCATATCTCCCTCTTGGATAAATTCATTTCACCAATTTTAGTGAGTTTCTACTAAGTTCTAGACCCAGAGGACACGAGGATGAACAAAACAGACATCACTGCTATTCAATCAGAGGGGGGGACAGAAATGGGTCAGTGCAATGAGGCTCACGAGGGAGATGGCAGGTCATGAGGATGAAACTGTTATGTCCACAGATGTTGTGAACCCACACCCCCACCCCCCCAGCACAGCAGAGTCTGCACCCTTCTGGCTTGGACCCAGCCTGAGGGAAATGACCCTTCCAACCTTCTTCTCCCCAAACCTCAGCCCAAGAGTCCAGTGTTTAACTCTTACACCCCCTTCTCTCTTGGTCTCTCATGGCTTTGACCATCTCTCGGGATCTGGGGGTTTTATCCTTTCCCTGCCTCTTCCTCTGTCCATTCAGACTCGTTGGGAATGGCGAGGGCAAGAAGAAAAGCCAGTGGCTGCCGTTGGCCATGGGTTTGGGAAGGAGCATGTCCTCCAGTCCTGCTGACAGACTCCACATGGCAGAGGTAAAGGGGCAGAGGCCCAGCATCCCTCTCTGAATGGCACTGTGTCCCTTGTGGTACCAAGATGGCTGACCCTCTGGGCACACTACAAGGAAGACAATTCAACTAAGGAAGAAAATGGTAGGTGGTGAGATGTTAGCTCCAAGGTATGTAACCAGCCTCAGTCTACTCAGAGAACCCTAAAAGTCTCTGGTTGGTGGATTCCTCCCCAGCCTCCAGGGGTCAGCAGTCAGCTCGACCCCATTTGACTTTCTAGTCAGAGTTCTGAAATGAAATGTTGAGATAACCCTCAGTCCTTTTTCTCCCACTCCTCACCTCCTTTTATGAGTATGAATTTCTTCCCGATGTCTGCCCTGTATCTCTCCTGTTAGTATTTCCTTCTACAATTAAAAGCAAAGAATTCGAGTCAGCAAAATGCCACAGATTCTGGACACTCTGCAGCACACAGAAGTCAAGTGCTTGAAGGCGCTTAACTGTTCACACAGGTAAGCTGAGGACGGGGCATCTCAAATAGGGCTTGAGAAGGACGGAAGGAAAGCCAGGGTGGGGAAGCCTCCCCCAGAGGCCGTGGAGCCCCCTGAAAGCTGTGGGATGTACACCAGTGCCCACCTCTGGCACAGCTTGTAGCTCCAGTGACGGGCCTTGGGATGCACTTCTAGGTGAAACTGACAAGCCCCACGTGGGAAGATGCCCCCCAGCCTGGTCCCTGTCAGTGGTTGACACATAGGCCTTCTCAGTAGCCCAGTGCCCCCTCACTTCTCTGACTCTTGCCTACCCTTCTCTCACCCAGAGCTCCAGCATGCATGTTGAGCCATCTTTTTAATTTTCTGGTTGGTTTAGCAAATTGCAGCTGCTCTGTCCCCAGAGCTCTGGGCCTATGTACAACTTCCATTTGCATGTAGCTGCAATGCTCCTCTCTGCTCTCCCCTGCTCAGTGAGCGCCAGACCCCAACTTCTCCATCAAACGAGCCTCCATGGGGGTCAGACACTGTGCCATTCCCTCTACTTTGCCCTCCTAATCCCAGGGCTCCCTGCCTCCCTAATCCTCCCACCCCTGGACTCAGCAATGGGGCAGCTCAAAAAGCCAAAAGGGGAGGGAGAGGGAATGGTGAGGGGAGGCTGGGAACTGAAAACCCTGGCCCCCTCCACATCTGCTGCTGCAATCACACCCACCCCCCCAGCTGACAAAAGGCCTCATTAGATCCAGTGGCTCTGGTGCCAGCCCAGCCCCTTGGAGCAATGACAGCCATCATGTGCTATGTTTGCCCAATTCCGCAGCTGGGCTAATTACTGTGGTTCCCGAGCTTGGGGTCCGGCCCCAAACCAAACAAATTAGGACAAAAACCATAGCCTTCTTCATTCCTCTCATTCCCAGCCAGCAATTGCTGAAGCACCCCTATAATTGATAACAATGAAATAAAAACCCACCACCTGTCCTTAATCCTAAGGACTTGGGAGCCCAGCCAACAGCACAGCCCAGCCCTCTATGGCCACAGCAACATGGGACTTAACGATACTGCATCTCCAAGTGCCAGCATCACTTCTTCCAGGCTGGGCCATGTCCTGGCATATGACAACTGGGATCTGTCATATCCCCGGACATGGTCCAGCCTGGAAGGACTGCAGCTGGGTGGACAGGCTAAGAGGTGGGAGGACGCGGGGCCACGACTGTCCACGGCGGTGGACCAGACCTGTGAGGACTGCTGCTGATGCTGGCGGTGGCGTGGACACAGGGGCGTGTGGGGGGAATGGCAGCAGTTGGTGGCCTGGAGCCTCAGGATGCACAAGTGGACAACCCAGTGGCTGGGAATCACCTCCCAGCAGGCCAAATTCAGAAAACTGGGGAGGCAAGGGGAAGGGATCAGTAAAGTCTGGCAGTCAGTAGGGGGACCCTGGCTCCGGCATCCAGGTTCAGGAACAGAAATTAAAACAGGAATGCAGTGATGTACCAGAGCTGGGTGTTATGGAAGGAGAGCAAAGCACAGTTAAGGCCAGGCTCCACCAGCAGTGGGGAAATGGGATCCAGATCAGATGCTGGGCTCGGACACCCTGACCAGGGTCCCACTTAGGTCCCTGAAATAGAGGTGGCAAAAGAGGTCTGGTCAGGGGCAGAGAGCCAGCTCGCTGACATCAGTTAGGTGGCCCTATTCCCCACCTCCAGTTTGAGCCTGAATTGAGAGGCAGCAGGTGCTTTGGTGGAGCTCTGGCCTGGGAGTGGCTGGCACCCAACCCCCAACACCACACAACGGGGGACTGAGCAGCAGCCTGGGGGAATGTGACCTTGGGAAGCAGGGGCCAGTCAGGTCTGGAGGGAAGGGGCAGAGAACACTTTGGAACTCGGTTCACAGTGAGCAACTTCCCAGGAAAGTGCCCCGAAGAGCTCACTGAAGGCAGTGGTTCCACGAGCAGCAGCCTCCCTGGGAACCCGTTAGAACTGCAGACTCTCTAGCCTCACCTCAGTCCCCGGCATCAAAAACTCTGCCGGTGGGGCTGGACAATCTCTGTTTTTATAGGCTCTCCCGGTGATTCTGATTCTAAAGGTTGAAAATCTCTAAGCAAGGTTCTCAGGGAAGACATTCATTTGTTCACAGTTGTTCTCAAACTCTACCTTATATCGGAATTGCCTAGAAGGTTGGTTAAAACACAGATTGCTGGAGTCCCTGACTCAGGGGGATGGGGCGGGGCCTGAGAATTTGCATTTCTGACTAGTTCATAGGTGATGGCTGTTGCTGCTGGTCCAGGGACCACACTTTGAGAACCACTGATTTAAATACCTTGGGACAGGATATAATCTTCCGGCTGCAAGTGAGCTTTACCCAGACTGTATCTCTGGGGCAATCCCAGGGCCCAAGAGGAAGCACCAGTTCCAATTAGGCAATGTGATGGGCTGAATGTTTGTGTTCCCCCTTCCAAGTTCATATGTTGAAGCCCAGTGTATTTGGAAATTGGGCCTATAAGGAAGTAATAAAGGTTAAACGAGGTCAGAGGGGGGCCTTAAATCTGAGAGAGCTGGTACCTTTATAAGAAGAGGAACAGACACCAGAGCTCTTTCTCTCTCTCTTCTTTGTGAGGACACAGCAAGAAGGCCATCTAGAAGCCAGGAAGAGAGGTTTCACCAGAAACCATATCAGCCAGCACCTTGATCTTAGACCTCCAGCCTCCAGAACTGTGAGAAACAAATTTCTATTGTTTAAGCCACCCAACCTGTGGTGGTTTGTTATGGCAGCCTAAGCAGTTTAAGGCAGACTCAGGGACCAAACAACCTGAGTATATCAGCAGATTTAATCAAAGAGAGTGAGAGAAAGCGTTCCATGTATCCCCCTCAGCTGGCAGCACAGATGAACCCCGTCTATGGTCTTCTGCAGTTTCAGACCCATCCTCACCTTCTGAGTGATCCTTCTCCTTTGCCTTCATTCCCAAACAACCCTATGGAACTGCCTTTAAAGTCTCTTCCTGATCCCTCCTCCTCCTCCATCCCTCCACTAACAGCCCCTGCCAGCCCCAGTGCAGGCCTTCATCTCTGGTTCAAGGTCATACCCTGAGCCTCCAAGCGGCCCTCTCTCCCTCTGCCTCTGTCTTCTTTCACCTCTGCCCCCGATGAATCATCTGAAGGGCAGTTCGGGGGAGCAGGGCTCAGCCAGCCAGTGAGTACCTGCGGAGGCAGCAGCCGCAGGTCAGGGAGGCTCAAGGAAGATTTATTGGCCACTAAACTCAGCCAGAGGGGGTGGAAAAAGAAGGCAGAGTGTAATCAAAGTGATACTTTATGTTGGTCCATCTGAGGAAAATAATTGTTCCACTGGAACATCATTACACTATCATTTTCCTACTCCTGTGCCACTTATGGGGAAATAGAAACTCACTTTCTTCTTCATAATAAACCGCAATTTCAATAACCCAAAAGGCTTTTTCTGAGATGGAGCCATTCTCCGTCCTCCGGTGATATAAAGACAGGTGCCCGCTCCAAACTCCCAGGCTGGGGCAAAGGTCTCAGCAGCTCCTTAGAATGGCTGTCCCCACTTCACCATGCCCTTCTTGCCCATCACTCAGATGACTGTCTATCCCAATTTGCCGGGATTAAAGGATTTTCCAAGATGCTGGACTTTCAGCACCAAAACCAGGTCGGTCCTGGGCAAATCAGGACAGCTGGTCACCCTACCTGCCACCACCTGGGGACAAGGAAGCAGCACTGTGCATTTCACAAGTATTTGTTAAGTGCCTACAATGTGCCAGCCACTTTTCCAGATTGCTGGGAAGCAAGCAGTGTACAAAGCCCATGAAAACTTGCCCTCGGAGAGTTTACAGCCTAGTCAAGGAGACAAACAATAAACATGATAAATAAGTGCATGACATAATGTACTAGAAAATGCCATGGAGAATAATAAAACAGGAAAGGAAGATTGACAATGAGGGGTGGAGGTTTGTAATTTCAAGTAGGGTGATTGGGGTAGGACTCATTAAGAAGGTGTCATTTGAGCAAAAGTTTGAAGGAGGTGAGGGAGCAAGTTACAACGATATCTGAGGGAAGGGCATTCCAGACAGACGGATAAGCCAGTGCAGAGGATCACAGGCAGAGCTTGACTTCTGTATTCAAGGAATTCCATGGAGGCCCTTGGGGCTGGAGCAGAGTGAGCAAAGGGAAAGGGAAGGAGAGAGAAGTGGCAAATGTGACCAGAGAGGCCAGACTTGGTAGGGTTCTATAGATCATGATGAGACCATTTGGCTTTTACCTGGAGGAGGTGGAGGAAAGGACACAGTTCGATTTATGTTTTCATGGACTTGCTCTGACTGCTGTGGAAGATCATGGAAGACAAGTTAGGAGGCTGTCACAGTAACATGAAGAAGAAATGACTGTGCCTTAGACCAAGATGGTAATAGTGGACTTGGTAAAAAGGAGCTGGATTCTTTTGAAGGTGAAGTTGATAGAGTTTACTGATGGAGATTGGGCATGAGATGTGAAAGCAAAAGAATCAGCATGACTTCCAGTATTTAAATGCACAGGGGCCATCATTAGATCGTAGAATAAATAATACATATTTCAAAGACATTCTACTCCCAAAAACATGCAGTTCAGATATTGCTGGATTTAAGTTAGAGACTAAGATGCACTTCCAAATAGAATCATTAAGACTCTGGAGTATGGTCTTTAATGCAGAATAGAATTGCATTCATCCTGGGGCCTGGGGCTGAGTAACAGGGCCACCTACCCAAGGTCAGCTCTCTAGCCTACTGGCTGACTCAGTATAGTCCAGCAGTTAAGAGGTTAGATTTGCGCTTAAACTCTCTGAGGTAAGTTTTCTCATCCAACTATTTTCTCATCACAACGATTATTGTGAGAATTGAGTAAGATTATGTTCATAAAATACGTAACACAGGGCCTAGACCCTGGAAAGTGCTTCTTTACTGGTAGAGATGTTTAACACTCTTTGAACGATGTTGAAATTCTGACAGTGACCAGCAGAGGGCATCACCAGCAGGAGACGATGGGGCTGTGCTGCTAGGGAGACTGGCATACCTGCCTTGGGTCCACTAATCTGGTGAAAAAATAAACTAAAAGTAAATAAATAAACAAACAAACTAGCTCCGCATAAATAATACATTGGGATTATGTTTCTCCTCTCTCCTCTTTCTCCCTACACCTTTTTGCCAAATTTTACATTTCCCCGGATTCTCCCCCTCATTACAGAAACCCACTGCTGTGTGAAATGGATCTTCTATTTTCGGGTTCCCCTTGCTCAGAACAGCCCCAAAGCCCTGGCATTAGAGGAGAATAATGTACCGACCTCCACCATCAGTCAGTTCTTACCTCCTCCCCAGAGCCCTGAAGGAGACCAGATGACTCTTCGAGTACCCTGGGTGTGGGAAGGATGGAGACGAGCAAAGATAAAGTGTGCCCAATTTGTTCGGGTCCCTGGAAATTCTGCTTCTTATCTCCCCTACCATTGCTTCATCACATTGCCAAAATTACCTCGATGATATATTTTTTTAATTTAAGAATTCATTTTCACTTCAAGAAAGAGGAACACGGCAGCCTGATAAGAAATTCCATCTGTCTTCAAGAAAAAGGGTCGTGGGTTTGGGTGTCACGAATCCTGTAATGTCTTAAATTAAGCTGCCACTTTTGAATGCTTTCTTCGTATTTATGAAATGATTATTCTGCAGAGGTGCATTTAATATTGTTAAAATAATGATTATGCATGTTTAATACATCAATTTAAGTTATTATCTCCCATGCTATAAAATGCAGGATAATTTCATAAATAATTACAAAGCATTTACAAATGGCACCTTAATGCAAAGCATTCTTGCTAATCCTTTATCTTTCACAAACACAGAAATAACAATTAGATTCCTGTAATGGAAAAGGGAGGTTATGTTCGAGAATATGTCACCTCCTTACTGAATGCAAATAAGGAGGCAAGGAAAAAAAATTAAAGCCCTGGGTAGAACCAGTGCACTTTTCCCCCTTCCTGACAGATGGAAGATGTCTGTCCAGGGTATCATTAGTCTACGCACCCGGCTTTCTCTCTGCAGGCACTGGGGAGCAGGGCAGTGTAGCCTCAGGGAAAGGAGGAATTTTGAACCCCTTTGAGGAAAAGTAATTCTGCCTCCTGCTAATTTCTTTTGAGAAATGGAGAAGCTGTAGTACAGAGGTCTGACCATCGGGTTAGAATAAGAAGCACTTTTCCCCACCCACCCCCAACTCCCACACACACATACATAGGGAGGACATCCCTAGATTCTTAGAAGTTTGATCCAGATCTTGAACCACTCCAAAGGACGAATTGAGTTATAGGTCACTAGGGACCATATAAGATAAAAATCCTTCAGTTTCCATCCTTCAGTTTGCCTGTCAATTAATACAGACTTAGGGAGGCAGGAGATCCCCTCAAGAAGCTTACACTCTGGATGGGGAGCCTGAATGTTCACATTTGAAACTACTCAGTAACACAGACAGCATAGAGCTGAGGTTAAATCAGCTAAAGTAAAATTCAGTTGACATGAAGTAAATCAGGAAGGCTTTTTGGAAGAAGTGAGACAGAGCCAAGTCACAGATCGATGGAATCAAATAAATCAAAGACAGGCTGAGGATGCTGAAAGAGACAATGCACAGTGTATTTAATGCACTTCTCTCTCTCTCTCTGTGTCCTCTCATGCACACAGTAAGCACCAGCTGTGATTCAAGCCAGGACATCAGGAACCAGGCTTGGTCAACCCAAGGAGATATTTTGGGATAACGCCCTTTGCATCCCACCAAGTCAGTCTGTCTTTCAAAGGCTGGACAGTGGCAGAGGTAACTCTGAGTAGAGGAAGGAGGTCCTAAGCAGCCCTGCAGCCAATACAAACCCCAGCTCTGCAGAAACAGACAGCTCCCAACTCAGGCAACTCTCTATAAAACTGAGATGTGGAGGGGAAAACAGAAGGGGCAAAACCTCAAGGGTCCTGATGCTGGGACATCAGCTCCTATAATGGTGCATCAGTGTTACTTACACACCAGCAGAGCTAGTGAGCCACTGTAGACTGACTCCCCGAATCTGGGGAGGAGAGAGGTAGACGAAGTTGATCAAGAATAGACCACCAATCAGTGGGCCAGCAAGCTGGTCTGTGTCAGGCTGCAGCCCTACGAAGGAGGTTGCCGACAGTTCCTAGTGGGCTGAGAAGCAGGCTGCTATCACAGCTCAGAAGTAAGATCCTCAAAGAAGCTGAAGGGCATCTCCTCCACTCCTGTCAGTCCCAGGGCCAAGCAGGGAGACAAGACAGACTGAATTCTTACAGCTCAGTCCCTGAGCCCTCTCCTGCAAAAGATGGCCAAGAATTCATTACTAGGAACCCATGCTAATTGCACTTTCTCCTCCCACATCTCACCCCCATCACTTCCTCCACCACCATGACCACATCTGCAGAGGTCCTGGCCTGGTTCTCAACACTCAACTAGCCCCGGTTCTGGCAACAAGTTGCTAGGTGACTGACCACAGGCAAAAGAATGAATCTCTCTGGTTCTCACACACAAATCCCGAGTCCTAGGGACCCTCCGATCTCTCGTCTTGTGTCTCTGTCTCCCTCCTATGTCCTCTGCACTCTAGCTTTGGCAAAATCAACTAACCCACTAATGAACTCACAGAAACAGGATATCTGCATAGCTTCAAAGCATCTCCCCAAAACATGTACTGTCTACCTGGTGGTTTTAGCACCTCTCCATAAATTCTTTGTTACTGTCCTCCAGAAGGTGCAGCTTAATTTACATCCCCTTGACTGTGGGATGGACTTAGTGAGTTCCTTCTAACAAATAGAGTACGGGAAGGGAAAAATAGTGATTTTTCAGTAGAGAATGCTGATGAGCAATTACCCAGAGGGGATAAAGTGTGCAGCTTCTCCAGAGCAGGAAGCCTTTTCTAGTTCATCTGGATAATAAGGAACACATAGGCAGGAATGCTAGATTATTCTGGAAAACCAGGCTGACGCTACCCTTTTAGAGAGCGCTTAGAAGGGCTTACTTCCCCAGTTTAAGTCGTGTTAAGATTGTGAACCTTGTGATATCGCTGGATGAGACAGGCAGTCCACCTCGGTGTTACTATTCCTAAAAGTCCACTTGTGTGGGCTTCCCTGGTGGCGCAGTGGTTGAGAATCCACCTGCCAATGCAGGGGACATGGGTTCGAGCCCTGGTCTGGGAAGATCCCACATGCCGCGGAGCAACTAGGCTCATGAGCCATAATTGCTGAGCCTGCACGTCTGGAGCCTGTGCTCCGCAACAAGAGAGGCCGCGATATGTGAGAGGCCCGCGCACCGCGATGAAGAGTGGCCCCCGCTTGCCGCAACTAGAGAAAGCCCTCGCACAGAAACGAAGACCCAAAACAGCCAAAATAAATAAATAAATAGAGTTCCCTTAAAAAAAAAAAAAGTCCACTTGTGTTGCTTTATGTCACAAAGTCAGTACCTTGGGGTTATTTCACTACCACTGAACACACGAAGCTCCCTCTTGCCTCATGAGCTTTGCTCACACTGGCCTGCCCCCTGCCTTCCTGCTGGTCCCAACACACCAGCTTAAAGGGTCAGTCCCAAGCTCACCTTCTCTGTGGCTCTCCCGCTGGCACACTCCCTCTTTTGGATCTTAGGGCATTTGCTGTCCACATCACTTGTTTCGCTCCTTATAAGCAGAGAGTGGCTTTCCAGGAGTAACACCCAACTCGGAAATGCCACCTCCCCAGCCCCTACTTTCCCCAACGACTCTTTAAGGCTCAGACCCTCAGCCCTTTCAAGAACAGGACAACAGTGCCTCCTGGGGACTGATACGAGGAACTGCTGACTCCACACCACTTCCCCACATCCCTACAGCTCTTCAGAGCCTGGGCACCCACTGCTGCATCCTGCCTTCTTTCTCTTTCACCACCTCTCAAGGCTCAGTGCATTTCAGCACAAGCAATCTTGTTCCCGCGTAGGCACACACCCTTTTCCGGTTCTGTGCTGGGTTTTTTCCCCTTTCTCTCTCTAACTCTTGCTGAAGCGCCCCAGGATTCCTTTCCTCCCTCTTTTTGTTACATTTGTGAACAAACTAATGACCTTAATTGAGACCAGTAAAAGAGCTAGCCTCATTATATAGCAATCAGGGAGGGGGAGGGACAACCCTGAGTTTTGCACAGAAATTAGATGAAATAAAGATTCAGTCCCATCGACTTCTAAAACCCTTGAAAATACTCCGAAAGTCCATTTAGGTTTTTCCATAAGTCTCTCTCTACTTTCTCATCCTTTTCTAATCATTTTTCCTCAGACTCCAATATTCAAAATAAAAAATGTTTACCTATTTTATTCGATGCTATCATATTTCTCTTTTAATTACTAGCTTTGCAAGAGTATTGCTTTCTGCTATTTTTCATGGCAAATGCACAGCACTTAATCTGTACTATGGGTTAAATAGGTTTTTGGCAGCCAGCCCGGGAGCCTCGCCAGCACTGACACCCTTGTTGTTGTGGGAAAAAACTTCAGACAACTAACTCAAAGGAATTTTTGGAACTCAACCCATTTATAAGTCAGGAATTGCCTGGGCTGCCGTGGATGGTTATTTGATTGGTTTGGGTGATATAGGTCTTTCTTTCTTGTTTCCCAAATGAACTCATTCAATATGCAACAAATACATATTAAGGCCTATCACAGGCGAGCCCTACGCCAGGCCCAGGGGATGCTACAGGACCCAGTTTAGTTTCTGCCCTCACAGAAGGAGACAGACAGGGAAGCAGGCAAGTCCAAGGCCAGGTGGTAAGGGTTGCAATGGGGGTATGTACTAACTGGGGTGCACCAGAGAAACGGAGCCAATAGGAGATTTTATACATACATATATATATATATATATATATATATATATATATATATATATATATATATACACACACATACATACATATACATATACACATAAAGAGAGAGATTTATTTTAAGGAATTGGCTCATGTTATTATGGGGGCTGGGAAGTCTGAAATCTGTAGGGCAGGCTGGCAGGCTGGAAATTCAGGTAAAAGTTGGTAGTCTTGACTCTGAAATTTGTAGGGCAGCTAGAAGGCAAGAAACTCAAGGGAGAGTTCTATGTTGCAGACTTGTGGTCGAATTTCTTCTCATTCAGGAAACCTGTCTTTACTCTTAAGACCTTCAGGGGATCGGATGAGCCCCACGCCCCCAATTATGGCAGGCAATCTGCTTCATTCAAAGTTTGGTTGTCAGTGTTGAGAACATCTAAAATATATCTTTGCAGCAACATCTAGACTGGTGTTTGAGCAAACAACTGGCCACCATAGCCTCGCTGAGTTGACACACAGAATGAACCATCACACTGTAAAAGCTCAGGAAGCCGTACAGCCCAAAGGTGCTGCTCCTATCTATCTGAGTCTAGGGGAAGGAGGTACAAGCTGAGACCTGAAACAGGGCTTAGCCAGGTGAACATTTGGCAGAGAGAACCAACGCAATCCTCCACACCCCCTGAGTGGTCTATTCCATGACGGACTCAAGAGTATTACACTGCCTTCTGCGCACCCCTACCCTCCAACATGCACATGCCCGCACTTCCTCAACACCCTAGGAGGGGCGGCCAGCCTTCTGTCTGCTCGGGTTGCCAAGGGCAACCTTGGCCCAGGTGGGTTTTCACCTAAGGCCAATAACCCAGACTGGCCGGCTCAGGAATGAGTGTCTCCCCTCCCCCTCCTCCAGGAGGCGCCGGGCTCCTGCAGAAACACTCGCTCCTGGCATCTGCTTCGCGCTCACATCCAAGAATGTGAATCTCTCCATTTGACCCCCCCGAGGATGCAACCCAGCCAGGCCCCATGCCCAGGTCTGCCAGGTCGCCCCCTGCCCGCCTCCCACTGGGCCCCGCCCCCGTGGGGGGGGGCGGGGAGAGCATCTGGAGCCACTGCCTGAACAGTCCATCAGCCTTCACACCGCTGTCACCACCAGACGTGGTGGAACGAAAACAAAAGACGTGACAAATTTGTCCTTTTCTCTTTCATAATTAACCAAAATATCTCAGCATGTAGCAAAGCACGGCTCCTAATTAACAGACAGGCGAGAGGCGATTAAGAAAAAAAGCTGCAGCCCCTCTCCACACCCCTCCCCCACTCGCTCTCCCTCCCTACCTTGCCGACCCCCTCCCCAACCCCGGTAATTATATCTGCGGGAGAGAATGATATTCTGGTCAGACACGACAGACAGAAAGAGCCCAGTCCCCAGCGAGGCAATTAATATTTCACACCTGCCAAAGCACCGTGGCCAGGGGAGGGGGAGAGGCTGGGAAGGCGACCGTATTGTCACAAGGCCAGGGTGTGCAAAAGCCAAGTGGGGATAGTCCTTCTGTCGGGCTGCGGGAATGGGCAGGCCAAGCTGGCACAGAAAACAACTCTTTCGGGTGTGTATGGAGGGGCGGGGGTTTAGGGGGAGCATTGGACAGAACAAAGAATCCGCCAGTTGCATCTACTCTTTAGCTGCCGTCCTACTCTGGTACCCATCTCCTGGCTCACTCCACACACATTCCCTCCCCACGGAAAGGGTGGCATGACAGGTGGGGAGGGGATAAATACAGAAATGGGCACAAAACATTCACCTGTGCCCACCCACCCCGAGTCCCACAGATTCATATGCTGCCCGCAGGGGCATTATTCATATGCCAACACTGCCCACCACAGACACGCATCCTCACATCCTCTCTGGTGCTCCCCAGGGAGCCCACACACGTGTACAAACACACACTCACACTCATGCTTTTACATACACACACAACCATTCCCAAGTCAAACAATCAGCAAAGAGTTAGTGACCATTTATTATGTTCAAGTTCTTGCCCCTTGAGATTCTAGCATGAGTTATGGAGATAGAACTATTGTGGATTTAAAAACAAAAAAAGGACGTACACTACAAAGCCATGACTTGTAAGTAATACTTGCGAGATATGAGTGGCATCCTAGCCTGCTCTGAGCACTTGCTAGTCGTCAGGTATGCTCACCAGCCACTTCACATCCCTTCTCTCATTCACTGCCTATAAAAATCATAAAAGACACAGAACACCACTGCATTTTACATACAAGAAATCTGAGACTCCTGGGGGTTAGGCACTTTACCCAAGCTGAGATTTAAGCTCTTCTGTCTGATGCCAAACTCATGTGACCTATTCGCAGTAGCCGAAAGGTCGAAGCCACCCAAGTGTCGGTCCACGGATAAATGGATAAACGTTATGGAATATATATATACAATGGAATATATTAGGCCTTAAAAAGGGAGATTCTGACACATGCTACAATATGGACGAGCCTCAAGGACATTAGGCTGAGTGAAATAAGCCATTCACAAAAAACTACTGTATGATTCTTATATGAGTGACCTAGAGTAGTCAAATTCATAGAGACAGAAAATAGAATGGTGGTTGTCAGGGGCTGGGAGAGGGGGGAATGGGGAATTAGTGATTACTGAGTACAGAGTTTCAGTTGGGGAGGATGAAAACATTCTGGAGATGGATGGTAGTGATGGTTGTACAACAATGTGAAAGTACTTAACGCCACTGAATCGTAAATTTAAAGATGGTTGTGATGGTAAATTTTATGTTATATGTTTTAACCACAATTTAAAAAACAAAACAAAACCAACTGGCATTGTTAAATACCATGCCAAGGGAGTAGAGAAGGAAGAAAGATCACTGTGGGCTTGGTGGCCAGAGCAAGTGTGTGGAGGAGTGAGATTTGAATGGGGCCTTGAAAGGAGGCGAGAACTCGAATGGCAGGGGTTAGGGTGTGAAAGTTGGCAAAATACCAAACAAAATGCACATGAGAAATTGGTGCCTCCGTGAAGGAGGGGACCTGCGGAGACCATTTCAATGCAGAGGAAACCATTTTATTAGAGATGACTCTAGAAGGGATACCTGAGCGGCCAGTTGGATTGGATGTCATTCTGCACTCTGGATTCCAGAGTGAAGATTTTAAACTTTCCAAGGACAACAAAGCCCCCATTGAAGAAGTAAGTGGGATCTGAGTCTGGCTGAAGTGTAGGGGCCTGAGGAGGTAAGAGGCCACTAGGACCAGATAGGAGACTCGGACAAGGGGCCTGAGGCCGAGCAGAGGAGTTTGAATGTCCACCAGACAATGGGGAGCCTTGGGAGGGCTGAGTGGGGCATGGCAGGGGAACCCTGGGGCTTGAAGAGATTATTCAGACAGAGATGAAGGTGAAGATAGTCAGAAACACAGTTAAGAACCAGCGAATGAGAGAAGACAGAGCCTCACCCAGGAAGAAGCCACTGCCCTGGGAATGCACTGCATGAGAGAACAAACATGTGGATGAAAGGTGACCTCTGGCTTTACTGATGGAGAAACAGGAGTGTGGCAGCATCAGGGACCCTAACGCCTTGCGAGGAGGAACACAGCCCACGTGGGAAGGAGAGTAAATGACGGAAGGTGCGGTTCATCCTGGCCTGCAGTGCGGTCCCTACTCAGGAATGGTGATACTCATCCCTGGTGCTACCAGCCTTGCCTATTCTGCCTCCAATACAAATCTAGATCCTTGCTTCTCCCCAACATTTTTTTTTTGCCACCACCCCAGTCCAAGGCATGACCCTCTGCTTTCCTTCGCTAAGTCATAGAAATAATATTGACCCCAATATACCGATTAGGAAACTAGATTCTGTATGGTGGAATTACTTGTTAAAAGAACTGCAAAACTTATATTGATAGATCCTATTCAGGAACCTGGGTCTCCTAACTCAAAATTGGAGCAACTCTTGGGTGCAGAGACTTATGAGATCGTTTGCCATCATTCCCTTCTTCTCCCAAGAAGTTTACAATCAATTTAAGCTCATCAAAAACGCATGTAAGGGCTTCCCTGGTGGCGCAGTGGTTGAGAATCTGCCTGCCGATGCAGGGGACATGGGTTCGAGCTCTGGTCTGGGAAGATCCCACATGCCACGGAGCAACTAGGCCCGTGAGCCACAACTACTGAGCCTGCGCGTCTGGAGCCTGTGCTCCGCAACAAGAGAGGCCATGATAGTAAGAGGCCTGCGCACCGCGATGAAGCGTGGCCCCGCTTGCCGCAACTGGAGAAAGCCCTTGCACAGAAATGAAGACCCAACACAGCCAAAAATAAATAAATAATTAATTAATTAACAAAAAAAAACGCATGTAGGTAAAAAGGATAGCGTATATCTGACGCTAGTGTGAAATGAGTTTATAGCAAGGCAGGTGGGGGAGTAGAGAGAGCACGAACGTTAGGGACCCAGACACATGGCTGGAATCTCATCTTCCCTTGGTGAGATCGTGAGATCATGAACTCATGGGTGTATTACTTAAAAAGCCTCAATATCTTCATTAGTCAAGGACTACCATTTCTTCATTTATTCACTCCTACATCCATTTATTCAAAAGTAAATGTTGAACAGATAGTCTGAGTCAGGCATTGTGCTAGGCACTGGAGATAGAATGCTGAACAGGACACACAGCGTCTGCCCTCAAGGAGCTTGTGTTCTGGTGGTGTGGGGTCTGGGATGGAGACCAGAAAGAAGCTCTGCTGTAGCGCAGCCAGGGGACAACAGAGACTTGGATTGGGCGGTGGTGTGGAGGCGGAGAGAAGAGAATGGATGCAAGTTAAGTGCTAGAGGTAAAATTAACAGGACTTGCTGATAGGTTAGGTGGTAGAACCAGAAGAAAGATAGGGGAGAAGAGAGTGACTCCTGTAATAAGAGTTAGAAACAACCAGATACTTGGCAGAGTGCCTAGCACACACTGGCGCTTTACGGATTCTGAGCACTGAGGGAACTAGAATAACTGAATCCAAGTGACGTTTCTACAGAGGAGGGCAGGAGTAATGGAGAAAGACTTCTGGAGGAGGTGAATTTCGAGCCAAGTTTAAAGCAGAAGAGGGAAGTGGATTGACATGGGGATGGAGGAGGGTGTCAGGGGTTTCTGGTGGGAGGCAGAAAGGCCTGGACCAGGCATCAGTTTGGAGGTGGAAACTGTGAGTCACCGGACTTAAGAATCAGTTAGGGTTGCACACAGGAGGATTCTGCCTAATATACGAGTAAGACATATGTAGGATTTTAAATTAAAATAGAACTAAGTCCAGATCCTCAAAACAAATTCCTGACTCCTCTTCAGATCTGTGAGCCTAGATTGGGAGATTTTTTTCCTCCATTTGGAGACTGTCTCCTTCTATGCACATAAAGGAGAAAAAAATTTGAGCTTAAAAGGCTACAAGAGGCCGTGGGGTGTGGGATCGGGCAGGCAAGGACCAGCACCGGAGCCCAGAGCCATCTCAGCACCTCTAGCCAGCTGTCTCCTTGGAGGGTGTCCTAAATGGAGAGCCCACCCAATGGCCCTTATAGGTCTTCCTGTTTTAGCAGCTGCTGCCCACACAGTCTCTGCTTAATTTTCAGCATCCACTCTTGAAGGCTGCATTGTCTAACCTGGAAAAGCTACTTAAGCTTCAGATTGGAGTGGCTCAACCCCTGGCATATACACCTCCCCACCCCAGACATTTCCCCCATCCGTGGCTGCCACAGTCTGTGTGGGTGGCAAAGGCCCAGCCCCTGTGAAGGTAGTGCAGAAGTGGCTAGAAGCTGCTCCTCCAACAGGTGGGGCTGTGCCTTCCCCGTCCTCAGTACCACCTATGCCTGGTTCTCTAGCTCAGCACTTCTTAAAGTATGGTCCACAGAGCCCTGGGGTTCCCCAAGACACTTTCAGGGGTCCACAAAGTCAAAATATTTTATAATAATATTAAGACATTATTTATCTTTTTTCTCTATGTTGACATTTGCACAATGGTGCAAAGGCATCGGTGGGTAAAACCGTCGACACCCACATGAACCACAGTAATGGCACCAGATTGAACTAATAGTCATTTTATGTTTTCCTCATCTCATACTCACAGTTTTATGAATGTTCTTCATGAAGCAGCAGAAATCATTAATTATATTAAATCTCAACCCTTGAGTCACATCTTTTAAATTTCTGTGTGAGTAAGTGAGAAGTACACATAGAGCATCTCTGCAGACACTGAAACCCAGTCCCAAGTGAAAAGCACTCAAGCGGCTGAGCTGTGAACTAAACAAGTTACTCCTTTCACAGAACACCATTTTTATTTGAAAGAACAACTAACAAGCTATGGTAATTTAGACTTATGTTTTGGGTAGAATTTTCTCGAAAATGAACAAAGTGAACCTGTCACTTTAAGGAAAACAATTGACAGATATGTGGCCAATGATAAAATTTGACTTTCATGTGGAAATTTTGGAAAATTTGTATTCACCACCATGAAGTGATAGCTTCCCAATACTTAAAATCTTTTTTGATGAGGTCAGTGATGATAGTAACAATCTATTTTTTGTTTTGGGTTTTTTTTTTTATCTTATATAATGAAGTGTGTTAACTTTTGGAAATCTACATAACTCAGTGAAATAATATTTTCCAAATGCCCAAGGCATGAGTCTACAAGACCATGCCTGGATAAAAGAGCCATTGGAAGTAGAAGAATCACCCATGTATTTTTATACAATACATACAACAGGGTATAAAAGGTTCATTGATATGGTTTCAGATTCTCAATTGCAAATAACCTTTAAGAAAATGTCATATTTTGAGTTTTAGTGTAGGATCAAAGATGATTAGCCACAATTATCTAAAGAAATTACGAAAAACTCCTACCTTTTCTAACTACATATTTGGATGAGGCTGGATTTTCTTCACATTTTCAACCAAAACAACAAATCCCAACAGATTGATGCAGAAGCCGATGGGATCCAGTCAAACATGAAAAAGATTTTTTTTAATGCAAAACAATGCCACTCTTCTCACAAATTTTTTTTTTGTTTTGGAAAATATTTTTCATAAAAATATGTTATTTATATTAACCTGGAATAGCTCTATTACTATTATTTCTATGTTCTACTGTTATTTTTAAATAAATTGAAAATAAGTTTTTTTGAATTTCCGTTTTAATGTCTAATACAGGAACTATTGTATTAGAAATACAACCCACATGAACAAATGCTCTTTGGAGTCCTAATAATTAAGAGTGTAAAGGACTCCTGAGACTAAAACGTTTGAGAATCCCTCTCTAGCTCGCTGTCTCCATCGCCATAACACCTCTCTTTGGACCTGGGGCCCTGGTGCTCCTCCTGCATCCAAGCCCCAGGGTCCAGTTTCTAATTCAGAACATCAACCCCAGATCCATAATGCCTCTCCAGATCCTTCCAGGGATTCCATTTCAGGGTGGTCTATGAGGGCTCCAGCCTGCCATGTGTCCCCTGTCCTCAGCACCTATATCTGCTCACACACACAACACACACACACACACACACACACACACACACACACACACACAACAATTACTATAGACAGTAAAGACCCAAGTCCTCCTTGGAGTAACTTTTTGATCCTGGAAAAGTCAAACTCTCAGGTTTTATTTTCCTCAACAACAATACACAGATGTCAATAGCTACAACCATCCTAATGGGGCTGTTGTGAGAATCGAATAAGACAACGGGTGATACTAGATATTCTCCATCTGCAGACCCACCCTCACCTTCCCGCACCCTGCTCTGTGGCCCAGGAGGCTTCCAGTTGGCCCAATGGGAGGCACTGGTGGGGGACTCCAGAGGGCAGGAGGAGAAAGAGGTTGGAAGGCTCGTCGCCCTCTGACAGGCACACACGTGTACACCCCAGAGTTTGGCAGTGCCTCTAGAGGAGACAGAGCTGCTGTTGGACACCCCCTCAGGCCTTGGAATGATCTTTTTTGGCCCCAAGGTGCCTGACACCCCCCTTGTTGGTTTCCTTTAACAGCCCACACCTCTGTGAATAGCTCCTCCTTTAAATTCTCCTCAGTCACATTGTCTGGGTATGCCATTTAGTTTCTGCAGGGACCTTGATTGATACAGTATGTGAAACACTGTAAATTTGGATGTGTCTGCACCAAAGAAAAGTCCTTTTCTTTCTAACCTAAAGTCTTCTATGACCACAGGGCATCCCCAGCTCCTCGCTCCCCCTCCTAGTGAGGCAGGAGGAGACAGAGATTTAATTCCACTCAATGCAGTTTATTCTCAGCACCACTTACATCCAAGGCACTGCGCAAGGGATTCACAAAGAATCTCAAGAAAAGGAACAAACACCCTGTGCTTTCCCATCTTTGTGCCTTTCCTCCTGATGTTACCTGCAACCCAAGCATTCTTCTCCTTCCATCAGTCAAAACCCTCAGATGTCACCTTCTTAAGAAACCTTCCCATATTCCCCAACAATAAATAATGTCTTTCTCACCCAAACACCTCTTTTCAAGCACTTATCTCATTTTAACTTGTATTATTCAATTTGATTCAACACATGTTTACCCAGTGCTTTTTTTATGCCAAGCCCTAAGCCAGACACTGAGAAGTGCAAGGAAAAATATTAGACTGTACCTGCCCGAGGGGAGCTCATGCTCTCGCTGGAGAGACAGAAACATAAATACTTATGATGCAAAGGGAAAGAGGTCATAACAGAATTTTACACAAAATTCCATAGTTTGGTTAAGGGAAGCACTATGAAAACATCTAGCTAGATGAGGGGAGATCAAGACCATTCGAAGGACAGCAGTACCCTCTCAGGGAGTAGGTTTAGGAAGGCTGGAAGCCTCAGTCGAGGAGATGCTCAGCACACAGGCAGCCAACATGGCACAGAGCATAAGAGCAGCCACTGGGGAGGGAGCTCGCTTCATCAATGAGCCTAAGGCAATGCCCTTGAGTCCCTGCTCTGTCTGCTAATGGCTTGTAGGGATGACGTAGGACCTCCTTGTGCCCTCGTGAAGAAACTCAGAATGGCCTGGTGGCCAGTGGACCAGCAGAGGCTCGAGGTTTGATGAAAAAGCTGCAGGTCCTTTCCAATCAGAGTCCCAGAACTGGACCATAGACACTAAAGGTGGGTGCCAGCGTGAATGCTCCAAACAGCCAGACAGGACCTCAGGGGTCGCCAGGTTAGGCACCAGCCCAGATCAGCCATTCTGCAGGAGAGACCAGGCAACTTGAAATGATGTCATGTGAATCCAAGACATCCTTCTCCCCACAGCAGCACAACGTCTTTTAAACCCTCTACCACAATGAAGGGGGCCAGAGAAAGGGAGAAGACATACCTAAGACTGAGCATTTACCCAAAAAGAATGAAACACCAGTTCCTGACAAGATGGCAAGCTAGCATAAGCTGCTAGCACCTTCCCCCAAAATTAATTTTGGAGAAACTACAGACGAGGAAATAAGTCATGGATCTGAGGATCTAAATATAAAACTACGAGAAACCCCTGGGAGAGAGAAGGCTCCCCAAAACTGAGAACAGTTGTGTTTGTGAAGGGGATGGGTGGTGGGTGAATGGGAATAGAGGGGGGAGAAGCCCTAGTGGGAGACTAGATTGGCTCTGAAGGTCTGATCTTGTACCACTCTCCTCTCCCCCAACACACATACACATGCACACACACAGAGCTACCCTGAGATGACCATTGTCTACGCAGAATAAGCAGCATCACAACCCAGACCTTCAGAATTACAAGAGTATTAGAGAAATCATAAAACTCTGCTGAGATGAGAGCTAATGGGGCCAGAAGTGTGCTTCCAGCTGCCCTTGGATGTTCACGCATCCACCCAACACTCCTCCCCATCCCCCAACAGTCAAGGTTGGTGTATCTACTAAGGATATAGCTACCTCTCAAGTTCAGCTCCTTTCAAAGGAGAATGCCAGACAGAGAGGAGTTGCACAGTAAGGAAACAGTATCTAAAAGGGATCCTAAATTGGGAAGGGGCAGCAGTTTACTGGGTCAAATCAAGAGGGTTTCTGCAGAGCCAAAGGTTCTCTGCCTTGGAGCTCATCCTCACCTCTCTTCTTTAAATCCACCAAGAGGTAACAAACTAGGATTTTAGAACCTCTCCCACTACATATTACAGACAGCATAACTGTATTCCCAAGGGAAAGTATGTTTACAGGTCAAAATAATTTGACCTTGAGAAATAAAACCACTTTAAAAGAAAGATAACAAACTTAACATCATGCATCCCATGAAGCAAGATAATTGGGACAGCTGCACCAAGATTTTTAAAGAAGCATAATAAATAGTCTCAACAAAAGTATTGAAATATGAAATAAGTTTTAAAAAATAAACAAATAGAAATCTTGTATTTGAATAATAATTGAAATAAATAAAAGAGATGAATGGCTGGATGGATAACCCTGAAGACAGAATATATAAACAAGAAGATCATGTTGAGGAATTCTCCTGGAAGTCAGCGAAAGAAGATAAAAAGAAAGAAATTAAAGAAAGACTAAGACATGCTGTAAGTAAATAGAGATACTAATATTCAAATAATGGAATTACAAGAAAGAAAGGAAACAACAGAGGGAAGGAAATATTTGAAGAAATTAAAAGATGAAAGACCTCAGATCGACAGGATTTATAGAGTGCCAAGTAGGATAATAAAGAGAAACCCACATCTAGAAATATTTTAGTGAAATTCAGAAATCAAAGATGCAAAAAAATTCTAAAAGTTTCCAGAAAGAAAAACAAGTTGGGCTTCCCTGGTGGCGCAGTGGTTGAGAATCTGCCTGCCAGTGCAGGGGACACGGGTTCGAGCCTTGGTCTGGGAAGATCCCACATGACGCGGAGCAGCTAGGCCCGTGAGCCACAATTACTGAGCCTGCGCGTCTGGAGCCTGTGCTCTGCAACAAGAGAGGCCGCAATAGTGAGAGGCCCGCGCACCGCGATGAAGAGCGGCCCCTGCTTGCCACAACTAGAGAAAGCCCTTGCACAGAAACGAAGACCCAACACAGCCATAAAAAAAATTAATTAATTAATTTAAAAAAAATTAGTCAAATTGCCTTAAAAAAAAAAAGAAAAACAAGTCATCTAAAGAGGTAAAGACTGATTTTATCAGATTTCTTAACAGTACATTGGGTATAGAAAACACAGATAAATATTTTTAAAGTATTAAAAGAAAAGAACACTGAACCTAGAATTTTACATATAGACAAATTGTCATTTATATGCAAGAGTGTCAGTAAGATATTTCCAGACATATGAGGTTTACATCACAAAATCCCATTTTGATAACTCTTGGAAGAGCACTCAAATAAAGAGAAATAAATCCAGGAAAGCGCTTCAAGAGAAATTCAATGGAAGAATGATCAAATACCCTAATAAAGCTTGCTGTTCTCTAAAAAAAGTAAGGCTCAAACAAAAGATTTAAAAAGAAAAAACATATTTATAGCTCTCAAAGCTAAGATTTTAGATACTCTCAAGCAAATAAACGTAAGCATAGGCAACCACCATAATAATAAAAATAGAAGATATAACTTTTGAATAAGCATAAGACAATTTATCTATGCAATGAAAATAAAACAAAATAAAAACAAAAGGAATGTATAGTAAATGGAAAATATGAAACAATATGGCAGAAATAACTCCTTATTTAGTAGTATTACAAGACATAAGGTGATTTAGCTTACCAATTAAAACACTGAGACTCACTCTAAAATTAAAACAGTGTGGCATTGCTGTACTAGTAGACAGACAATTAAAATAAATTAGTAGGTACAGAAACAGGCCCAAGTGCATAAGGAAATTTTTTATATGATAAAGGCAACATCTCAAATCACTGACAAAAAAATAGAATTTGAAATAAATGACGTTGAGACTACTGAATAACCATTTGGAAAAAGATAAAATTGGAATCATACCTCTCAGCCTACCCAAGAATAAACTGCAAATGCATCAGAGACATATGATACAACAAGGAAACCACACAAGTATTAGAGGAAAACAGGTGATGTATCTGATAATTTGGAATTGGTAAAGGCTTTCTCATTATGACTCAAAATCCAAAATCAGTAAAAGATAATTCAACTACATGAAAAAATCTTTTGCATGGCTAAAATCACCATAAACAAAGTCAAAAGACACATTATATACTGGGAAAATATTTGCAATGCATATCACAGATAAAGGGCTAATATTCCTAGTATGTAAACAGCTCACAAAAATCAAGAGGAAAAAACCGAAACAGAGATTAATGGAAAAAAAGCAGAGGGAGAGAGATATTAAAAAGATAATCAGAATAAGAGAAATGCCAATTAAAACTGCACTGATACCATTTTGCAACTACAAAATAGGCAAAATTTCAGAAGCTTCATAAGGCATTCTGTTGACAAGGATATGGGGAAATAGGCACTCAAAATCAATTCTGGTGAAAATGCAAGATGGTACAACCCCACAAGAGGGATTTGGCAATATCTCACACAATTGCATATGCATATAACTTTTCACCCAATAATCCTATTTATATTAATTTACTTTGAAGATCCATCTTCAAAAATATGAAATAAAATATGCACGAGGTTATTCACTGTAGTATTATTTATAATAGCAAAATACTGAGAAAAATCTACATGCATATATGCAGAGCAGATTGCTAGAATAAGTCATTTTATATCCATACAATGGCATAATATGGATCTATAAAACTGAGAAATAGCTCTATAAATTGGTATGAAGTGATTTCCAGGATATTTTTAAGTAGAAGACACAGATACTATGCTATATTTTTGTAAGAAAGAAGGTGAAATAAGAATATATACCCAGGGGACTTCCCTGGTGGTGCAGTGGTTAAGAATCCACCTGCCAATGCAGGGGACACGGGTTCGAGCCCTAGTCTGGGAAGATCCTGCATGCCGCGGAGCAACTAAGCCAGTGTGCCACAACTACTGAAGCCTGAGTGCCTAGAGCCCGTGCTCTGCAACAAGAGAAGCCACCACAATGAGAAGCCCATGCACTCCAATGAAGAGTAGCCCCCACTTGCCCCAACTAGAGAAAGCCTGCACACAGCAACAAAGACCCAGAGCAGCCAAAAATAAATAAATAAAATAAATAAATTTATTAAAAAAAAAGAATATATACCCATTTTTGCAAAAGAAACATAGGAAGGATAAATCAGAAGCCAGTGGAAAAAACAAAAAAACAAACAAACAAACAAAAGAAGCCAATGAAATTGGTGATCCACAGGGAATGAGTTGAAATAAGGAAGAAATGCTAAGAAAGAGACACAAATGTCTCTCAAATGTACTATTTGTATAGTTTTGATTTTTTGACCCATGTAAATATTTTACCATACAAAAAATAAAATTAAATCATCAAACGTGGGGGAAGACCCTAAAACTGAATGTAAATAGAAACAAATGAACCTATCCACATATTAAATTGGTAAAATAACTATATAGAAAGGAAAAACTTTAATCCAACTAACTTTTGGTTAGTATTTGGACTGTACATCCTTGTTGAGACATATTCTAAAAATTAGAACTGTAAAGGAATTTTAACCTTTTCTAATAGTATTGTTTTGGTAGTGGTATGGGTACAGCAACTTCAAAATTATTTGCATGTGTTATGGCAATGAGCAAATGAGTAAATATATTGATGTTGTTGAGAACCAGGGAGGTTAAGAACCTATTTGAGAGAATCACTGTGGAGGAATGAGATACAAATAAAGAATGGGAAAAGGAGAGGAAGAATCCTGTAGTATTGGATTAGAATTAGAGGTGTTAATACATGATTTTTTTAAGCATTCACTTTTCTCCAACCTTATTGAGATATAACTGAAGGACATGAAGCCACACATATATAAAGTATGCAATTTGTTCAGTTTTGACAAATGTGTGCACAAATAAAACCATCACTACAATAAAGATGATAAACATTTCCATCATTTCCAGAAGTTTCTTTCTGCTCTTAACATCCATCCCTCCTTCTGCCTCCATCCTCCATCTCTTTCCTGTCATTATAGATTAGTATGTAATTTCTGGAATTTTACATAAGTAGGAGTATATGGTATGTATTTTTTTTGCCTGGCTTCTTTCACTAAGTGTAATAATTTGAGATTCATCAATGTTGTGTATTCCTTTTTGTTGTTTTTATTCCTAAAATTGGAATGGCTCTGTTATTGGGTTCATATAAGTTTATAATTGTTATGTCTTCCTGATGAATTGTCCCTTTCATCATTTGAATTGTCCACCTTTATCTTGAAAAGTGAAAAAGGGATACTCTTTATGCTGAAGCCTATTTTATCTGATTTAAAAATAGCCATTCTAGGCTTCTTCTGATTATTATTTGAATGGTATCTATTTGTTTTAAAACTATCTGTGTTTTTGTATTTAATGTTTGTCAGTTGAAGGAAACAAAGTAGGAACTTGTTTTTTTATCCACTTTGCCAAACTCTAGGTCTTAATTGAAGGGTTTAGACCATTAGCATTTAATGTAATTATTAATATTGTTGAATTTAGTTCTACCATCTTACAATTTGTTTTCTATTTTTCCCCTCTATATTTGTACCTATATCCCCCTTTCCAGCCTTCTTTGGGATTACTTAAATAATTTTTAATATTCTATTTTTATTTTGCATTGGTTTTTTGTATAAATCTCTTTGTATTATTTTGTAGTGTTTGCTGTAGAGATTGCAATACATATACTTTCATATTTAAGTAAAATGTAGAAGCTTTGCAATCATATCAACCCTTTACTATTCTCCTCAACTAACCTTTATGTTATCATTGTCATTTGTATTATATTCTTATACACTGAAAATTCCACCAGATAGTGTCATAACCTCTGCTTACTATAGTCACATGTGTTTTAAAGAACTAGGAGGAAATATGGTCTCTTATATTTACCCAGATATTTACCATTTATGTTTTGTTCCCTTCATTCCTCAAGACCAAATATTCTTTTGTTATCATTTTTCTGCAACCTGATAAATTTTCTTTAACACTTCTCACAGAACAGGTAATCTAGTGACAAATTCTCTTTTATTTTCCTTCATCTGAGAATAGCTTAATTTTGACTTCATCCCTGAAGTATATTTTTACTGGATATAGAATTCTGTGTTGACAATTCTTTTCTTTCAGCCCTTGAAAGATGAGGTACTACTGTCTTCTGACCTTCAGGGTTTCTAATGAGAAATCTCAAATCATTAGAACTTTTGTTCCCCTATATGTAAAGTGTTGTTTTTCCTCTAAATGCTTTCAAAGGTTTTTCTTTGCTTTAATTTTCACCATTTTTATTATGATGAGTCTAGGTGTGGTTTTCTTTGAGTTTAGCCTATTTAGGGTTTATTAAGCTTCTTGACTCTTGAATCTGCCAACATGGAATAAAATTAAAATTCAATAAAATGTTAATAGAAGTATGGACCACATACAGTGAAGGCCCAAAAGAGGAGGAATCAATTCTACCAAGTTAGTGGAGGGAAGGAGATGCCAGGAATGGACTTAAGCAGGTATACAGAGTGAGGGAGAGGCAGTCTAGGCAAAGGGGATATTGTAAACAAACATGAGACGTGACACATACAAAACCCAGTTCTTCATTCTCCAGTGCTCTTTCACTTCACCTTTTTATTTTTATTTTTTTTCCTTCACCAGCTGGCTTTGTTTGTGAAGTTCTTAATGACATCTTTAGGAGGGACATGTTTTCTTACACTGTTATCTTTTTAAGGACAAGAGTAGAATTCTCCCCTTTTCCTGTACCTTCTAAGGATGTCTAATGTGGGGCTTTGCCAATTAAAAAAAAAAAATACAGCCATGATTTTTGGACAGTATGTGGAGGACCGATTTGGGTTTGTCACTTTATGAAAATACAGTGCCAGAACGAGGAAACAGTTTTCCCTACTAAAAAGGCACAAAATCTACCTCTTTAGACAGTAATAAGTTAATTGGTTGAGGCACTTTGGGACTCTTAGAACCAGAATAAGTAAAAAATTTCATTTTATCACCCAAACTTACACCTATTAAAACTCACTCTCCAAACCTTAGATGTTCATTCAGCATTAATTACGACATTTAAGGGGATAAAAATTAAGTGCTTTGTTGGTTTCTCTAAATAATTTACATATCATTACTTTACAGTTTATGTTGCAGTGATTTTTATTAAAATTAGTAAATGAAAATGGAATGATATTACCTCCGAGCTTTCAGGACCCTAGGGTCAGAGTCACTAATTTGTTTCTCTTTTAAAATAATAATTGTCAATTGAAAAAATATATATGCAGAACTTAATCATTTGTGTTAAAAAGGAAAGCATGAAACTAAAATAAGTTAGTACTTATAATTTCCCTGGGAATGCATCAAACCCACAATCAGTGCTTTGTAATATAGAGGGCAAGAGGAAAAAACAGAAAGAAATGGAGAAAAATCATCCAGAGTAGAGAAGAGAAAAAAAGCAAAAGTAAAACAGAGGAAATGACATTTTTTAACTTTGCTAGTCCAGAACCTTCCAAATTTATTTAACTGCAGAGCCCCCAAAATAGTTCAAGCACCATTAGTGCTCCCAGGGACATATTCTAGGAAACCTTGGTTATAGCCATCCTCGAACTCTCTCCAGGAGTAGTGGGTGTCATCTGTGTAAAGAGCTTGAAGTCTAAAGGCAAAGACTGGAACACCTGTGGAGACCCTCTTCTGCATCCACCAATTCCCAGCCAAGAGAAGTGGCCCTGGGTGACCACGATTCAGTCCGTGGCACCCTCTCCCCCAGGCCACCTCTTTGGAGAGGCCTAGCCAAAGCTGGTCCGCAATCTAGCAGGCAAGTGTGAAGTGTTTTGTGAAGCACAATACCCAGGTGAAAGGTCTCTGATATTCATTTGGACTCTGTGCACCTGGAGCACCTAACACAAAGTTGGGGGGTGCCCTAGGAAGGTGCCCACTTATCTGGAGGCCAGCACCTTTGGAAGCAGTGAGTAAGGGAACAGAGACTCCCAGATCATAAGAGATGCCCACCCATACTGAAAGCAGAAATGATGACCTCTTGTCCTAGACTTCTCTACTTCTCCTTTATTCCATCTTTATTCCATTTTCCCTTTCTCCTGGTCCCTTGGTATTTTCTGGCTGTCTCCTCTGCCTGTCTCCCTCTCCATCCTCATTTTTTTTATCTCCTCCCTCTCTCATTTGAGGCCCTACTGGCCAACAGGGTCGTTCTGTTCAAATGGGGATCTGTCAGGACTTCCCGTGGACCCTCTCCCCGACTCTAGATAAATCCACCCCACCTGCCACACTCCCCCCATCTCCAGCTCAAGCCATGGGGTGGCACAGTGACAGAGGGAGCCTGCCCTAAATTCTTCAGATGGGGGGGGAAGGGCGGCGTGTTTGTCCATGCCACTGTCCGTCTCTGAGTTGGGAGGGGGACAGTTGTTTCTGGAGCAGAGCCTCCGCAGAACCTCTGTCTCCAGCCCCCTCCCTCGGCAGAGAGAGGATCTGGCCGGTGTGACATTTCCTGACAGGACTCAAGGAGACAATTAATGCCTCACAGCTGCCTCTACCAAGGAAGGTGCTGGAAGAGGAGGAAATGGGGTAGGGGGAGAGAAATGTGTAAATTTGCAAAAAGTTTTAAAGTAATAGTATAGAGTAGGGAGAGAATTGAATCGAAATCTTATTGAACAAATGCCTCTTGGATCCCTCAAGGGCCAACCAGAGAGTGGCCACCTGAAGCAAACATGGCATCACCGCAGAGCGAGGCTGACAGACTCCCCCTCAATTGTCAAAGCTTCTGGAAAGAAGGAGAAAGCTGGTGGCAGAGCCTCTGCCCCTGGCCTGGAGCCCTGAAATGCTGGACCTTGAACCCTGTCTGCCTCATGGATGGGGGTGGGTATAGTCTAAGGTTGCAAGTGCCCAGCTGCCAGGGCCAGGGAGAGAGTGAGAAACCCCCGGGAAAGTGGTTTCTGATAAAAAGGCAGACAGACAGACAGAGATGGACGGGTGTGTTTCCTTCCCAGAGGTCTGCCTGGGCAGACAGATGGGCCTTTCCTCTGGGCTTTATAGATTAATGTGTCCTTCTTATCAATTATAGAGACAAGAAAGTGTAATTTTCTCCCCATGTTTATACTGTTCAGGATTAATCTGCCTATAAATGGATAATCTGTCAGCTTCCGAGACACTGAAGTGGGGAGGGAGTGGGGCAGGAAATGGGGAAGAGATTTACCAGTGGGTAACGCCATCTGCTTTATTAGGTTGTTTTATAAACCTGACATTCAATTTGTTCTGTAGGACTTGGTGACAGATTATTCTGTAAATTCCCCAATAATTACGATAACCAGAGAAAGGGGAAAAAAAGAGAGAGAGAGGTGGGTTTGGAGGGGGGAGGGTTGCCAGCACATCGGTGAGTCATGGTCCCAGAGGACAGCATCCATCCTCAGCCCCCTCCAAGGGTGGCTGGAGAAAGGCTAAGCCTTAGAGGGGGATTGACAAAAAAGGCCCAGAGAGCCCTTCAACCCCTGGTCTCGTCCATCTCCACCCTTTCAAATCCTCAGACTCTCTGTTCTCCCCAACAGGATGGCAAATTCACATGAGTAGGGATTGTGTTATCAGTAAGTATCTTATATTCTTTCTCCTGTCACCTGGGTCTGAATCCCATGCTCTCTTTGTTCGCTGTGTGAACTTGCGTAAATTAACCTAAACTCTGTCCCTCAGTCTCTTCAATGGTACAATCGGGCCAGTAGTAATACTTACCTCCTACAGTTGTTGGTTGTTGCCAGGATCAAATTAGTCCTATATGGAAAGCACTTCTTTTTTTTTTTTTTTTTTTGGCTGTGTTGGGTCTTCGTTGCTGCACATGGGCTTTCTCTAGTCGCAGAGAGCGGGCTTCTCATTGCGGTGGCTTCTCTTGTTGTGGAGCACGGGCTCTAGGGCATGTGGGCTGCAGTAGTTGTGGCTCACGGGCTCTAGAGAGTAGGCTCAGTAGTTGCGGCACACAGGCTTAGCTGCTCTGCGGCATTTGGGATCTTCCTGGACCAGGGCTCGAACCCATGTCCCCTGCATTGGCAGGTGGATTCTTAACCACTGCACAACCAGGGAAGTCCCTGGAAAGCACTTTAAAATGATGCATGGTGCATACTAAGTACTGTATAAACTATTTGCATTTTTATTATTTCTTTGTGTTTTTATCCCTCAGTTTTCAGCCCGGTACTGGTTGGGTCTGAAAAATCATGACGGTAGAATCAGAATCTCAGCACTGATAGGCCCCTCAGCAATTTCGGATTTCACCCCCACCATCTATCCCATGCTTGTCCTGAGGACAGGGAGCTCCCTGCCTACCGCTGGGCACTCAGGCCTTCATCCTCACCTAAAGCCAAGGGCTGCCTGCCCCGCGGAGCCCTCCCCAGGGTTAGAGCTGCTGCGTTTGCATAGCGAGGCAGGCAGAGCCCCTCCGGTGAAGCATAGTCTTGATTATCAGCTCTGAGAGCTCATTTCTCAGCAGAATGCTATTCAATTACCCGGTGCACGTTTATCTTTTAAATTTCCGAATGCTGCCTTCCATGGCTTCTGTAATCTTATTTGCTGCTTGTGCTGAGGGGAGGTGGGTGGGGGAAAGAAGGCCACATGGTGTGTGTCCCCAGGGCCCACCTACCTGAGGCCTGTCCTGTGTGCTGGGGTCCAACCTGGGAGCCCAGTTTGGGGGAGGGGAGGGGAGGGACTGGAATCCTTACTGTCTGCTCTTTCTGGCCATCTTTGTGCCTTTGTCTTCCCAAGGACAGTTCTTTGTTACCTCAGTTGGTTACCAAGATAAAGAGGCTCTGGGAATGGAGTCTCTGAGGCTTCCCATAAAGAGGATGTCTGTGCCATGGGCGACAGCTGGGGAGAATACACACTCCCTTACATCTCAAAGTGCACTCTTGACCATAGGCCTCCATGTTACCCATGTGAAACTCCTACATCCACCAAGAATTTATTCCCCTTTCAGAAACAGATGCATAATTAGGTTAAGTAATTTTTTTTAACTTCTTATTTTATACTGGAGTGTAGCCGTTAACAAAGTTGTGATAGTTTCAGGTGCACGGCACAGTGACTCAGCCATACATATACATGTATCCATTCTCCCCCAAAGTCCCCTCCCATCCAGGCTGCCACATAACATTGAGCAGAGTTCCCTGTGCTATATAGTAGGTCCTTGTTAGTTATCCATTTTAAATATAGCAGTGTGTACATGTTGATCCCAAACACCCTAACTATCCCTTCCCCCCATCCTTCCCCCCTGGTATCCATAAGTTCATTCTCTAAGTCTGTGAGTCCATTTCTGTTTTGTAAATAATTTCATTTGTATCATTTCTTTTTAGATTCCCCATATAAGCAATATCATACGATATTTCTCTTTCTCTGTCTGACTTACTTCACTCAGTATGACAATCTCTAGGTCCATCCATGTTGCTGCAAATGGTATTATTTCATTCTTTTTAATGGCTGAGTAATATCCCATTATATATATGTACCACATCTTCTTTATCCATTCCTCTGTCGATGGACATTTAGGTTTCTTCCATGTCTTGGCTATTATAAACAGTGCTGCTATGAACATTGGGGTGCATGTATCCTTTCGGACCACGTTTTTCTCCTGATATATGCCCAGGAGTCGGATTGCAGGGTCATATGGTAGTTCTATTTTTAGTTTTTTAAGGAACCTCCATACTGTTCTCCATGGTGGCTGTACCAATTTACCTTCCTACCAACAGTGTGGGAGGGTTCCCTCCTCTCCAGCATTTATTGTCTGTGGATTTTTGATGATAACCATTTTGACTGGTGTGAGGTAATATCTCACTGTAGTTTTGATTTACATTTTTCTAATAATTAGTGATGTTGAACATCTTTTCATGTGCCTCTTGGCCATCTGTATGTCTTCTTTGGAGAAATGTCTTTTTAGGTCTTCTGCCCATTTTTTGATTGAGTTGTTTGTTTTGATGATATTAAGCCGCATAAGCATTTGTAAATTTTAGAGACTAATCCCTTGTTGGTCACATCATTCGCAAATATTTTCTCCCAATCTGTGTGTTGTCTCTTCATTTTGTTTATGGTTTCCTTTGCTGTGCAAAAGCTTTTGAGTTTAATTAGGTCTCATTTGTTTATTTTTGTTTTTGTTTCCATTACTCTGGGAGATAGATCGAAAAAGATATTGCTGCAACTTACGTCAGAGAGTGTTCTGTCTATGTTTTCCTCTAGGAGTTTTATAGTGTCTGGTCTCACATTTAAGTCTTTAATCCCTTTTGAGCTTACTTTTGTGTATGGTGTTAAGGACTGATCTAATTTCCCTTTTTTTCTTTTTTTTTTTTTGCATGTAGCTGTCCAGTTTTCCCAGCACATTTGTTGAAGAGACTGTCTTTCCACCAAGGTTAAGTAATTTAATTCATCTAATCACACATGGAGTTAAGATTTGGACTGTGTAGTGGGCTTCTATTGCGTTACCTGTCCAGAACCGACCTCCTTACTTCTTCCGGTAAAAGAACTCTCTTTTTTGTGGGGAATCCATTCCAAGTGGTTTGGATGGGACTGACACTGCTTTTCTTCAGGGACGTGCACAAGAACCTGTCCTGGCCCAATCACGATACTTCATGCCCTTGGCCAAAGTCATTGAATCAGGGCTGGTCATGTGACCCAAACCCAGACAATCAGATCCTTCCATAGGACTTTTCTGCCAAAACTATCAGGGAAGAAGCTTTATTCTTCCTGAGTTACTAATCTGGTAGGATGTGAGCCTTTGACTATCAGTGGCCACCATGCTCACCATAAGGAGAGCACCTGGGATAGACAAAGCCCTGATGACATTGTGGACATCCTGAACCCAGCCTTGTCTAACCAGACATATCCTCTAGACTTTTCAGTTACATGAGTCAAAATATTCCCCTTTCGCCTGATAGTATGAGTTGTGTTACTGTCATACAAAACCTCATTAATATAGGCTGTAGTTAGCACCTCCTCCCCATCCTCAAGCTTCATCTCACAAAGTCAAGGTGTTTGTCAAGGAAGGACTGGGAGCTGGGGTGATCTCCCGCATCTCAACAGGAGTCAGGCTATACAACTTCGTGGGACGCTTCCAGTTCCTAGATGCTCTTCTTCTATTACAGACCCCCCATTTCCCTAGTATTATTCCTGTGTGTGCTGACAGATGTGTTTCTCCTTACTGGTTTATAAAGTTTCTCCTGTCCCCTTCCTAATGACCTTTGTCTCCATCAGTAATCACACACTCCCTAGGGATAGGGAGATTAACCACTTCTAGGTCTTCTTTGTCTCCACCAATTTCTAGTCCAAGGTTCTCAAGTGTCTGATATGGAGCCTCGTGGTTTGAGGGTATCTGCGTGTTTGTGGGTGTATGAATGTGTCCTTAGGATACATGACAATGAAGCTGCAGGGACTGCCAAAAAGCATGTATGCTGCAGACTAGAGAGAGAGTAAAGAGATGAGCAAAGAGGACCCCTTGAGATTGCAGAGTCTGAGAAGTTCTGCTCAGGAACTTGAGCTGGCTTTATGTTATTGTTTATTCAGACTCCATCATCTACCAAAAGAGGACCAAGGGAACTTACAACTATTGTTCTTGAGATACAAACAAGGATGGCATAAATGTGGTGTTTACTTCCTTAACTGTGTGTCCTGCCCTGGCACCAGGCCCACTCAGGGACCCCAAGAGCAGGCTTATCCTACCAGCTGTGGTCCTCACTAACTGGCCTACCCAGAATCTCTGGCTGGGCTGAGTAGTGAAGGACTTTTCCTGCTGAAGGCAATCAGTAAAGACTGGAAGAGGTGACTGCTTCTTCAAACGTGTAGACACTAACACAAGCTACAAGGATCAAGAGGAATCAGGAAAACATGACACCACAAAAGGAACAAAAAAGAGCTGCAGTAACCGGCCCTAAAGAAATGGACATCTACAAACTGTCTGACAAAGAATTCAAAATAATTATCTTTAAAAATGAAAAGGCAAGTCACAGACTGGGAGAGAATATTCACAACTTATATATCTGACATAGACTCATGTCCAGAACTTATAATGAAGTTTTACAACTCAATAATAAAAAAACAACCCAATTTTAAAACTGGCAAAAGACAAACACTTAACAAAAGAAGAAATATCCAATAAGCACGTTAAGAGATTGCCAACATCTATAGTGGTCAGGGAAATACAAATTAAAACCACAATGAAACACCACTTCATACCCAATAGAACCATTAAAATATTAAAAATAGACAGTGTGAAGTGCTGGTGATGATGTGGAGCAATTAGAACTTGCGTACACTGCTGGTGGGAGCGTCAAATAGTACAGCCTCTTGGGAAAAGAGTTCTTCAGTTTCTTAAAAAGTTAAACATACACCAGTCCTTCAACTATTAGGCATTTGCCCAAGAGAAATGAAAACCCAAGTTCACACAAAGACATATACAAATGTTCACAGCAATTTTATTTGTAATAATCCAAGACTGTAAACAACTTAAATGTCTATCAGCAGTTGAATGGATAAACAAATTGTGGTACCTCCAAATAATGGAATACTACTCAGCAATAAAAAAAGAAAAACAAAAAGAATGAACTATTGGCATATATAACCACATGCATGAATCTCAAAAAAATTACGCTAAGTAAAAGGAATCATATACGCAAAAAGCACATATTCTATATTTCCATGTCTATGAAGTTGGAGAACAGGCAAAATTAATCTGTGGTGCTAGAAATGGGATCAGGGGTTGCCTGGGGTGGAGACAGGGTTTTGACTATAAAGGTGCACAAGGCTTTCTGTGGTGATGGAAATGGTCATTTCTTAATTGGAGTAGTGGTTACGTGACTAGATCTATTTGTCAAATCTTATCATACTTCACACTCCGACTGTGTGCATAATATGGTATGCAAATATTCCTCAATGAATAAAATATTCTTTAATCAAAACAAGTACAAGGAGGAGGGCGATGGAAGCTCTTACCTCATGCTGCCCCTGTCCTGCTCTTACTTCTTCAGACAGAACACTGCAGATCTAACAGATGGAGGTGGAGGGGGAGCCTTTGTGCCTGAGGTCTAGTTTTGGACATCACAGCCCAGGGCCCAAAATGCAGGCGACGAGACAGTCCAGGCATGCTTGGGACACAGTCCTTAACAGAACCCTGAGAAAAGAGTCATTTGCAGGTGGAGCAAACACAAGTAAAATCTACACCAGACTCCAAGTTCTCTGCCCCCACTTATGTGGGCAAGTTATTCAACCTCTGTGTGCCTCAGTTTCCTCATCTGTGAATGGGAAGAACTCCTAGGGTTGTCATTAGATTCAATTGATAAACCTCAAGTATTCAGAATAGAGTTCAGCAAAGAGGATAGTGCACAATAAATGTTGGCTGCTCTGGGGACAGTGGGGGTCCTAAGGCCGCTAGGGTGACTGAGCTCAAGGGGGATGAAGGCGAGGCTGCCAGAGGGAGCCATCCAACCCAGGTATCTCTTGCTGCCTGTGCCAAAGGTACTGTGCATCCCTGGTGTGGGCATGCACCACATACTCTGCATATCTTGGGCTTTCATTTCCTAGGGCCACCATAACAAGGCACCACAACTGGGTACCTTAAAACAACAGGAATTTATTTTCTGACAGTCTGGAGGCTAGAAGTCCAAAACCAAGGTGTTGCAGGGCCGCACATCCTCCCAAGTCTCTAAGAGAGGGAGCCCCAGTGTTCCTTTTCTTACAGAAGCATCATTCCAATCTCTGCCTCCATTTCACATAGCCATATTCCCTCTATGTCTCTGTCCAAATTTTCCTCTTTGTATAAGGATACCAATCACATTGGATCAGGGCCCACTCTACTCCAGTGTGACCTCAGCTTAACCTGTTTACACTGCAGAGACTCTATTTGCAAATAAAGTCACATTCACAGGTACCCAAGGTTAGGACTGGATGGTATCTTTTAGAGGGACATGGTTCAACCCATAACACTGGGTCTCTACTCCACCCTGAATGTATGTGTGAGGATGCTCAGTGTACACGTGTGTCCAGGCATGTCATCACACTGGTCTGTGCAGTGCCCATCATAGCTGTGTGCACACTTCCATGCTCTGGTTGAGTGGACCCATGCACTGGGTTCCATGTTCAAGTCTTGGGTTTATGTCAAACACGGGAGCTTCTGGTTTTCTCCCCCACTCTGTTCTGAGACTCCTTACCTGCCCAGAGGCCCCTGTGCTCACAAACAAAAGGAAGGGTTTTTAATGACTTTCCACTAGTAAAATGAGTTATTTCCTGACTGACATATTTCCTCCTCTAATTATACACCTATGTCCTCTATTGGCTTACTGAGGAGGAAAGACAAAAGGGCCGCAGCGCAGGCTGACTCAGGGTGTGCGCACACAAACACATGCACATTTTCACAAGGAGCGGATGGGGTGTGGTACCCAAAGCAAGCTGAGGACCCTGGGGGTCTTCTTGACTGAGATAAACATCTGCAAAGCTCCCTGGAGCACCTCATACCATCAGGGTCTTCTACTCCAGAACTGCATATATATTTTCAGGCACAAACATTAACATTAATATCTTTAAATATTCTTTTAAGATAAAAACACCAATAATAATTCACCCCCCCAAAAAAATTACTCTAAGGTTGCTGCTGGTTTCTCCACTGGCAAGTGAACCCAGGCAGGGTGAGGGAGTAAATAATACAGTTCTCCTGCCTGCCCTCCTGCTGCTGCCCCCTGAGAAATGGGGGTTCACAGACTGCGTTTGAGGATGGGCCCAGGACAGCTGTGGCAATCACGCTCCCTGGCCTAGAAGTAACCGGACAAGGAGACTAAACAATAGATTCTCTCTGCCTCTTTTCAGACAAATACAGTTTACGAAAGCGGGAAGGAAGTTCGAGACCATATTCCGACCTCCTCATTTTACGTAAGGGAAGACTGAGGCCTAGGAAGGAATTTAGTGTTGGCTAAGCTCAGGGATTCAGTGTCAGCTGACTCCTTTATAGTATTCCTTTCTCCTCACCTCCTGCCTCACCCACTGCATCTCTTTAGGCTTGAGGTGAGGATGGTGGAGAGGGAGGGTGGAGGGAAAGTCCCCGGTGAGGGAAGGTACAGACAAGAGCCACTGGAGAGCATCTCGTAAGGCACAGAAACCCCCTCTCCATCTGGATGTTCCTCTGCAGCCCAGACCTCCCTCCCAGAAAGTCCAAGGTGCCCACTACGTGCCTCAGCCCCTCTGCTGATCTACTTAACCCAGAGACACTACTGCTCCTGTGCTTTGATCGTGCAGGCCTCAGGAGATTTTGTCTTATTATTCACTGCAGGGTGGATGCTGGGTTGTCTTCCTCATTACAGGCCGTGGCTGGGCTGCCCACCACCTCCCCCAGGCCACTGGATGATGTCCATCAATAAGTCAGTAACAGCAACTGGATTTGAAATGCCTTCTGGGGAAAGGGTTTGCACCATTTCAGTTTTCTACAAGCCTCTTTTTAGGAAGAGAGCTGGAGAGGAAAACAATAAGCATAAAAACTATAGAAGTGCATGTAAAGATGCTAAGAGGCATGTCTTGTCTGCCCAGTTGACTGCGCAGCTTTTGAAGGCAGGTCCTGCTCTTATGTGCGTGTGTCCCCAGAGCAGCCAGCACACAGTGAGATGTCACCAGTATTTATTTAACAAGTGGATACATGAGTGAGCATCTCCTCCCAAGCCTCAAGCCCATTCCCTCCAAGGAGAGAGGAAAAAGAGCACAGAGCTTCATAGCACTTCTAACTGCATGGCATGATGGGATAAATTTGTCTGTTTACCCACAATTTCCATACATACACACCAGAGGATACAAGATCTATGCAGTCATTTCCTTTTGTTCACAGCTGTATCCTTAGCACCTAGCACAGTGCCCGGCTCATAGCAGGTCCTCAACCGATGTGTGCGATAAATGAATGAACTGGGTGGCAGACCTGTGATCTAATTCCAGCTCAGCCACCAGCTTGCTGAGTAACCTAGGCCAGTCACTTCCCCTCTCTGGGGCTCAATTTGTCCCTCTCTATACCGGGGGCTTTGTGCCAAAAGGTCTCCAGTGACGTCACCCAGTCTAGACATTTCTTGAAGAACATGGAACATCGGTGTCACCATACAGAGTCATGCTGTAAGCCTTCCAGACCCATGTTCTGTCCCTGGCATCTTTATCGGAACCTCCATCACCAGGTGCTTTGATAGCCTATGGAGAAGTAGGTGTGATGGGGTTATATAGTAAAACACAGTTATCTGCAGCCAGGGTAAATGTTCTGAGACTAGAGAAAAGAAATGCCCTTGATGGAAAGCATGACTTCTGCAAAAGTGGCAAAACCTTTGTGAGTTCATACCTTCATGCCTGAAGTTGCTCTCTTCCCACCAATATTCCAGGCACTAAGAGCCCCTCTGGTGGCACTGGATGATGTCCATCAATGGGACGGAGTTGGGAGAGCATGAAAAGCAGGGGACGCTCTAAAGAAGCCAGCACACAGTCCTGGAAATACAGGTGGAACTGGGCAGGGGCAGAGGCTAGTGACACTTTTTATGATTAATCTTGAAGTCTCCAAGGAGAGAAAACACATTCCAAAGTGACTGCTCGAGACAAGCACAAGGTGGGACCATAGAAAATCAAGGACAACTCAGACTCAGGAATTACGGGAGGACTCAGCCTGCCTAGGTAGCAACGATGAACTTAAATAGAACTGTATGTAGCGTGGTTCCCTAAGTGGACTAGGGCACACAATTCTCATTCTATTGTGGGAGTTCACTCTCCTCAGCTAAGCCCTCCTTGTTGGGTGCCCTTCAGACATTGTTATGACTGGGTGAGTCCCCAGCAACCCCTCCATCCTCACCCCCACCTTGCAGAAAGCTTGCCTTTCCGGAATTGTTACTAGGCCATATATATTATGTCTGTAGGGTGGGCAAAGGAGTGGGTGGTATCCCCCAGTTTACAGACCCAGGAGGTGGAATTTGAGGGCTGGCCAGACTGGTTCTTACTTCTAAGTCTTGACGCCCCTGCCGCCTCCTCCCCCTCCCCTGAGCAGCAGAGCTGTTTTGCCAGCGCAGCCTTGCTCAAGGTCAAGGAGCAGCCAAGGCCAGGAGGAGGGGGCGGTGGTTCCCAGCACTGCTGTCACCTGACATTTACTTTATAGGCTGTTGACTCCCAAACAATACCGATTTGCAGGGTACCTTCCGTCTAGTTTTCCAGTAATCCATTCCCACCAAACAAACATGCAGGTTCCCCTGGCCCCGCGAGGACCTGGAAAAACACTGCGCTTGGCTGGCCTCCCGGGCTTGGGTTTGCCCGTCCCCTCGCGGCCAGCGCCGGCCGCCGCTGGACGCAAGTGGCCATGCCCTGGCGCCCAACTTCCACTAGAGGGCAGCCGCGGGCCGCAGAACCTCCGACCGCGCCCGCCTTTCCCGGGCAGGCTCGGCTTGCGCCTGCGCAGACCCGAGGTCGCCTCTGGCCCCGCGCCCGAGTCGCGCTTCCGGCGGCCGCGGCGGTGGAGGCCGTTGTGGGCCGCCCGCCCAATCGGGAGCGGTGGTTCTGCGGTCCCGGGAGAGAACAATGGTCGAGTTTCAGCTCTCCGGGCCGGGCAGCCTTGTTCCAAGGCCCCAGGGACGCGATAAGAGGCAGCAAGCTGCGGTCGCGCGGGGGATTTAGGAAGAATTCCCAGACGGCTGGGACGCAGCGCAGCCGCCGCTACTTAAATCCCGGCCGATGCCTCGGCCGCCTTTGGCCACACGGCTGGCCTCTCACTTTCCGGCCGCCCCACGGCCCCTCCTCCAGTCCACCGACCGTCCATCTGGCTCCATGCTGAGCAAGGTCTCCTCAATCTCGTATTTTCAGAAGTCGCACAGACCCGGGAGGCCTGGGGCGTGGGCAGAGGCCACCCAGAACGTCCAGTGTACAAAGAGCTCCAGGAATGGGCCTGTGGGCCAGCTGCGCTTACTGCTTCAAAAGTTCCAAGGTCGGCGCAGGAAACGACTTCAGGGATCAGCCAGACACCGATGAGAAAACTGAGAAAGTACACTGTCCAAGGTTACGGAGTTTGCTAGCGAGGAGCAAATCAAACCATGTCAGTCCCCTACTTGGGACCCTGTAATGGCTCCTCTAGCTCTTGGGAGAAAGTTGGAGCTCAAGGCCCTGCATGATCCGCCCCTGCTTACTCCCCAACATACCCCCCTCTCTTCTCCTTCTCTTCATCTTTTGGCTTTGGCAAGCTCCATGAACCCAGCCCCTGCAGCCCCCATCTCTGCAGGCTAACTCCTAACTTGTCTTCAAGTTCTCGGTTCACACACGATTTCCTCTGGAAAGCTTTCCAGTCCTTCCCTGTACCGCTCACGTAGAACCCTATCCAATAGTGTGTGCAGGTATCCCATGCCGAACCTCCCTGCCTGTTTACCCAGAGTCCCCATTCTCCCCCAAGACTGTGAAAGCCCCCACCACACCAGCATCTAAACCAGTCCTGGGCCCATGATAGGGACTCCATAAATATATATATGAGTGAATGAATGGGTCAGAGCCAGCCCATCTAGTTTCTGGACCTGTGTACTTTTCAACATATTGCCCACTGGCCCTTTTCTTCTTGTAACTAAAATAAGATTTATGGCATGGAAGCACCTATTCTAGATGGCAAACATGGGGAAACCAAGTCTCAGAATGAGAGCCAATTCTTGGAAGAATATTGTGTTTCTTGCTTCTGCAGCCAAGGAGTAATTTTCAGTGTGTTGTTTTCCCTATTACTGCACTCTGAGTGGTAATTTCTAACAAGTTATTCTTGTTATTTCACTCAGAGAAATGACCTCACCAAACAGATTTCAAACCATGTTCCTAGAATCTGACTGAGTGCTTGAGGGGCTCCATGTGCCCAATTCAATCAGAGCAGCACCATTTTTATTATTTTTTCTTTTTTCAGGTAGTACTTGTGGGAAAGAAAAGAAGCCAAGGTTTCTATTAATGCTTTAAGAATGTTTAGGAATCTACAGTGCCAAAGGTTTGCAAAGTAGAGCTGCTGAAGAGCTGTGAACAGTTGTTAGCAGCTGATCATTTCAAAGGGCTGTAGCCTCCATTCCCAGTGAAGCACATATTACAACTTGCCCACCTACTGAGCTTTTCCCCTTTTCTTTTATATGGAGTCTGTGTTTGCTGTTCTTTATTATTTCTTCTTCCCTGATAGCAGGGAATCTGATGTTAAATGGATACAGTAAGGAACTGAGAGGTAGTTTTTTCAAAGTTTGTCACATCTATAGGAAAAGTTGCTATGTTACTTCTCAATTGAAGAAGAGAGAGTTGAACATTTTATATTTCTCCTTAGAAAAAAGTTTTTGTTGTCTGAGGCCCTAGTTTGTGTTTTTTTTCCCCCCAGTGGCCCCCCTCCAAAGATGTTCAGGTCCTAGTCCCTGGAACCTGTGAATATGTTCATGGCAAGAGGAACTTTACTGATGTGATTGCATTAAGAATCTTCAAGAGATTATCCTGGATTACCCATGTGGGCCCAATGTAATCGGAAGGGTCATTACAAGTAGGAGGTAAGAGTGTCAAAGTCAGAAGACGTGTCAATGGAAGTAGAGGTTGAAGTGAATGCAGTGTGAGAAAGACCCAGCCAAACACTGATGGCTTTGAAGATGGAGGAAGGGGACATGAGTCACAGAATGCAGGTGGCCTCCAAAAGGTAGAAAAAAGCAGGAAACAGCTTCTCCCATAGAGCTTCCAAAAGGAACACAATCCTGCTGACACCTTGATTTTCGCCCAGTGAGACCGATTTTGTACTTCTAGTCTTCAGAACTGTAAGATACATTTTAAGCCACTAAATTTGTGGTAATTTGTTACAGCAGCAATAGGAAACTAATCTCCCCCCAGAAGGAGAAATATTCCTGCCATAGACCCACTTTAATGGCAAGAAGGGGGTTCATTGGAGACAGGAGATGATTGGACCTTAGAGCTACTGTGAGGAGAGAGTGCCCCTGCAGTTGGGGGAGGAACGTTAGAGGCTACCCAGATGTACACATATCCCTTGTCATTCCAAAAGGGTGTAAGGCGGCACCCTAGGGTTATATTGTGTAGCACTTGCATGCATTGTCTTATGTTTTGACTATTTGTATAGCCACTTTTCTTTCCCCTTGCTAGCCTGGAAGATTCCCAGATGGCATTCATCTCTATATCCCTGTTGTTCCCAGGGCCTTGTGTGAATGTGTGAGGCACTTCACACTTCCCAAAGCCCTGGCTGGTGTGGCCAGTATCCATTTTGAGTCTTACCACAACTCTCGTGGACTCAGGCAAGACCAGTAGTATTATTATTAAAATTTTTCATTTTCCAAAGACTAACACCCAAATTTCTCTGACACCCAGGCCCTTCTCTCCCCAGTATTCCAACCATTTTATCTGCAAAGTGAATGCTCGAGCGCAGATGAGGAAATTGAGGCACTTTTGGACTCCCAAGGGTCCTGACACTGGGCTCTGAGGGGTCCAGAGTTACTGTGTAGACCACCTTGGGCTGCTTCCTCCCTCTAAACACAGGAGAAAATCCTTTTGCCCACCTGATGGTGGAGAGAAAACTTCACAGCAGAGAAAACCATCTTGCTTCTCAAGGACATTGAGGGATGTGGACGGGAAGAGGGAAAGGCCCCCTCTGGTTCTGACTCTGGGTGCAGGAGGCAGGCAAGGCTAACTGTCAGGGGCCCCTACTCTGAGCCCCTGCCTCTTCCCCGACTGTCCTAAGGAAGTGTTGCTGTGGAGGTAGGGAGGAGGAATGGTCATGCCTCCGGCCGAGACTGCAGGAACTGGCCTGAGGACAGTCAGAAGAGAATGTTATCTACCACTGTTTGAAAAATTCTCTGTATCCCATCAACATTCTCATGTACAGAGACAGTACAGTCTCTGGAATCAGAGACAGTTTCAAGTCATAGGTCCCCACTTACCAGTGGTGTAACCTTGGCAAGTCACTTTGCCTGGATGCGATCCCACTTCATCTGCAGAACGTGGATAACACCTACCCTGCATATTGTTGGGAAGATAAAAATAATATATGGAAAATAAGAAGCACTCAAATGATAGCTATATTGTTTATAATCAAGAAAACCGGAGGATTGGATTTCTCAAGTTTGGGCATCTGGTAAATAAATGGTGTAACCAAGACCCCATCCTTAACCCAAGTCTTCAGTTTCTCATCTAAAGGCCCTTCACTCCCCAGAAGCTTCTGAGGCCAGGCGCTGGCCCTCCAAGGCCAAAGCTTCCCCACCCGGCTTATACAGAGAGAAGCAGGGGCTGCTTCTGAACTCGGCCCTCACCCAGAACCCGCTGGAGGCCGCGCGGGTTCACACAGCTGCGCACAGTCTGGAACCCCCGCCTGCCTGGAGCCCCGAGGGGCGCTCCGCGTGACCCTAAACCTCTGCGCCAGGAGGCATCAGGGCGGCCGCGTGCATCTCTTCCGTTCTGCCGCTGCCCCTCGGCTCCCGCCCGCACGCGAAGGGGCACTGAGTCCGCGGTCAGTGTGGCCCCCTGGGCGGCGCCCGGCACGGTCTCGGTGAGGCAGCTCCCGGAGCGCGTCCCTTTGGGGAGCGGGCCCTTCCAGCCCCGGGAGCGGCGGGGAGAGGCGAGGCGCGCAAGGAGCCCCGGGCAGGCACACGTCCGCAAACCCTTAAGCCAAGCTCTGGCTTTCGCACGCGTGGACGATCGGCGCGAGGGCCGAGCCAGAGGAACCCGGTGCGGGCCAGGGAGGACCCGCGAAGCCGTCCAGGGCGGCCGGGAGGCGTCAGGAGAGGGGCCCGGCGCGGCGGCGCTGGGCCCGCCCTGGGCCGCAGCCCGCAGAGTTCAGACGGGGCCAAGGCGGTCAAAACTCGGCCGGCTCGCGCCAGGGGCTGCGGCCAAGGCTGACGCGGGGCGCTGGAAAATGTTTGGACTAGCCGGCGCAGCCCCCAGGGCTCCGCGGAGCCGCGCTGGAGGGGCCCTCCCTAGGCGGCTCGGCCAAGCGGCCTGCGCCGTGTTCTCCAGCTGCGGCGAAATCCCGGGGTCTCCCGGCCCCCGAGGGCGGGAAACGCGGGCTTCCTCCCCAACTTGTCGCCTCGGGGCTCCCCAGCCCTGGCGCGCGATGGGGATCCCTGAGTAGGCTATGGAAGGAAAGGAAATGCAGGTCTGTTCTTCGTTCTTTCGTGCAATCCACCCGCGCCCACGCAGGTCAGGCGGCCCTGGAGGATGGCCGAGGGCCTGGTGTGCACAGGGAGGAGGGGTAAAACCTTCCGGAAAGTGAGCACCTGCTTTACCAGGATGACAAGCACAGGGACCCAGAAACTGACCTGTGCTGCCCTTCTTCCCCAGGAGCCTTTACACAGCCCTGACTTACCTTATTGTGATAAGACTGTAAATCATAAAGAGCTTTGCATTTTACTGGGTACTTTAAACCCACCTTTCTTCTTTATCCTTACAGCCACTATGTGAAGCAGACAGGGCTGGTACCTATTCATTTCACAGGTGGGAAATCACAGGGCTGGGAAAGGCCTGAGGTTCTGTGCCCATTTGCCTAGCTAGGCTCTAACAAACAAAGGTCGAAATCCCTTCTCTTTTTTCTCCCTTGGCAGGGGGCCAGGTTTCCACCCTCCAACATTCCTGTACAGGATGGCCCCTATTTCTCTGAGAATTAGGCCATCGAGTCACTATTACTTGGAGAGGTGATGACAGCAAGTGACAAGGAAGCAGGTTCTCCTTATTGCAGAAGAAATTATGTGAGTGGTCTCCTTAGATGCTTCCCTCCCAATTGGAAGGAAGATTGGCACTCCTGGCCCTAGAGCAGTGATTCTCAAAGTCTTGTCCCCAGGCTAGCAGCAGGAACATCACCTGGGAACTTGTCAGAAATGCACATGATCCCAGACCTGCTGAATCAGATACTCTGGAGGTTAAGGCCAGCAATTTTTGCTTTAAGGGGCCCTTCAGTCCATTCTGTGATGCACACTGAAATTTGGAGAGCCACTGGTCCAGAAAAGACTCTCTATAGGCTAGAGGCAAGCCCTGCATCCAAAAGGCTGACTGCCACACTGCTTAGAGGCCTGAGAAGGCAAGAAATGACCTGGGAAGTCCAGTGGTTAGCTGCAGTGTGGAAGGTCCATTCCTCAGAGTCTCTATTAACTGTGTGTGTGTGTGTGTGTACCCATAAAATATTGGAAAGAATGGAGACTTTTTTTTCACACACATACACTGTATTTTATTTTTACACGAGATAAATAAACTGACACCAAGCATTGTAAATGGATGACCACAACTAAAGCAACAATGATTGCAATTACCAAACACGAAACACACTCATACTATGTCATAATATTGACATTCAGTCCAGTAATCCTCCACTGTAACAGCTCCTTTACTTTGCAGTGGAAATTGATTTGTATATTTTTTGCCTCTGAGTCCTTGTGGGATTTTTTTTTTTATTCAAACAGACAGAAAGTCACAAAAATTATAATCATCCTCATCAGTTCACTCAGTCCCATGTAATTAATTTCTTTTTCATCTTGATCTTTTGTTAGCACTTTTATGAATTCATCAGTTTTCCATTAGAGTTCTGAAAATGCTTATTCATTCAGTTCAACAGTATAGTCAGTTACCAGAAACCTGTACTTGTCAGAGTCTTTTCCATGAATTCCTTGAAGGTGAAACTCTCTTATAGGAACATTTTTGCAAAAGCATCAGAATGAAGACTTTTGGGATCCCATACAAAACTGTATTTACAAACTCACTGAACTCCCAAACACTCTCTAAGTGTACCTGCTGTGGACCAGTCCCTCAACTGGCTAAGGACGCGCTGGATGTTAGCTGACTCTGAGTTGAAACAAATGCAACCAGGTCATTTCATGAAATGGAACTTCATTGTTAGGTGCACGAGGTAAGAAGTGGAGCAGACACTGCTGTGTCCGTCCCCCTGTCTAACAGAAAGGTGGCACCTTCTGGGTTAAAGAATAGAGCCAGCCAGGGAGTCAGGGGAGGCTGTGTTCCTCCCTGCCGGCCCCAGTGATTGAATTGGGAATGGGCATCAGGTGTGATTCTGGCCAGTGAGAGATGGGGAAAGATTGCTGGGGAGTTGATGGAGAATTTTCCTACCTCTTTAAAAGGGACACAAGAAAAGTGTGTCTCTTTTTTGTCTCCGGATGTCATTACCTGGACTGCCACAATCTTCCTAGACAGGGAAGAAATTAACCTAGAAGAACAAGCAGCATATTGGGGTGACAGGGGAGAAAGTCAGGAAACACCTGGGCTCTTCATGACATTTTTGAACCACTAAATTAATTGACCTTGGGTGGTGGCTAGGGTGAGGGGTTTAGATGGGAAGGTGGGGGGAACACTTGGGATTTTCTTGTTAAATGAGATAACTTATTTTTCTTATTTAGACCACTATTTGTTGGGTTTTCTATTACTTGCTGCCCAAATCATCCTAATATGATTAATGTGATTAGAATCTCACTGGAATACACAAGCAGAAAGAAAAATAGGGCATCAGAGGGAGTTATCAGGAGGACATTGGGGACTTCTGGCAACTCTAAGCATTGGATTATCTTGTCTCCCACTTCTGCCTTGGGAGTCCCCAGTGCCACCACTAATGGGTTACTCTCTTGCCATCTGCCCCCTTTTGTGTCTGCTGTTTTCTCTCTCTACCAGCTGGCTGATACTCTCTATAATTTCCAGTTCAAATTTCCAAGAATGAGACCTCATTGGCCTTGTTAACTACCACTGCTTCAGATAGGGAAGAGCTCTTCATGCCAGGCCACCTCATCAGCCACTGGTCAGTCTGTGGATTGACTGTCCTTGAATCAGAGTCCTGTCTAATCGGCCATGCAAAGGAGGGTGGATGCAGAACATGGCCAGCCTCACTCAGTTTGAGGCCGAGGTCGTGGGCTGGGAAGGTTCCCTTAGAAGGAAACAATGTTCTTGGCAGGTACCAAGACTGACTTGCCAGCACAGCCTTCATGGGGAACAATGAAATGGCAGTGCTGAGCCAACCAGGGTTGGAGCAAAGGAATCCACTCCCACCGCAAGCCCTCTCCGCTGTAGATCTCTTATATACCCGAGAGTAAGGGGTGCCCAACCAAAATGCCTGCCCAGATCCTAGATCTGCCCCCAAACACACAGTCACACTGCTCAAAAAACATCCCCACCCCAGATGCACCCACCCATGCGTCCGCACAGGAAGCAGACACACGGCTGTTGTCCAAGACGCACACACCACACTACTCTTCCATATGGCACTTTATGGCAACTGTCATAAGAGTTGTTTTGTTGCTTCAGTCATGGTGAAACAGTGTCTTGGGATGTGTGAGCAGCAGCAGCCCTGATGGAACAGGAGCAGAAGTGAGGGCACCCACAGTGGCAGAATGTTTCCCAAATCAGAGCTTTAAAAACGCATAAGGGATTTATGCACCTATGAGCCCAAGTGTGAGAGCGCAACACTGCTTCCGCTGTGTTTATGGCATTCTGATAGTAGGTGTGTTATTCTTTCCTTAAGAACAAGTAATCACAGGCATGGAAGAGGCGCAAACTGAGGTGTTTCTGTCACTGATAGTGCTGCATCCTTAGGCAAATTGTTTGAACTTTCTGAGCCTCAATGTCTTCATTGGTAATATGTCTAATAATACTTCACTTATAGGATTACCAGGATTCTTATATACAGTAAGACACCTGAGAAAATGTTGAGCACATAATATTATAACATTTTAAAGGTGTCATTCTAAAAGACCCCTTCCCTGGGGCAAGTGGACTATGGGATTATTTTGAGAGAATCATAGTCTAAAGCTCCAGGCCGTGGTATTGACTGGGTCCTGTGATGTCTGTCACCCAGCTCAGCAGATGAGCTTGGGATTCAATGTGGTCATCAGATCAGAAATGAGAAATGGCTAGAAGGTGCAAAGTGGGTGGTGGGATATTGGGAAGGAGACACTTTCATTAATGTGAATCTGCCCAGGAAATGGAGAGGAAGCCACAGTAGCGTCCAGAGCTGAGCCCAGGTGTAATTCATCATTTGATGCTACATGGGGAGTGGAATGGGAGCCAGGCCTGATGCTGGCTGGGGACCTGGGGAAGAAGCTCAAGTTCACCAGGGAGCAGAGGCCACTGTGAAGAGTCAGTGAATGGTGCTGAGTCAAGCTGCCCAGCGCTGAGACAGGGGACAGCGGTGGGAATGGAATTTTCAGGATTGGGGAGCCAAAGGACCTTTAAGGGAGTGGTGAAAGATATTTGGGAATTCTTGGGACTTGAGTCAGGAAAGATCTATTAGATCTCTGAGAATACACACAAGTTCAGTGTACATCTCCAGATGAGAGCCCAGCCTGGTCAACACCTTAATTTTAACCTTGTGATATCCTGAGCAGGAATCCAACCATTCTATACTACTTTCAAAACCTGAATTGTGAGACAATAAGTGAGTGTTGTCTTATACTTCTATGTTGGTGATGAATTCTATGCAGATCAATGAAGAAATATGTGGTTCAGACTTGAGACTTAGAAATGTGTCCATCTTCATCTTATGTATACTTTGGTTCTTCCCACCTTTGTTTCCTTTTTATTTTCCATTAGCTTATTTATAATTTTTTAAAGTCACAATCTGATCACTAAGAACCAGAAAGAATTTGACTATATCTAAGTGCTGATAAAATATAAGACAATATAAGAAAAATATAAAGTCTGCATTCTGCTTCTGCCACTCAGTTGGTGTGGCTTTGGGAAAACTTCTTAGCCTTCCTACATCTTAGTTTCTCACCTATAAAACAGGGATTATAATGTTTACTTACTGCATTTAAGTCTGACTCGAGTCACATAATGTATTCCAATGTGCTTTATAAAATATGAAACTGTGTACAAATGTAAGCTACTATTTTTATGAAGCCAGAACAACCAGCAGGATGCCTGGGGCAACCAGGTGAGCCGGTGGCAGTGAAAATCTAGCTAGAAAATCTAGAATCCTAATAGAGAAGAGAAAATTAATAAAGAGAGCCCGTTGCAGAAGGTGCTGGGAAGTAGCTACAAGGGCTATTTCTTCTCCCGAGTGTACTTGCATTCCCCAAATAAGAGGAGTGGACTGAGAAACATGCCAGACCAATTCTCAGTATCACCAATAACCAGATTTCAAATCGTAGGTGTAAAAAACAGTAATATGACCCCCAAAATGGCCAACTAAATTGCTTAGAGAGCAAAGAAAAAAGGAAGCCACAGTATAATAATTTATATAATGAGGATAGTAAACAGAACTAATGAATGAAATCAAACACCTATAAAGCAGAGGAGAAGCAGAAGGAAATTTCTTGGAGGAACTGTTATCATTGGCTGAAGACAGAATATGCCTGTGCTGAACAATGGCGAGTGAAACGTCTTACACAGGAAAGAGATAATTGGAGAGAAAGGCTACAGGCACTGTGTAGCAGCATATGGAAGTTCAATCCATAACAAAGAAAATCAGACAAGAGACGGGTGATAAGCACACCCAAGAAGAACAAAAAGACAGATGTGAAAGTCGGACGAGTTCTACAACTACTAACAGCATCCAAGTTAGCAGAATGTTTTTTAAGGATCAGATTGCAGTAGCTTTACAGAGAAATACTTTGGAGAAAATCCAGAAAAGGAAAACCAGCACCGATGCTATATTTAACCAACAATAACAACAAAGTGTTTTGTTTCCTGCCTGTTCCATTGTTCATTGACAATGAAGCCTCATTTTTTTTTTAATAAATTTATTTATTTATTTATTTTTGGCTACGTTGGGTCTTCGTTGCTGCGCGTACGGGCTACTCTTCATTGGTGTCCGGGCTTCTCATTGCGGTGGCTTCTCTTGTTTCAGAGCACGGGCTCTAGGCACGCGAGCTTCTATAGTAGTGGCTCGTGGGCTCAGTAGTTGTGGCGCACGGGCTTAGTTGCTCCGCGGCATGTGGTATCTTCCCGGACCAGGGCTTGAACTGGTGTCCCCTGCATTGGCAGGCAGATTCTTAACCACTGCGCCACCAGGGAAGTCCCTGAAGCTGCATTTTTAAAATGTGAACGCAGGTAATGTGAAAAACGTAAATTCCAGATCAATTTACAAAAGTAATTAAAAGCTTTCGCAAGCATACAAAATCTTGTACTCATTTTAGAGATGGAGTAAACTGAGAACCAATTCCAGGAAGTGAAACCAGATAATCCCATGCAACAGAGAAGATCCATGTGTAGGATCTTGAGTTAATTTAAGACTAAATTGAGTTCAAAGCTCAGCTCTACCATTTGTCATTTGTGAGATGCTGAGCATGTTAATTAGCCTCTATAAAACTGAGATAATAAACACTTTATAGGGGTTTGGAGAGGACAAAGTGGAATAATGTATATAAAATGGCTGGCTTACAGTCAGTGATCAAAAATGGTAACTAATCTTTGAACTACTAAGGTCTCCCCAGCTGTAAAGTAAGGGAACTAACTAAATACACTGCAGGATCCTTTCTGCCTTTTGAGTCTTATGGTTCTACCCTTGTACATTGTTGGTGGGAATGTAAAATGGTGCAGTCGCTGTGGAAAATAATTTGGCAGTTCCTCAAAAAACTAAACATAGAATCATCATACAACCCAGTAATTCCACTCCTAGTTATATACTACTCAAATGAATTGAGGGTGGGGGCTTAAATAAATGCTAGGCCACCAGTGTTCATTACAGCATGATTTACAGTAGCCAAAAGGTGGAAAGAACCTAGTGTCCATCAACAGATGAACGAATCAACAAAATGCGGTATGTATGTACAATGGAATATTATTCAGTCATAAAAAGGAATAAAGTTCTGCTACATGCTACAACATGGATAGACATTGATGACTTTATGCTGGGTGAAATAAACCAGAGACAGAAGGACAAATATTGTATGATTCCATTTATATGAAATATACAGAACAGGAAATTTCATAGAGACAGAAAGTAGAGATTACCTTGGGCTAGGGAAGGGAGAAGGGGAAGTTATTGCTTAATGGGTATCGAGTTTTTTTGGGGGGTGCTACAGATGTTTTTGGAAACAGATTATGATGGTGGTTGCACAACAGTATGAAAGTAATTTATGCCACTGAATTGTACATTCAAAATTGGCTAAAATGGCATATCTTAGTTATATTAATAATTTCCCCACCAAAAAGAAAAGTGTGGTTCAATCTTTCAGACCCTCCAAGTTAGAGAAATGAATGCTACTAGCATTTTCATATCCCCTGCAGTCATAAGGGTGGGCTCTTGAGTCAGTTTTCTTGGGTTAAAATGCCCCCTCTGTCTCGTACTATATGTGCCATCAGAGGCGAGGTACACAAATTTTTGAGCTTCAGTTTCCTCTTCTGTAAAATGGAGATAAAAGAATCCCTACCTCATAGGGTTGTTTTAAGGAAGCTGTGAAGTTCTTACATCATGACTGGTACAAAGAAAGTGCTTATGGAGTATAGTTTCTTATTATTCCTTGAGAAGTGTCACTAAAGCGGTAGCAGAAGGTAGAGAGCATCAGAGAGCTGAGTGTGGAATGGTGCTGGGGTGAAAGCTCTTGCCGCGCTTGTGCTGATTTCCCAAGATGCTCCCAGTGAGACGGGAACTGAAGGGCTTGCTGCCCTGGGCTCTCACCCTCAGGTGACCAGAAAACAACAAAGTACTCCTTGAAACTCTGCTTCAAGCCCACTCCACCCTTCCCACTATAGGCAGAGAGAGAATTCTAAACCCTTCAGTAATATCACCTCACTTCTCTTAGAATCCAGTCCAAACTCTTGAATATGACTTACAAGGCACCTCCTGATCAAACCCATTTACTAGTCCCTTCTCAACTCTCACCGCACTTCATCTCACCCTTTATGCTTCAACAATGTTGACTTGCTCACAGCTCCGTCTGGAAGGCTTCCCACCTTACCACCTCACCTGGCTCTCTCCTCCCTATTTTTCTGCACTTGGACATCATAACCTTCCAGGAGGGTTTCTCTGACTCACTAAGGCTGAGTTAGATGCTTCTCCTATGAGCTGGCTTAACACTCTTTCTCCTATCACTACCACTGCATACTGACTCTGCTGTTATTGCCTGTTTTCTTATCGTCTTTTCAGTGAGATCATAAGCTCCTTGAGCTGTTAACCATTTCATCCCCAGTACCTAGCACAGTACCTGCAGTGCCTGACTCATAGAAACACATGCTAGTTGAATAGATGAATGAACTTGAATGGATGAAAGAATAGGTGGATGGATGACCTGGCACTGGTTCTATAAATTGCAACAGGTTGTGAGATGGCAACATCAGTTCCTTTTGCCTTTTCAGACCTTTATCAGACAGTTATGGACCCTTGACATTGTGTCAATATTAATGGGGACGAGTGACAGCACAGGTCTCAAACAAGGGAGGTGGAATGACTGTTAGTTTTTTTAGAAACTTCACTGGCTCCAACCATCTACCTTCAAATAGATTCCTACACATGATCCCTATCCCTCTACCATCCAAACCTACCAGGTTCTTAACTCACCTACTTCTGCTGATGGTAGTACCATCATCTGAGCTACTAAACTTAAAATCCTTGTCGCCTTTGACTCTCACATCATCTCAAATCTCTACAGTCCCTTAGTCCACTAATTTGACTCCCATCTACACCCACTTTCCTATTCCTACTATTACTACTAAAAAGGGTCTTGTGTAAGAACAAAGCTCGATTAAAGAATAAGTTTTCCTCCACATTGTGAAATCATCAAGGACACCCAGGCAACTCAACATCATTTAATATGTAGCACAGACTTCAGGCTAGCCTCTGCTTCTCTAGTGCCTCAGAAAAAAGCATCATTAAAATAGTTAGATTCTCATAGCAGATACAGTACCAGTTTTAAATGGCATCAAATGGGGCAGTGACCTAGCACCGCTCCTTTTTTAATCTTTATAAAACCAGGAGAATTAGGGACATGTCCCTCTGCCATAGGAAACAGGAAGGTCAGCCTTTCTCCTTTGAACCAGTGGCCTTGTTTTATTGTCTTTGACAATAAAGGGCTCTTCGAAAGAGAATATATATGTGTATATACATATATATACATATATATGTGTGTGCGTGTGTGTATATATGTGTGTGTATATATATATATACACACACACACAACTGAATCACTTTGCTGTACACCTGAAACTAACACAACATTGTAAAGTAATTATACTTTGGTTTTACATATTTTAGGCAACATATGATCATTAGAATGGAGAATTTGGTAATTATAATAAAAGGCTAGTTTTTAAAAAAAACTATACTTCAGTTTTTAAATAAATAGTAAATAAATAAATAAATAGGTCTTAAGCAGTGGTTGAATTTGTAGTTTAGCCATTGCCAAAAGGAACATTAATTAATATTAATTATACTACCTTTAAATCATAGAAATAAGTAAGCATTCATCAAAATTTAAAAGAACAATTTTATACAGTTTTCTCTAACTGGTTAAATTGACTCACCCTGCTATTTAAGTGGCTTTTTCACACTATTGCTTATCTGTTGCACCCAACAGACAACTTCTTCAGAAAAAAGTACAGAATCATAGAGAAGTTTGCTTTGAGAGGTGTAGACAGGTGGTAACATCCAGCTTAATCACTTGTCAGGGGGAAGTCTTGTTTTCCCAAGTAGTATGGACTAGACTTCTTAAGTCTGTTGGCTCAGTACTGTACTCAGCAGTCAGGGAGGCTTATATATGGCCTTTCATTTCTCTGACCTTCAGCTTCCTCATCTGAAGGATGTAGAGAATAGTAACATCTCCCTATAGAGTTATCTAGAACAGTGCCCAGCACATCATTCAACTGCCTACTAGCCCTAGTCATCCCCCTGCCCCAGCCTTGGTGGCTCATGCCTCTCCTGAAGTGGGCAGCCTGTCTGAGAAGCCTGTCCAGCTCTTAACATTCCAACAGAGAATGGCACATTTATTTCTTTCCCATCTTGTATCTACAGTTCATAGCTCTCATTTTAATAAACAGTTCAGAAAAATCTATATTGTTTAGAGGATTTGGTCATTATTTATAGCCATTTAGCACATGCCCAGAAATTGTTTAGGTGTCTGATATTGGAGAGAGTCAAAGCATTTAAATCACCCATCAGAGAGTCTCCAAGTTCTAATCACGTAATTCTATCCCTGAAGGAAACGCGGCATCACATTTTTTCAGCCTGTGGAGATGCTTTCACAAGTAGCAGGTTAGTGTGTAAGGGCATCTGCTCTTACTTAAGAACAATGTAACAACCAACTATCTGAATGACTTTTCTTTGTCTCATAAAACCAGGGTTGGATATTTTCCATGTTGTTTAATTCCCTTTTTTTTTAAAGGCTCATACATTAATTCCTACTTGAGTTGTCTGTAGCTGAATTTTATTCTTCTGTCAGGAAATGAAGACGATGCAATCTAATGTGTTTAGCTTTTGCTTTTGCTGACAGAAAGTTTAGAGCCAGCTTACTGCCCATGTGCCAATCAGTTCAGTGTAATTGCCTGATTGTCCACTCTCCTTGCATCCTTCAGCTGTGCACTGCAGGACTTTACTGTGAATTATCTTATTTTGCACTGTGTTTTAATCTTGAGTCCTTTCTGAAATAAGAGGCATTACAACATTCAACCTTAAATGAAAAAAATTCAATAGTTCATTCAATTCAACAACAGGAATAAAAGCAAAAATACTGGGTAAGTATTATAAGAAAATGTAAGTCACTGTATAGATATTTAAGAGATCTGTTCAGAAAGTATCAAATAGAAGTGATAAAAAAAAAAACTAGGCATGTTTCATATATAAATATAAATATAGATATAGATATCAAATTCCAGAATCAGACTGCCTAGGTTTGAATCCTACCTTCACCCTTTACCAGCTTTATGTTCTTGGGCAGGTTATGTATCATCTCATTGTCTCAGGTTCATCATCTCAAAATTGCAGATAAAGACAGTTGAGATACTTAGGATATGGCGAGCTCTCAATAAATACTTTCAGCTTTTACTCTTACAACTCCCTTTTTCTCACAGTGCTCCTGACAACAGATCCTGACAATGTTTGAAAGTGCCGTATTCAGAAGTTGAACAATAGGCTTACATCTTTTTAGGCAAGATCAGGTATCTTCCCCAAATGCAAAAGATTAGAAAGTCCTTAATTTTGCTTCCTGTAGACGTTGCCTCACTTAAACTCCAGTGATCTAGAACATATGAAAATCTTTAACAGGCCCATCTGGCCAGGGCAGGAGCAGCTGTGATCATGGAGAGGGGCTCAAGGCTTGGTAACCCATAGGATCAGGGAGCCATGCCGCCCCCTTCCTTGACCATCCCCCCTGCCCCAATCCCCGCCACAGGACACTAGGGATACAAAGGATAAGATAGGGGAAAGGAGATCTCTTTCCTTGCTTCCAAAACAATAGCTGAATGAGGACTTGATCTGTTTCCTCCAAGCTCATCCATGAGTAAGGTCCTCCACTCAGTGGCCAGCCTTCCCTGTGGTCAGAGAGGAGGGGGCCTAGCAAGATACCAGCTTGGGGGGATGACCTCATGTGGTGAACAAACTCCAGAACTTGGCAGTCAAGGGATGGGGTCAAGGGTTGGGGAGAAAGATGGTGACAAGGACAACTGCTCCCTTAGAAGCCCAGCCTCAGCTCTCAGCCATCACCTTCGGTCACCTGCCCACCCCCAGCAGCAGCAAGAGCACCAAACTCTTAGGGCTCAAAATCATCATCAATCAGATGACAGAGGGGAAAAAAACAAATAAATGGGTAACTTATTATGCTCCAGGCATTGTGTTAAATGGTTTACATGATCTATCTAATGTAATATGTAATATAAACAGAAATGTGGAACATGTGAAAACTAGATTCCTGAAAGGTGAGATTTTTTAAATTCTTAATGTATATTATTACTTCATTACATCCTTATTTAGAAGAGTCACAATGAATTATAGCATATTTTTTAAACATCTATTCATGTGTGTTTTTAAATATTCACTTAGGGAAATGGAATCAAAATCCCTTTATGGAGGGTTTTTAGATTCAGCTAGGTGCCTACCAGGTCTAGTTAGTGATCATCTGAGGCTGCATTATCTAGTACGGTAACCACCAGCCACATGTGGACACTGAACTCTTGAAATGTGTTACTGTGGTATCGCGCTTTTAATTTTTCTTAATTGTAATAATTTACATTTAAAAACTGAAGCAGTGTGAAATATTTTTCTAACAACACAACTTGATTATTTTGGCAGGACAACATTTCACCTTCACCGTGAAACTTTACTCTCACGTTACTGGCATCATATGCATTGTTTCTAGTATTGCATGTAAACACTTCACTGACAGAGTTAGGGTCCATGCACTGATTTCAGTTCCAGTGATTTTTTCTATACACCATTGTACAATTATAATGTGTTTATTTGAATGTTTCATACAGACAGCACAAGTTCCAGTGATACCTATATAAGTCATAATTAGTGATTAAATCAAATATTATTATTTTAATTGTAACACAATTAAATTATTTTTCTAGTTAAAAAAATAAGAAAGAGCAAGATTTTTAATTCAAAATGATGGCGGATTACTGATGCAGAATTGCATACAGGTGCAAAAGCTGGTACTTTGATGGGAACTCTAAAAAAAGACTGGTAAATGTATATTGTAAATTTCACAATGAATGACCATTGTAATTTGCTGACATGGAGCAAAATGAAAAAGATTGTTATACAAAAATTTTTAGAGATAATAGAGTATACAATGTTAAGAGACTTTTCAGAAAATACATACTGAATTAGATATATTTCCTCTAATACTTGAAAAAGAATTGATGAAATTATTTACCTGAAATCAGAATTAAATATCTAAGATTTTTTTCTTTTTCTCCTCTTTGTAGACAATTTATTTTCACTTTCTCTTTTACAGCTTTATTGACGTATAATTGAAATACAAAAAAACTGTACATATTTAATGTACTCAATTTGTTGAGTTTGGACATATGCATACATACCTGCGGTACCATCACTACAGTGAGGGTAATAAACATGTCTATAACTTCCAAAAGTTTCCTTGTGTCCCTTTGTGTGTGTGTGTGTGTGTGTGTGTGTGTGTGTAAGAACACTTAACAAGATCTACCCTCTTAACAAAGTTTTTTATGTGCACAATACCATGTTGTTAGCTATAGGCATTATGTTGGATTGCAGATCTCCACACCTTATCTGCCTTGTATAACTGTAAATTTATATGAGTTAAACAGCAACTCCCCATTTTCCTCTCCCCCCACCCTCTGGCAACCAACATTCTATTTTCTATTTCTACAAGTTTGATTAGTTTAGATATCTCATATAAGTAGAATCATGCAGTGACTGACTTATTTCACTTAGTATAATGTCTTCCAGATCTATCTATGTTGTCCCAAATTTTTAAGACCTTTAGTAGAATCTGAACTTGTCACTTCGATCAGATATAAAATTGCTTTGATTTTCATATACACATACACATACAATTTTATTTATTTCAATTAGAGAAATTTTTGTTAGAAAGTTAAGAGGAAAATACAAAAAGATATTTCACAAAAAGTAAGAACTTCAGTTAAGCCACCAAAACTATTGCTTATAAAATACAAGATATTTTTAACAATATCAAAGATCAATTGATTCAAAATCTGAAAACTTGCAAAACAAATTTTTGGAGGGTAGGGTTAGCTTTAAATGAGTCACAAGATATAAAAGACACTGTCCAATTAGTACTTTGGGTATGTTATGTCTCCAAAGATTTCTTAATTTACAAGAAATATTGTCCATTCATGGCCTAAAATATCAAAGTCATGGTATATATATTTTTTAATATTTTACATATGTCAAAGAAGAATTTTGGCTAGATATTAAAAAATTAGTTTCTAACACAACAAATAGTTTTTCCCCTGTGTTAGGCCAAAAACCCAGTTTATTGGAATTTTTAAAAAGGAAATGATGTTTCCTTTAAGTCTTTGTTTCACTGTATATACATCTTAAAATATTTGTGCTCAGTTTTCTGAAGCAGACTCCATGAAATTTGTCATGGATACAGTTGTTAAAATTATTCAGTGTATATATGCTAATACAATGAAGCATTACAAGCGAATAGAACTGTTGAAAGAAATAAAAGACAGTGAATTTAATGGTCTCATGACTTCTTTGCCAATGCTCTTTGGTCGAGTTGTGAGAGTTTTGCTGTGCTGTTAACTCTAATTCAATATTTTCTTGAAAATAAAGGAATATTTGCCAAATATCCAATAATCAAAGACAGAAAAGACAGCAGTGTGATTTACATTCTCACACTAATATCACACTGCATATGAATGAGCTAAATTTGAAGTTCCAAGAAAAAGAAAAGCTTATCTGTGACCTAGCTAGAGCGATACAAGATTTTAAGTTGAAATTGAAACTTTTCATCCTATGATTGATTAATTAATAATGATTTTACAGTTTTCTTATATGTGTAAATATGAAGACAATTATAGTTGTAATTGATAGCATTAGGTGTAAATTGACTACAGCACTACAAGAAAAACGTGAAGAACTCAATACTAATAAAGAGTTGCTTTTCAATCTGTCAATACCATTTTGAGTTTAATGTTAATAATACTGAGCTAACACAAGAGTTAATGAATTTACTAAACTTAGACATAAATCTGAAATTGATATCTTTTGCTTTGAAGTCAAAACAATTACTTTTAAAAAGATAGACCAGTTTTGTCAATGTGGCTGCAAGTATTAAAGGACAATGATTTTTCAGTTAAGGGAAAAATTTACTTATGTTTGGAACACCTTAAATATGTGAATATATTTTTCCAACTGTGAATTACATAAAATCATATACTTCACCTATTCCTCATAAAAACTGAGCATCCAAATTTGGTGTACTATAAGTGTAAAGTACACTTAGTAAGAAGAAAAAAACCTAAAATATCTCATTAATATGTTTTATATGGATTATATGATTGAGTATATTGTGTTATATAAAGTATGTTATCAAAATTAATTTACCTGCTTATTTTTACTTTTTTAATGTGGCTATGAGAAAGTTTTAAATTACATATGTGACTTACAATACATTTCTATCAGACAGTGGTGGCCTGGGGGAGTCTGCAAACTGCCTCCTCAATAAATACTGCACTTAGGTGCCTCAGAGGAGAGGAGGGGAGGGAGTCAGCCTGGGTGAATTACAGGTCCCCTGACTACTGGGAGAACATTTTGCCCTGTTGGGTATATAAGCGTTTGTCAGCGCTTGCCATTGTCTTTCTGCTTTTTCCTCTTCTAACCACAAAAAGAAAAGAAAGAGGAAGGTCACTTCTGGAAGCTTAAAGCCAGATTTCCTCTGGAAGTCTATCTGGCCAGTTAAAATACGTCAGTCTATTCAGAGACCCAAGGAGTGAAATAGAATGCCCTTACCCTAATAAATGTGAGTAAATAGCTACAGGCTTTTTGACCCCAGATCTGTCAGAAGCCCTGAAGCAGAGAAAGGGAGAAACTGAGCTTCTCAGACCCTTTTTAACACTGGAAACTTCATCTAAGAAAGTAAAAGGTTGTTTTTGCAAAATAAGAAAAGTGGGGTTAGGTGAATAAGTGATTAGGACTAAAATTGAAGTTTAATAGGAGAAGGATATTTAATTTGCCCTTGTGTATTTTTTATTTCTTTCTATTTTTCTCTAAAATATACAAGAATCATACACAATGATTAGTGATTTTAGTCATGACCTAATAATTCATGCTCTTATTTTAATAATCACATTTTGGAGGAATATCAGTAAAAATGATCAGATTGTTTGCCACTTTGGCATGGTTAGGAAAAGGTTTTGTTTGTTTGGGGAGGTAGGGTGCTATGGAGAAATAACCCATTTACCTGGTGCCAGATACATAGAATATGCACATGGAAACTGGGAGGAAACAAACACTTTCTGAGCAAGTTTACACACTCAGCCATGGTGCTCCGTCTGTGTCATACTCAGTTCTCTGCCTAGCGCAGTGCCTGCCACCATGTAGGTAGCCAACATCATTTGTTGGATTGAATTATAAAATGAGGTCATTTCCACAAAGAGGTTTGTTGTCTAATCAGAAGACAGAATGCAAACCATGAAAAATTAAATAAATACAATTGGTTTTATTTTTGTGTATTTTTGTATTGTGTTTGAATTTGTTTTCTTAATTATAAAAACCTTTTTACTGTTAGGATTTTTTTTTAGAAAAGACAGTGGGTACACAGGACATAATACAGATATTGCATTTATTACCTGAATTCTCACTCTCCAAATATTCCCTGTAATGACTTGGAACCATTTTTACCCTACATACATTACTCTAATTGAAAACCTTCTATAAAGTATTTGCATGCTGGGGCCAGTAAAAACTCATCATTTGAACACAAGTCTGGGCAAGAGGACTCAGGATGCCCTGCAGTCTATCTTAGCTGTTTCCCCTGCAAGACATTTCTCTCTTGCTTGCACAGATGATTGCATTGTTTAAACTTGTGTGTTATCGCCATCATCTTCCCCACATTGTTAAGTGAAAATGCCTTCTAAGAAAGTGGAAAAGCCTGTGAACCAAGTACATGAACCAAAGAGGCCTAGAAAAACCCAATCACTAAAAAGAGAGTTGAGAGTGAAAAAGCATTTTGAGAGAAAAAGAATGAATAGAAAACATAAGCATGTAGAAAGGACAACGTAATACGTATTGGCTATTGAACAACATTGTTGCAGAGCATTAGTCTATACTCACTAATGAGTTCATTAAATGCAATTGTTGTTTTAAATCTTTTATCTTTATATTTCAGAAATCCTCCATGGATTATTACATAGATTTCTAAGAGGGTTTTAGGGATAAATGGGGGAAATTGGTTGGGGTTTTAGGAAATGCTTTTTTAAATTTTTCTCACTTAAAAATCATAAAATATGGGCTCAAGCTATTTGAAATTTCAATATCCAAAATACTTTCAGGAATAAATTGGGTTTTTAACACAGGATGCCTGAGGTCACTGAGTGAAAACAGAATTAGATAGTGTTATGAACAAATCTGTTTTAGAGTTTTCTTATCTAGAAAGGTCTTTTAAACTACAAAGAACTTAATATTTTTATGTTACTTAGAGATATTTGGCAAATATATGACTCTAGATAATTTCCAAACAGAACTTCAAAGCAGTCCTGTGATGTTGAAATAAAGTTGGAATCCTAAATAAAATTTTTTAAAAATACATTTGAAATTTTTGATATCTTTATAAACTCTTCTCTCCCTAAAAGAAAAAAAAATTGAGTGTGGAAGCCATAGCTGGTCCATGGACCATTGTGGCTGTTCCTAGCTAGTTTCTTTATCTCTAGTTATCCCTATCCCTCCCCGTTCCAGTGGTCAGCACAAAGCTCTCAGAATTTTCTAGCAAAACACTATTTAATCATAATAGCTTCTGGTTGAGGAAACATCAACTTCCCATTTCTTTTCATGTTGGATTGAAATGTTTCTTTCCCATCATCAAGTTCCCACCACATTGCCAAGTCTCCCCTCAATGTGGGACTGGAAATGAGACCCCTGGAAAGCACTATTGGTGGAAACATAAAGGCTATTTTCTTGGTGAAGGAGAATCAGAAAAAATGTACTCTAATCCTGGGTGTATATGGAGGATGAATACATCATTTACTGGTAACCTTTCTGAAGCCCAACTAAAATTAGAACAAAGAGAATTTTTAATGAACAAACTACAAAAACAATGAGTGAAGGAAAGAATCAGTAATGGTAAAATATTGGAAGTTTGAAAACATATGGAAAAGTGGTAATTGACTAGGAGATCCTTAGAAGACTGAGTCCTAAACCAGTCTTAAGGAAAACTGAGAAACAACAGAATTTTTACTTCACAAAGCCTCCAAAAGCTCAGAATTGGTGTGCAAAATCTCTAGGAAGTGCAGGGTAAAGTAGAGGTTAAAAATGAAATGATTGAAAATACCTAGGAATAAACTTAACCAGTGAGGTAAATATGTATACGCTGAAAATCATAAAACATTAATAAAGGAAACTGAAGATGATTCAAAGAAATGGAAAGCTATCCCATGCTCTTGGATTGAAAGAATCAATATTATTAAAATGGTCATACTACCCAAAGCAATCTACAGATTTAATGCAATCCCTATCAAAATACCCAGGATATTTTTCTCAGAACTGGAGCAAAAATCTTAAAATTTATATGGAAACACAAAAGACCCCAAATTGCCAAAGCAATCCTGAGAAAAAAGAACAAAGCTGGAGGTATAACCCTCCCAGACTTCAGACTATACTACAAAGCTACAGTAATCAAAATAGTGTGGTACTGGCACAAAAACAAACTCATAGATCAATGGAACAGAATAGACAGCCCAGAAATAAACCCACGCACCTATAGTCAATTAATCTACAACAAAGGAGGCAAGAATATACAAAGGAGAAAAGACAGTCTCTTCAACAAATGGGAAAACTGAACAGCTACACATAAAACAATGAAATTAGAACATTCCCTCACACCATATACAAAAATAAACTCAAAATTGTGTAAAAACCTAACTGTAAGACAAGACATGACACCATAAAACATAGGTGAAACACTCTTTGACATAAATTGTAGTAATATTTTCTTAGGTCAGTCTCTCAAGGCAAAAGAAATAAAAGCAAAAATAAACAAGTGGGACCTAATTAAACTTAAAAACTTTTGCACAGCAAAGAAAACCATCAACAGAACAAAAAGACAACCTACAGACTGGGAGAAAATACTTCCAAATGATGTGACCAACAAGGGGTTGACATCCAAAATATATAAACAGCTCATACAACTCAACATCAAAAAAGCAAGCAATCTAATCAAAAAAGGGCAGAAGACTTGAATAGATAGACATTTTTTCCAAAGAAGACATACAGATGGTTGGCAGGCACATGAAAAGATATTCAACATCGTTAATCATTAGAGAAACACAAATCAAAACCACAGTGAGGTATCACCTCACATCTGTCAGAATGGCTATCATCAAAAAGTCTACAAATAACAAATGTTGGAGAGGATGTGGAGAAAAAGGAACTCTTGTACACTGCTAATGGGAATGCAAATTGATGTAGCCACTATGGAAAACAGTATGGAGGTTTCGTTAAAAAAACAAAAATAGAACTAACATACAATCCAGCAATCCCACTCTTGCATATATATTTACAAAAAGCAAAACCTCTAATTCAAAAGATACGTGCACCCCATTGTTCATAGCAGCACTCTTTACTGTAGCCGAGACATGGAAGCAGCCCAAGTGCCCATCAACAGATGACTGGATTAAGAAGATGTGTTATATGTATATATACACAATGGAATATTACTCAGCCATAAAAAAGAATGAAATATTGCCATTTCAGCAATGTGGATGGACCTAGAAAATATTATGCTTAGTGAAATAAGTCAGTGAAAGACAAATACTATATGATATTGCTCATATATGGACTCTAAAAAAATAGTACAAATGAATGTATATACAAATCAGAAACAGACTCACAGACACAGAAAACAAACTTATGGTTACCAAAGGGGAGAGGGAGGGAGGGAAGAGGGACAAATTAGGGGTATGGGATTAACAAATACAAACTACTATACATAAAATAGAGTTTTTAAAAATGAAATGATTGGTTGAAGATCAATTTGGTTGATAGAAGCAACCCCAAATTTGAAGATTCCCAAATTTTTATCCTGCCCCCCTTGTCCCATCCTACCATACCATGAGAGACTGTCCCTTCTAAACCACAGCAAAATGCCTGGAGATTTGGTGACTGAAGGATATAAAACAAAGAGTCTCTAGACTGTCAGACACCAGCCCTTGTTCAGGACAAGTGAATCATTCTGAAAATAGGGGCATGAACTGAATGCTGGAATGCTCACCCAGCTCACTTCTCCCACTAGTTCCCAGGTTGCAGGTAGCTAGGATTAAACACTCTAGGCAGGAGAATGGAAAATCTTCTGGGGCCTCTGGCAAACACAAGAGGGAAGGTCTGAAGCTACTGATGCCAGTATCTTTTGGGTTCTCCAAAGATACATCCCAGCCAGAACACTCCCACAGTAGAGACCACAGTTGACAAACCAAACCCTCTCTCTCACAGCTTACAAATCAGCTTGCTGGTGCCCCACTCATATCAGATAGCAAAGAAAGCCTCTGTCGTGAATTACATAAACCAAAACAAAAAAGCAAATAAACAAACAGGAAGAAAAAAATAAAAGCAACTTGGAGGAAATGGAGACCATGCAGGAAGAAGAAAATTTAAAAAAATAAAAAAGGAACAATCCCCTATATCCTCAGAGAAATAAGAGAAGACATTATGCCCATAAAACAAAAATAAAATGCCAAAAAACAAAAAGAAAAAAGAAAAAAAGAAACAACATTTAGAAAACAAATTAAAAAGTACTCTGGAAATAAAAAAAAAAATTCTAGTAGAAATTAAAAATGTAATAAAAGAGTTGAAAATCACCCAGAATAGATTAAAAACACGAGATGGAAAATATTATTGAAAGGATAAAGCCAGAGGACTTGTTTCAAAGTCCAACATCGAAAGAACAAAATAATTCAAGATATTTTCCCCAAATGGATGTTACATGTTTCCAGAGAGAAAGGACTTATTGAGAACCCAGCATTATAGCTGAACATAGCCCACAAAAGGTACATTAAGGCTTCTCAGAGTATAAGGAACGAAGAAAATATCCTACAAGTTTCCAGGGAGAAAACATGTCACATCCGAAGATCAGGAATTGGAATAGCTTTGAATTTCTTAACTGCAACGCTGGGAGCTAAATGACAATGGAGCAGTGCCTTCAAAATTATAAAGGAAACCAGTTTACAGTCAATAATTCTATTTGTAGCTAAACCAAGTGTGAGAGTGGAATAATGATAATTTCAAACATATAAGGTATGAAAAAGTTTGCCTCTAGTATGTCGATTCTCAGAAAGCTGGTGAAGAATGTGTCTGTTACAAATGAGGGAGTAAACTAAGAAAGAGGGAGATGGGGCACAGGAAACAGGGAATCCAGCACAGGAGAGGACAAGAGAATCCCTGGGGTGATGGTGAAGGGAGAGTCTAGTAGGAGAGCTGTGCTTCAGGCACTGGGAGCAGATTCAAGTTTAGGATTAGTACAAGAAAAAAAAAAAAAATTGAATTAAGAAAAACGACCAATCTAAAAGAATGAGAAAAAAAAAAAAAAAGAAAAAGTAGTACAAATAGAAAACATAAAATAAGATGATAGAAATAAATCATAATAAATGTAAGTGGACTGAAAACTTACCAACTAAAGGGCAGAGGTTATTAAAATGGACTTAAGAAAATTCAACTTTATACTGTTTACAGAAGGCACATCTTAAAGTAAAGACAGAGAACTGTCAAAAGTAAAAAGATGAAGAAAAATCTTTCAGGCAAATATTAATACAAAGAGAAAGCTCATGTAGCTACATTAATATCAGGCAAAACACACTTCAATACAAAAAGCATTACTAAAGATTAAATAGATTAAACGTTTCATTCACCATGAAAATATAAAAATTCTATTCTTTTCTATATCTAATAATATAATTTCAAATATATAAAGCAAAAACTGATAGAACTACAAAAAGAGCAAAATTCACCTACCCAGTGGAAAATTTTAGTACAATTCCCTCCAAAAATAATCAAGCAGTAAGAAAATTAGCTAGAAATAAAAGAATTGAATGACATAATTAACACACTTATTCCAAAGGCTGTATATAGAACTCTGAATCCAACCCTTGGCAAATACACATTGTGCTCAAGCACACATGGAACACTTATGAAAATTAAATTTGTATCATTAGGCTGGTAAGCAAGTCTCTGTAAGTGGGAAAGCTGTCATATCATTGACACTATGTTGTCTGACTGAAATGGAATTACGTGTATTATTTTTAAAATAACATAACAAACCCAATATGTTTGAAAAATTCTAAAACAAACTTCTGAAAATCCCATGGATCAAAAAACAAGCCAAGGTAGAAATTGGAAAATGCATAAATTCAAAGGACAATAAAATAGTATATATAAAGATATATGTAAGGAGCAAAGTTGTTATTAGTGAGAATTTTACAGATTTTTATGTTTATTTAGAAAATAAGAAAGAATGGAAATTAATGAGCTAAGAGTCTTAAAAAATTACAGAAAAACAACAGATTGCACACAAAGCCAAAAGTGGGTATTTTTGAAAATCTTAAAACTGACTAGATTTATTTTTTAAAAAAGAAGGAAGGAAAATAATATTAGGATTTAAAAATCATTCATAACTATAGATATGAGATAATTTAAAATATTAAGAGAATAATAAGAACAATTATATCCCTTTAAGTTTAAAAACAGTTGAAAAGGAAAATATTACATACCAAAACTGACTCAAGAAGAAATAGGAAATCGGCACACGACTGTAACTATTAAGTAAATTGAATGAATCATTAAAAATTGACCCCCGCACTTACTCAGTATCACTCACAAGACTCAGACATTTTAGTGGTGAGTTCTATAGAACAGTTAAGAAGCAAAAAATTCTAATTTTATACAAACACTTCCAGATAATAAACAAAGAGGCAGCAATACTAACCAACTTATTATATATTTTTAATACAACTTTAAAGCAAAAGTATACCAGGACAGTAAGAAAAAGAATAATAACATATTAACCTATTGCTAAACAGAGGTGCAAAATTCAAGGCAAAATGCTAGCAAACAGAAGCCAGCAATGTATTAAAACTCACAGTTACATTCACACATAAACATACACACAAATGGTACAAAAGGGGGTCTTCAATTGTATTGATAATGTTCTATTTCCTAGGGTGAGTGGAGGCTCACAAGTTCCTTACATTACTCTTTATAGCCTTTTTTATGCCTGAAATATTTCAAAATATATTTTTAAGCAGCTAAAAGGCCTTTGAGATATAACTGAGTATGTCCAAGAATTGGCCTATTTTAAACTGAAATGTTAATGTAATAGTTTCTGGAGACATTTAAAGACTCATAAAATGTAGTTTATCCATGTGTTATTCTCAACTCTTAATCTTCTTTTCTCCCCAGAAATACACTGAATTTCCTCTATCAATGTAATATATCTTCAATGGGATGTATGTTTTAATTTTTCCTCTCAACTTTCACCATCTCCTTAGCTTATAAACATACTCAAGCCTCCGCTATCCTTAATAAATTAAAAAATGAATTCCTATCACGGTTACCTGCTGTGAATTCCTTGCCTCCCCTCTTACCAGTGTTCTTGGAAGAGCAGCCTGTACTTCCTTTCTTTAACCCATCACTTCCCCTCACTCTGCAAACCACTGCAATCCGGTTCCTGTCCACTTTGGCAGAAGAGCTCACACTCTGGTCTCAACAATTGCTTAAAAGTCAAATTCAAAATAACCTTCCAGTCTAATAGACCTCTGCTGTCCTTGACGTTGCTGATCTCTTCCTCCTCCCTGAAGCTCTTTCGTCCCTTGGTTCTGTGATGCTCTACTTTCCTGGTTCTCACACCTCTCTATTCTGCTGCTATATTCTTCACAACCTCTGAGTTGTCACCTTTGTTATAAATCAGGAGACCAAATGCGTGTGGGAGTATTTCTGAACTCTCTATCTGTTCCGTTCATCAGTTTGTCTATCCTTGTTCCAAAACCACACTGTCTTAATTACTGTATCTTTATAATTCATCTTGATCTAGACTAACATAAGGTCTCTAGCTTTATTTCTCTTTAAGATTGGCTTGGCTATTACTGGCTCTTCGAATTTTCACACACATTTTAGAAAATTGCTTTTTTTGAAGTGTTTTGCCCCCTAAATCTACCCCAAAATTTTTCAGAAATTTTTGAAATTCTAAAGTCTGAGAATATCTAACCTAGTTATTCTTACTCATTTTAAGGATTAATTTAGGGGGCAGTTTCATCAGAAACCTTCCTGTCTTCCCCACCACAGATTGCTTAGCTTCTCATTTTATTATTGTCCCATTTACTATATTATTAAGTGATATAAATATTTAATATATTATTAATATGAGACATAGAAAAGTAAACCTATCTGTCTTCCACACAACTGACAAGTTTTTAATTTGGAATTCAAATCCAGATTCCAAAGCTTGATTTTTCTTTTCACTATTTACTCTTCCTTGTCTAGTGACATAATAGTTAATCATGGGATTTAAATTTAATTTGTTAGAGATTTGATGTTTACTTTTTTTTTAATTAATTATTTACTTTATTTATTTATTTATTTTTGGCTGTGTTGGGTCTTCGTTTCTATGCGAGGGCTTTCTCTAGTTGCGGCAAGCGGGGGCCACTTTTCATCGCGGTGCGCGGGCCTCTCACTATCGCGGCCTCTCTTGTTGCAGAGCACAGGCTCCAGACGCGCAAGCTCAGTAATCGTGGCTCACGGGCCTAGTTGCTCCGCGGCATGTGGGATCTTCCCAGACCAGGGTGCGAACCCGTGTCCCCTGCATTGGCAGGAGGATTCTCAACCACTGCGCCACCAGGGAAGCCCTTGATGTTTACTTTTTAAAACCAAGTGAATTATTAACTTTATAGAAAACAATATTTACTACCTGTAAATAAGGGTTGAAGATAAACTTTCATTTTTTTAAACACCTTATCTATATTTTCTTATTCTAAATAAAAATATTGTTTAAGGGCTTCCTTGGTGGTGCAGTGGTTAAGAATCCGCCTGCCAATGCAGGGGACACAGGTTCGCGCCCTGGTCCAGGAAGATCCCACATGCCGCGGAGCCACAAAGCCCGTGTGCCACAATTACTGAGCCTGCCCTCTAGAGCCCACGAGCCACAACTACTGAGACCGTGAGTCACAACTACTGAAGCCCGTGCACCTAGGGCCTGTGCTCCACAACAAAGAGAAGCCACCGCAATGAGAAGCCCACGTGCCGCAACAAAGAGTAGCCCCCGCTCGCCACAACTGGAGAAAGCCCACGTGCAGCAATGAAGACCCAACACAGCTAAAAAAATAAATTAATTAAAAAAAAATATATATATATATAGTTGAAATTATTTATTGCCCCAGAACGCGTTGGCATAAAACAAGTATTTAATTATATTCGTGAATTCTGTGGATCAGGGCTCAGCCCAAAGGTCTTGTCTCTGCTCCACCAGACCTGGGGCCTCAGTTGGGAAGACTGGAGTGTCTGGACACCCCTTCGTTTATAGATCTGGTGCCTGACTGACAGGCGGGGCTCCACTGAGGCTGTCAACCAGAGAGCCTAGATCGGGCCTCTCCTTGTGGCTTGTGGCAGCTGGCTTCCAAGAGAGGGAGCATGTCAGGAGAGCAAGCATCCCAGAGAAACAGGAGGAAGCTGCAGGGCCCTTTCTGATCCAGTCTCAGAAGTCACACAGCAGCCGTTCCATCATACTCTACTGGTGGAAGGAGTCACAAGCTAGCTCAGCTTTAACGGGAGGGGACATAGAGCCTGCTCTCAATGGTAGGAGTGTCAACAAATTTGGGGCCATATCTTAAAACCACCAAAGTTTATAAAAATTTCTAGACTTTAATCATGTTTTTGATATCTGCATGCTTGTTTCTCTCTTCACTGTTAGTATTGCGTCTGAGAGTGATACCTGTGCAGTATCCATAGTTAGATCCATTCTGCAGGAGAGACGTGACAGCTCCACAAGATTTCCCATCACCCTTCACATCAGGAGGATTTGGGGATGATATTAGAAACAAATTCTAAATCTTCCATTCCTCTCTTCTGGAATTTTCCCATTGGCATAGACTGTGTAAAGGACTGGCCTCGTGTGGTACCCAAGAGATAGAACAGGGAGTGTTTCCCTGACTTGAGAAATTTTCTTTTAGATTATGATAATGTGTCATATATGGGGAGATATCTAAATGAAGATCAATGAACATTTTAGTATTTCACTTGAATAGTAATAGGGCACATTTCTTGAGCACTTACCATTTGTCAGCACTGTGCTCTGCACTTACTTGATCTTTTAGCATTCTATGCCCTTGCCACTCAGAGTGTGGCTCTCAGATCAGCAGCATCTACATCACCTGGGAGCTTATTAAAAATGCAGAATCTCGGGCCCCAGCCCGGACCTCTTGAATGTGAATGTGCATTTTAACATGTCCCCCAGGTGATTCGTGTACACGTTAAAGTTTTAGACCTACTGTTTGATGAAGTAGGCACTGCTACTATCTGCCTGGAGAAACTTGCTGAAGAGTGCATAATTTGTGAGTTAGCAGAGGCAGAATCCAAATCCAGGTTTGACTGGCTCCAAAACCTGCGCTCCTAACAAATACTCCAAAATGCCCCTCAGTAAATTTCATCATCGTATTAGCAAGGATTTTGCTATCTGTTTAAAGGGAGGTTGTGAAAGTCTTCAGTGATTCTGAGAAAGAGCCTCTTGGGACAGGTTTCTCTACCAAAGCAGTATTACTCCATCACTCTGCAAATTATTTGGCCCTCTGTTTCCCCTGCTAGACTGAGAGTTCCTTAAGAGGTGGGACTATTGCTCTGTTTTTACATCTCTAGAAACTAACAAACACAGAAGCTGGCATGTAACATATGACTTGTTCCTTACATGCTCATTAATGAATCAACAAATGGACCTGTCTGTTCAAGTGAGTTGTATAGATTATGGACACTTAACTGGGAGCTGAGGTTATTTTGCAGTAAAAGAAGATGCAGGGTTTTTTTCTGGGGTTTGCTACAAGCCCAGAGTTTCAGCTGCAGAAAACCAAAGCACAAAGCTGCGGCTCTTGGCTTGTCGGTGAAGCTTATCTCTCCATCCAGGCAGCCCCCCACCCCAGCCAAGAAATGGACTTCCTGAGAAAGTTCTCCTTTCTTTCCCAGCTTCGGAGCCCAGCTTCTCTGTGGCTATAATTAACCTCCACATGATTTATGAAGGACAGGACCTGTGAAACACAGAGAAGCTTGATCATAATCCCCAGATTTCTGTGGCCCCTCAGTTTCTAAAGTTCTCTTTTATGTATTCCATCTCAACTCTTCTTACTGAGAAATCTAGAGAGAGAAGAGCATGGAGACACAGCAATGTTTGGTGGTTAGAGCAACCAGATGTCTGCTTTTTGAGGGACAGTTTCCATTATGCTTGCTCTCCTGGCGTAGTTATTAACAACATCTTCTTTCACTGTCAAAAACACTCATGTTTGGATGATAAATTATATGGTCCCCCCTAGTCATTGGGACCTAGTGATGGTCCTGAAGTTACTTCAGGAGCCAGAACAGGGCCAGCCCATCATGCAGGGAACTGCTTTCTGGACTGGTAAGCCATCGGTCATTGGTTGTTTCTCAAAGTGTGGTCTTCAGGTCAACTGCTTCAGCCAGCTTTGGAGTTGGGTATCCACGCGGGTGCCCGGGGCCCACCTTGGTCCTCGTCACTCAGAACCAGGGGGCCTTTTCCCTCAGGGTCTTAGTCACTCTAAGACACTTAAGACACTCTCTACTGTAACCTTAGTTTACCTTGAAGACCCCTGATAACCTTCTGTGCCCCCAAGCGCACATCCTTCCAACCCTTTGCACCTAGAATTGTTAGTTTTCAGGTTCCAGACCTCCTGCTTCCCACCAGCCTTCAGCGGTGGCCTGGTGTCTGGTCCCCACACACCAGAGCACTATTATTAGGTAGTAGCGTCAGAAACTAGAACTGCAATCCCAGCGGCCCTTTGATCTCCAGAGAGAATCGACGGAAGGGACAGCCCAGCCTGAGGTTATATAGTCCAGCTCTCTTTCCTCTGGGCTCCGGAGGCCTGAAGGCCAGCAGGAAGGAGCTGGACTATTCTTAGCCAAGGTGTGGGAGCCTGGCAGGAGCTTCAGGCACTGCCCCAAGGGTCAGAGACAGGAATTGGCCACCCACTCTGGCTGCTTCCCCTCTCTCCCTTGGCTGCCCCTCACACAAGGAAATGACCCCCACGCTCCCCCTACCCGGCAGCAGCTTACGGCTCAGACACAGGCCACCCCCTCAGTCCCCTCAGCGGCAGGCATGGCTCAGCCTCCCTCTTAGAGGGAAGCTTCTGGGTACAGTTAGAGCCAGGAGGTGCCTCGGTTCCTTCACTGAACCCTATCACTCTACAGATGCCAGGACTGAGCCCCACAGAGGGACAGGGATTCGTTCAGGTCCACCTGGATGTTTAGCGTCTGAACACCTAACCAGTGTCGGGTGGGGTCATAGGCTGTAGGAGCTATGAGATTGGGCTAAGGTTTCCAGATGCCAGTCAGAAGACGTGGGCTCTCTGTGACAACATTTTCACAAGCCCTCAGTAAACTGAAGAAAATTAGGGTAAGATCACCAGCACTTCAGGACCTTCCCACCCTTTCTCCAGTTCTAATCCTCTGGCTTCACTCTGGGGTCTTCAGACGGTTGCTGGGCTAGCTCTCCTAGGTCAACACATGCTCAGAGGAATCTCCCAGGCCCCATCCTTACTGTCCCCAACGAATCTTCTCAAAGTTCTTCTGTTTGGATATGGTCATCTCTGGAGAAAACACACATCTGGGAAGCAGCTGCCTGGCCACTCTCACAAAATCATCTCTGTCTGATACAGTTGAAGCCAGAGTGGAGAATAGGCGTGGAGGTCTAAGGAAAAACATGAAGTCTGTCCAAGATGGGATCTGGGTAGAGTGTCGGGGTACCACCCCAAATGTTTGGAGCCATGCCTCCAGGGTAGCCACTGGGATTCCAACTGGCCTTTGTGCCTTCCTCTGATCCCTGCAAGACCAGATGTGTCCCACAGCTGTGTACCATCTGCTACCCCTCACCCCAAAGGAAGCTATAGTTTGGAGGTTAAAGACGTGAGGAGGAAGAGAGTGACTCTTCCTTGGCTCTGGAGGGTGAGTTATGGGAATAAGCGTCTAGACTTCCCACAAAGCAGGCAAATGGCCTGACATCCATCTGCACAGTGGCTCCCCCAAAACTCTCCAGGCATGAGAAAAAATTTTAAAGAAAAATCAATATCCTGGGGTTTCCAAACTCTTTCCCTACTAAATGTTTCACAGACTCTAGCTTAGAAACTTTACCTTTCCTATTTATTCTACTCTCTGTCCCTCTCCCTTCCTCCTCACCCCAAACACTTGCACCCCGAGTTCCCAACCTGGGTCATGACGAGTCTAACAGCATCTAGTCAAGCTGACATCCAATCCTCCCCAAAGGAAGAGAACTGTACACCCATCCAGGAGATGATGTTATCGGCCCCTCCCTGAGCTCAGAAGCTTGGTGCAGCCCAGACATATGGATCTTTTTAGAGACTCATGCAATTTGGCAATCCTGTTTCACACCCTCCAAGCCCTGCTGCTCTGACACTGCTCTGCTGGGACTGCACCAGCAGAGGGAAGGAGTGGATTCATGTAGGCTCTTTTATTCTTGTTCTTCCCTTGTCATTTCTCCTGGCAAGTGTCTACTCGATCTGGAAAACACAGTTGTTTCTCTCCAGGTCCAGTCTTTGGCTGAAAACAGGAAGGAATTGAGAGAGAGAGAGACAGAGACAGAGAAAGGAGAGAAGAAAAGAACACAGCAGCACTATTCTGGTTAGTTTTCCAAGACCAAAGACTGGGAACCCCTCAACCAACTACACACTTGGTCTTGCTCCTCCCCTTCTCCACTGCCAGCCACTCCTGGAGGAGCCACTTACGTCCCCACGGTCTGTGTAAACAGCGCTGCTGGTCCTTGCAGCGCTCGACCAGAGCACTACATGTTGCCCCTCTGCCCCCCATCACATAATCCACCCTGAGGCTCTGTGGGTACATTCAGCCTTGCTCTGTGTGCTCAGAAATGATGGAAAATTCTTCTGCTGAGACGAAAATATGTCCCTGCAACTTTGTGGGCACACTTGCCCCTTTCCTTCCCCAGCCAGACACACAGGAGGCTGCCATGTCTTGAAGGAAAGGGAATGATTTTGCTGCCCTGGAAGAAAGAACGACTTCTCTGCTCAGAGACCAGAAGTCAGAACAGCCAAGGAAAGTGTTCTGGCACTCAGAGGTCTGATTCTCCCAGCGCGAGACCTCCAGTGACCCCCCAACTGGGGAGTCTGTAAAATTTGTACCCTAAAGGGTAGGCCATCTTGGATGAAGATGTCAGACTAGGAGGGGTCCAAAAAATTCACAGGAATTGGGCAGTCCTTGACCCATTCCCCCACCCTATGCCTCCAAGGTGGTCTCTTCGAGGCATAAGCCTCACTCAGAAGATAAGCAGTGGGAAAAGGGGGAAGGGAGGAATGTTCCCAGAGTCAGACCCTGACCAACCACCTTACTTTATGTGATGATTTCAAGACAGAAAAGACCTCTATATAAAGTGCAACAGTCAATAGTTTGGGACAGATGTTTCCTTTCCAGCCACATTTTCCTGCCCCAGGTTAAAAATAACCACCCTCTCTGTTTTGGCCTCCATCAAATGTATGTCATTAAAACTGTCCATTTGGGTTTCCAAAGACAAAGACTGATAGGTTCCTGGATTTTACAGCCTGTTGGCCCATGAACTAGATGCAGTATCGGGTGCAAGATGATTCCAGCCCCTTGAGGCAATTCTTGGACCCTCTAGTGAAGGAAATTTCTTCCCTGCTCCTACCTTTAGGTAGCACCAGAGAGAGAATTTCCAAATGAGGAAGCAGTTTGCCAAGTAGCTCCACTTTTGTTACTCCAAATAAATCCTTCATGTTGGAATTTCCTTGAATCCATTACACCCCAACCCCCAGGGTAGCCTGGACCCGCTTTGGTACTCTGGCTTTAATGGAAATATAAATGTTGTCTGGTAGCACTCATGAGTGAAGCTGAGATACGCCTGCACTTGCAGGAAGATTTATTGAAAGTCTAGAAGAGACAGAAGGGAAATAAGCAGAGGCAATATCAGAAGTACAGACACACTCACATTCACAGACCATGGATTTCTGACCCATTCTCAGAAAGCTGCTTCCCAGGGCTTAAAAATTCTTTACCCAAGTTGCCCTCATCGCTGACATATCCACTATTTTAGCTAAGCAGTTTTCAGCTATCATGTGGCTGCTCCTTCAGATGACCCAGGTCCTAACAAATCTTAAGAAAAGAACTATAATAATTAATAATCGCTGCAGCTTTTTCCTTTTCACAATGAGAATAGCTTTATTTGTTATTTTTGTTTGTAAAAGTAATGCACAGGTATTGTAAAATAAAATAAGGTCCATGCTGCACACAGAAGTGAAAAAGATGAAGTGACATTTGCCCCTAACTCTACCACCCAGAGATGATCATTGAGTATGTATGTGATGCATGTTATCCCCTCACACCCTGACCTTTTTTCCTTCCCACAACAAAATAGCATCACACCGTGATGTGCTTTTTCCTCACTTACATGTCACATCACCAGCTCTTAATAGCTATAGCAACGCAGAGAAAAGCTGTGGATTATGTGCAAGTCTAGATGAAACACCATGTCCTTCTCTCTTACTGAGAAGCCTATCTCTTAGGAAGCAAAACTGGGATGGCAGCCCTGGGCCAACATCGAAGGGAAGGAGAAATGAAGGACTGCATTTTATGCCTCTTTACTGAACATCATTACATTTTTGCCTTTAATGATATCCCAAGGGGCCTATGAAAGATGCCAACAGATTATCTTGGGCGCCTGCACTGGTTGATCAGCCCAAGCTCACTCCCCTCTAAGGAACAGCCCCACCTACTCAAGTGCAAGAGAGAGATGTTATCCCAACATAAGAATACTCTCCAACCCCAGTTGAAATATATATATATATATATATATATATATTTGCGCAATTTGAAAACTTTTGTAATTTAAATTTTTGTAACAAATTATTCACAAACAAGTGATGATATGAATGAAAATGAAGATACACTCTAAATATTAAAGTGTAGATTAACAAGATAAAAGGAATTTTATCAATAATAATTTGAAAACTTTAGTAAATAAATAAATTCCTAGGAAAATAACAGTTTACTCAAGAGGAAATGTTTTAAAACTGAGAACTCTTATAACAATTAGAAAAAATGGAAATAGCATTTTTCAATGGTCCCACACTAAATATCAGGCCCAAGTGATTTCATAGGAAAGTTCTAACAAATCTTTAAAAAAGTGATAATCCCAATCTTACAAAAACTCTTCCTGGGACTATAAAAAAAGAAAATATTCTCCAACTCACTTTTTAAGGACTTCATAACCCCAATACCAAAATCAGACAATGACACAATGATGAAGAAAGAAATACAAACCCATTTCATTTATGAATATAGAAACAAAAGCCATAAATAGAAGACTGCATTAGCAAATTAAATTCTACAGTGTATAAAAATGATAATAAGCCATGACAAAGTTGGGTTTAATGCAAAGTTGGTTTAATGTTAGAAAGTCTATAAATGTAATTCACTAAACTCCCATATTAAAAGAGGAAAAACTATACTTCTCTTCAATAGATGTAGATATTTTTAAAACATCATACATTCATTATTTAAAAAAGAACTCTTTTAATAAATTAGGAATAGAAGGGAATTTCTTTAGCATGATATAAATAGCACATATAAAAAAATTAAGCAAATGTAGTCCTCAGTGGGGAAACATTAGAACATTACCCTTTAAAATCTGAAATGAGGCAAGAATGTATAAGATCACCCATCTTTCATTCTTGTAGCAGATGTTCTTGCCAGTACATCAACTTAAAAAAAAAAGGAATTCAAAGGGAGAAGAAAAAATAAAATTATCACTATTTGTAGTTGATATGATCATTTACATAGAAAACCCCAAAGAATCTACAAATACTTAGAAATAATAGAATTTAACAAGGTAGCTCAATAGAGGATTAATATAAAACAATGAACTGTCATTTCACACACCAGCAACAAAAATAATTAAATAGAAGATACTATTAACAACAGTATTAGAGGACGTCAATTACCTAGGAATAAATCTAACAAAAGATGAATTAAAACCACTACAGGGAAGATCATAAACTTTAAAGAAGAACCAAACAATGGAGAGCTATGCCAACTTCACTGAATGAAAGATTCCATTCTCTCCAAATTAATCTACAGGGAAATTTTAATCAAAATCCAAAAGGTTATTTTGGGGAGGAATCTGATAAGCAAATTCTAATCTATATAGAAGAGTAAAGAGCCGAGAATAGCCAGGCCACTTTTCTGAGAAAAATTTGAGTTTTCACTTGACCTAACCATATCAGGACTTATTTGAAGCTGCAGTAAATGAGGCAATGCTAAAGGCCCTGGGATACATATGGTGACAAATGAATAGGGAGCCCAGAAACAGGCACATATATATGAAGTGTTGACACATAGCAGAAATGGCATTCCAGATGAGTAAGGAAAGGATAGACTATGCAGTAAATAGAGTTGGGCAAGTGTTTCTCTGTATAAAAAAATACATGAAACTGGATTAGTGATAGTTATTCACCCTGCATCTCTCAGTCCCAACCCCACACTTCTATACTCTTCTCTATAATGCAGGGTATAATGTGTGTTTGCTCTATTATGTCAGAATATCCAGTTCTGCTACAGAGGACAAGGAAAGCAGACCGGATGGGTGAATTTCATCAGATGTACTAATTATAGGTGATAAGTAAGCAAGTGATTTGTGAGACATAGGCAGAAGTCACATGTGCTAAAAATAGGAGCAAATTTGTAATCTGTGAGACACACAGAAATAGAATAAATTGAATATATTATAAAAAGAAGGGACCAAACAAAAGTGTTACTTACAGGTAGAAAGGAATAGAAAAATCAAGTCATGAGTCACCAAGTGTAGAGAGCATGCCTCCTCGGGCTGACAGCCAGCTCATCCCTAAGTTGTCTACCTATTGGTAGACATCATTCTGCCCCCTGTATGCTCTGCCCCATAAACACTGACAAAAGGGATGGCTGCCCAGAAGAACACTTATGAGCTGTGTGCATAAACCTGCCACCAGACCAACTTGGCCTTGCATCTCCCAGTAGAGCAAATATATGTTGGTTCCAAGCATCTTCCACCTACTGATCCTTTAACCTCAGTGCTGGTCCTCAAAACTGCATTACTGGAGCAAAACACAAGATTCAGAGAGTGTGTGGTCCTTTCACCCTGCTTGTACCCATCCCAAGTGGGTTAACTTACCCCAACTCTTTCCTCTTGGTTCTAGCTGTATGTTTTAAATAGATTCAGTAACCTTTGTGATTTGATCACCATAATTTGGTCTGAGACTTCTTGGTCTGTGGCCTCTGTAGCCTGCCTAGAGCACACTGGAGGTTTCCACTGCATGGAGCCAATTTCCCACAAGACACTAGGGCTGGGAATCTATATGCCACATTTCCCAGGCTCCCTTGTCAGCTGGTTTCTGGTTATGTTCTGCCAAGAGGAAGCACTGGAGAGAGACTGGCAGGTGGGAAGAGGACAGAAAGGGCTCACTTCTGACCTCAGGTTCTCATCGCCTCCCTTTAATATCTGTACACCTCCACCACCAAGCATCTCTCTTTGCCAAACTGGGCTCCAAACCCTGAAAGCTTTCAAAGACCCAAGACAAGTTAGCAATGTGGGAAAAAAATCTTGGTTCCAAAATATGAAAATGGAAAATCAAAATGAACAAATGTTTTATTAAATGCCTCTAAAAGGTAAACTTAGCCAACTTGTAAACCGCAATTCAACTCTTTAGCACTTATATCAGTATATAAATGTAATAAAGCTTGAATCACAAGAACAAAATGAAGAATATATCATAAAACTCAAAAAAATTTTAAGTAATTTCCCTTATTCTTTTTACATCAAAGGAGTTATATTTAACATGGGATGAGGGTCTATTTTAAATGGATTGATACGACATGTGTGTGTTTTGGGGCTGGGGTGGGGGATGTTCAATGGTAAGGGTGGCCATGATCTAGAAGTCTATCAGGGCCCAACAGAGCCTCTCACTCTATAGATTTCTGCTGCATCTGACACAATGTGCGGTGTAGGTTTATTTTTTTTTCCTAAAGTTTTTTTTTTTTGATGTGGACCATCTTTTTTTAAGTCTTCATTGAATTTGTTACCATATTGCTTCTTTTTTATGTTTTGGGTTTTTGGCCACGAGGTATGTGGGATCTTAGCTCCCCAACCAGGGATCGAACCCCCACCCCCTGCGTTGGAAGGCGAAGTCTTAACCACTGGACCACCAGGGAAGTCCCTGTGTGGTGTAGTTAACATCTTCTTTCAGCAACAGCTCATGTGACGAAGCAGGGGAGCAGAAGAATTGAGGGGCAGCCAAAAAAGGCTAGAGCTTTGAAGCCGCTTGCTAGCTCAGCTCTATGTGGCCTGTGAGGAAACGTAAGGCTGGGGCCCCAGGGCAGACGTGTGTCCAATGGCCAGAACCTGAGTTTGTGGGCAGCCGGGGCAAGGTTATGTGTGCTTGGAGTCATGAGTCTCAGTGGCCCTGGAAAATAGAAAGAGTGGTCAGTTATCACCTAGTGTCATGGTTCTGGTGTCATCCATAGTCTTGTAGGCCAGAGAAGAACAGCTCTGGTTTCCCAGAGGAAGTGATTTGTCAGCCTCCAGTGCCTCCTACTCCTATTTCCCTCCCTGAAGTCTGCAATCCACTTTGTACCTAACCTGTCTTTGTTCTATACCAGGGCTTCTTCAACTTTAGCATGTATAGAAGAGAGTGCCTATTAAAAGCACAGATTCCCAGACCTTACCCTTGATTCTGTGTAGACCATGCTTTGAGAAGCTCTGTTTCATAGGATCATTGTCTCCTCTGCCCCCAAAGCTAGTTAAGAAATTCAGGTGCTAGGGACAAGTTCTTGCTCCAGCTAGGGCAGACAAAGGGCATTTGAAGTAACCAGAAGAATTTACTGAGAATGAAGGAAGAGCCGAGAGGGCCAAATTGGTTTTCATACGGGGTTTTCAACCCCACATTTTGTTCACAACCTCTCATTGGGGGTAAAGCAGATCCAGCTCCCGGAGCTGAGAGAGCTGGGGGTCGGTGGAGGGCAACTCTTTTTCTCTGTTCATTGGGAGTTCCAAGGACAAAAGCCTGATTTTAAAAATGTATATTGTAACCCTTTCTGTCCCCATCTGCAGGCCCTTGAGATCACAGTGTGGTCAGATCTGAATCACCATTTGCACTTTGAAACAGATACATACCATACCACCATGTTCTACCAAATCTGCATCAGAAGCCTTTGGTTTCATCATGTGATGAAAGGCTTTGTTTCCTCTGTAAAGGAAAGTTAGGCAACATGATCAGAATGGGAGTGTCGGGTTGCTTTTAGACCTGGACACCCTTCTACTTTCATAATGCTAGGGGGTCTGCAGAGAAGTAAATCAGAAAAGAGCAGTGCTGGGCTTTCCTCTCTCTCCCTTTCGGCTCTGTGGAGCAGACATCATGGAAGAGACTGGACTGGGTATTTGTAATCATGTGATCCCACTCAGGAACTCAGGGCATAGTCTCCAAGACTGTGTCTTCTCTTACCCCCTCCCGGTGCCGTCATCTGCTCCTCCTGGCTCCTCTTTCTTCCAGTATCCATCTCTTCAATCCAGTCCTTGACTAGGCTGACTGCCCAGTTCAAAGTTTCTGTAATTCAGTTTACCACCATCCAGAACAACTCGCGAGGAATACACAGCTCCAGGATCAATTAGGTAGAAGAAGGTGGAGCCAGGGGAAGTCTTTTTTTCTGATAAGAGAGCAGGATGAAGCCCCTACAGTCTCAGCCCTAGGACTGGAGAGAAGGCATCCCAGGTGCTAGGGCGAGTCCTTTGTCTTTATGATGATGGTGACAGTTAGGATAAAACTATGTGGGAAAATAGGGACAGTCACAGGAAATAACCCTCCAAATTAAAATAAATAGATCTTGTAAGAAAAATAATGAAAAGAAAGTGAATAATTACTGTCATTTATATGTCCTGCTCAGGCTTTCTGCATCATTAACACACAGCATAGTCTCTGGTAGAGTATCACTAAATGCCTCAGATTTGACAGGTGCTAAATTTTACCTGATTAGCAAAATGCTCACACTTGTAAACTCAGGTCCTTACTGGTAGATTTCATCTGCAAGATTGTTCTCAGCTTAAAACGTAAAGAAAAACAAAAAGGAAAGGAAATGGAAAAAAAAAATCAGAGGAAACTTGCCCCCTGCCCTGGGCACCGGCAAGGTTGACACAAAGGGGTTAAAGTTAAGTCGAGCTTTAAGAAGATGGGGCCTCTATATAAAGTTGAACAAGACGTCTGGGGCCCTCACAAAACCTTTTTTGGCCTCGACAGCGGCAACCCCAGCCTCCCTCCTAACGTCCTCCGCCTTTGGGACCGAGCGGGAAGCTCACGTTAGTGGCAGCCAAGGAGAGGGGTTGGCCGTGCCAGGACTAAAAAGGGAGGGGAGGGGAAAAAGCAAGTTTCGCCCACCCCACGTTCGGGCGGAGGGGCGGGAGCTGCGCGTCCGGGCCTGGCCAAGCAGAGTCTCGGGCTCTGTGCATCTCTTCGGGAGCGGCGCGGGAAGGATGCTCGTCCGCAGGGGCGCGCGCGCGGGGCGCGGGATGCCGCGGGGCTGGACCGCACTCTGCTTGCTGAGTTTGCTGCGTGAGTATGGGCCGCGCGCCCGGCCCGGCCGACTTGGTGGCGGGGAGGGTCGACGCTCTCCCGGGGGCAGAGCGCGCAGAGCCGAGTTAGGCGGAGCGAAGGGACCCCTGCCCCACCCCACGCCCCCACGCCCACGGCTGCTCCTGGCTTGGTGGGACCGGGGCCGCTTGAACCGAGCCCCATGGGGACTGGTGCCTCCGCTGGGAATGGGTGGGGGTTGGACGCGCCGGGAAGGCGACCACACTGTGAGCGTGAACTAGCCCAGGTGTAAACCGGAGGGCGCGCCGGAGGCTTCCCAGAGTCAATGAGGCTCTCTCGAGTTGTCTCTAAAGTAAAGCTCTTTGAAGATGCCAGTGTCCTTTCGCGTTGCCAAAGGTGCAGAGTGCAGAGTTGGAGCCAGAACCAGGAGAGAGGGGAGGAGAGAAGCAGGAAAGTTTCGTGACTGATGGTTGATTCAGAAAGCTGCGGCCTGAGCCGGTTCCTGGGAAGAGAGCGGTTCCTGGGAAGAGAGCGTTGGTGCCCACCGACCACTAGGACAGGGGGAGCCAGAATTGGACATTCAAGGAACCGGAGCGAAGCCAACCTGGGATGAGGCCCCAGGTCCGAGGTCCAGAGGCCCAGGAGGCAGGCTGAATTAGGTGACATGGGGAGTTTGGAATGAAGAACAGTCCGTGAAAATATTCTTGCATTTAAGATCGGAAAGCTAAGTTACACTCCGTCTTCTGACACCTTCTTCTCCATTCCACTGGAGAGAAGGCACGGGGTAGATGGAGTTTGTTCTGTGCCCTGCCTTCCTCTCCCCATGCAGCCCCTCACCCTGGCACAAACTCAAACTTGTTACATTTTGGAGTTTTCTTCCCCTGCCCTTCTTCTCCAAGTTCTAAAACTAGTGGACAGATCAGCAGACTGGTGGACACTCCTTTGCTTATCCACGTCCGCCCTGACTTCTTAAGCTCTTGCTCTCACTTTGGTTAAAAAGAAAAATTAGTAGGCACTCAATAAATATTCATTCATAATTGCTTTCATTTGGGGATAACATTCTGTCCATCTCATCTCATTGCACTTAGAAGGATTTAAACATTGTAAGTTATTCTCCCTTTGGCTCAAGATTCTGCTACCAGGCCTCTAGGGCTCCCAATTCCCTACTCTTACTGCATCCTAAAGGCCACCCACCACGGCCCCCTAGAGGGACCTGGGCCAGCCAGCTAGGCCTCTTTGCTCTCAGTCTCCTCTGCTGTCCCCCTTTGGGTCCACCCAGTTGGAGAGAGACTCCAGGCTGGAGAAAGCTCTAAGTAAGGCTCTGGGTTGACCTGTTTGGCAGCCCCAGACATGCCCTTCGGGGCAGGGAAAAAACTGTCACTAAGGTGTCCGTTGAAGCCCTAGAATGGGGAACTGCCCTGGGGGCTGGCTGCACCTCACAATGGGGTGAGTTGACCAGCGGCTCAGATTCCTATCCGATGCTCCACTCTCCTTTGGCTTCACAGCTCATGATGACCTGGTCCTGGGCCGAGTGAGGCCCACCCTTTTCTTATTTCCTCAGCTGGCCAGTCTCAGTCTCGCCTTGGCCTGCAGCAGTGGGGATGGGGAGAGCGATTTAACCTCTGCAAAACCTTGGGCAGATATGCTGAGAATTTCAGTGTCTCCTCTTCGGGGATGAGCGGTGGGGCCTGGGTCCCTATGCTCAATCTTGCCAGACTGCTAAGGCCAGTGTGTAGCTTTATGCATTCCCCAAGAGCTTTCTACGGTTTGTTTTTATTTAATAGTAGGAGTCATTTTCTATTATGTTGTGGGGTGACTGGAATGAGTGAGTGACTCTACCTTGAAATGCTAACAAAGGAGCATTGCAGAAATTCTGTGCTATTGTTACTGTGAACTTTAGGGCAGAAGAGGGTTCTCTGGTTTTCTCCTCACTGACCCTGACAAAGAGCTTTGTTCTGGGAAGGTCTTTTTTCTGTCCCTGTGAGAACTTGGCCTGGACTTGGGTACAGCAGCCAACCAAAAGTGTACTTTCTCTGTTGGAGATGGGGTGGCTCTGGGTGTTGACCAGAGTCAGGGTGGGCGTTGAGAGGCCACCAGGTAGCACTGCCACACCACCAGCTGGAAAGAGAAATCTTTCAGGTAATCAGGGAACCCCATTTGTCAGGCCCAGGGTATCTGTTTCCTCCAAGCCCTCCAAGGCTGTCCTTCCTCTTTCCCTAACAAGTCCCACCCCTTCACATTCCTCTTCTTCCTTTGGGTCCTTCGTGTCTGCTGACCCCACACCCATATCCTGTCTGGGGCTACGTGTAAGAGGGGAATAAAGAAAAGGGAAAAGAATTTTATCAGATATTTTCCGGAGGGGAGAGGACTCCACCCTTTGACTCTCTGCCACATGGCGACCAAGAAGGAGCAGCCTTGGGACCTCTGACTAATTCCGTGGTCCCCAGTTCTCCCCCTTGTAGGGCCAGCCCAGCTGGCATAGCCTTTGCAAATGCAAATCTTCGGCAACATTCCTGTTTGACTGATAAAACGAGCCTGGGCATCTTTTTCTTATCCCTTTGGCTCCACCTCCTGGGCCTGTTCATTCACTAGTTCTCATCTCCTTCCTTCTGTGAGTCTTTGTCTCCAAAAGCTCAGAGCAAGAAGTGCCAAACTGCAACAGATAAACTCAGGCTCAGAGTCTCACAAAAACAAATCAAAAGGAGCAACAAATTCCACTTCTTACGGTCTCACTGCCTGATTTCCTTTAGATCCTGGGCAGGAGGGCCTGGGCTTACTTTCAGAGCTGGATGGTTACCCAGTTCCACCCTTAGGGTGCCTGGGCCTCCTTCTCCCATTGACTTTGCTGGATGTCACTAAATGGCCCCTAGTGTGGGGAACTGAAAATGTGAAGGTGTGGAAAAAGAATAAAACACACCCTCCGAAAGAAAATGCTTGGAGTTGCCAGGGCAGAATTTCCATATTTTTCTGGGCTTTGACTTCCCTAATGAGAACATTCTCTTCCTTCCTCAGCTAAGAAATAAAAACACAGTATCTACAATTTTTAGTCCCAAGAGCCCTAGACTTTGCTAAGGAGAAAGACGCATGCATCTTGGGAGAATGCGATACAAATGAATAGGGATGTATACCAGGGTGTACTTCCTAGGACCTACACTCTGGAGCCCACTGAAATGAATCACTTCCCTTTGGAATACAAAGGAAAAAGCCTCTGGCTTCATTGGGAAGTTTGCTCCTGGTTTAAGAGGAAAAAAACCCCAAAGAACCCACCACTGATACCTTCTTAGCAGAGCAGCATCTCTAGGTAGCCAGCTCCATTATTTAAGAAAATGCCTTAATGAGTCTTTGGGTGAAAAAACCTAGACCCCTGGACAAACCTTTGATGTGCAGTGGCAGACAGGAGGCTGAATTGCTGAGCATGATAAAATAAAGTAGAACTTTGTATTTGATGGGCCCTAGAGACGAAAGGCTAAAGGACTCCAGAGGCCAGGAGAGCATAGAGAGAGGAGGGGAGGTGCTCGGAGCAGTAGGGAACAGTAGTGAGTGGAGGGTGGAAAAGACCTGGCTGGGAAAATTCCTTATGGTGTGGCCCAGCTGTTAAGCATAGGAATGTCTAGCCTAGGGTTTCAAGATTATGCCTTTGTCTCTTCTGGGCTGTGCTATAATCTCCCTCCATGATCTCAAACCTTCAGTAAACATGCACTGGCCTTGTAACACTGTTAGTGGTGCTCTGGGGTGGGGTGGGGGGGAGTAAAGGAATGGGTGTTTGGCAAGCCCATGGTGCAGTAGTGTAGAACGAGAACTCCTGCAGCCTGAGGACAAAGAGGCACAGAGCTGTGAAACAGGGGTCGGTGGCAATTAGGAAAATGGAGAAAGAGGTGACTGGGAGAAAAGTAAGCCCCCAGGGAAAGCTCAAGATATTGGGGTTCCACAGGAAGTGGATGGCGGCCAAGACATGCTATTTGAATATTAAAGGGGAGTCTCAGTCCCCTGGGAACACTCAGGCCACAGACACTTTTTTATGCTCACACCTCAGCTTAGCCTCTGCAGTGTAGGAAGGCATCAGCCCAGTTCTTTGATCTAGTCCAACATGACCCAAACCCACCGAGACCCATAGCAGGGATGCTTCCTGAATGCTCCCAGGAAAGATGGGTGGCTCACTATCTCCCAGAGTAGTTCATTCTATTTAAAAAAAAAAAAATCCCATGATTATTAGCTTTTTTTTATACTGCAGTGAAATTAGCCTTTATATAGCTTCTAATCATTAACTGAAATTCTATTCCTTAAACTCTCACAGAATTAATCTGACCTTTCTTCATGACAATCCTTAACAACCTTTCTCGTCTGCTCCACTAGATTATAAGCTCCTTGAGGACAGGGATTTATTTAAATTCTAGTGACACCAACACCTAGAAGTAGAAAGGTATCTTCTCTTAGCTTGTGCTCTGCACAGTGCTGAGTTTGGTGGCGCTTTGGGAAAATAAGAATGAATGAATGAGTGAAATGAATCTTGAAGAAAGGTACTTATTCTCTCTCCCCAAATTCTTCCTTTCTGTATCAAAAATCAGCAAATTTTTTCTGTAAAGGGCCAGATAGTAAATATTTTAGGCTCTGGAGTCCATATGTGGCCTCTGATGCATACTCTACTTTGTTTTATTTTACAACACTTTAAACATGTAGAAGCCATTCTTAGCTCACTGGCCAAACAACACACAGCCCATGGGTTGGATTTGGTCCACCAGCTATACTTGCCAACCCTTGATCCAGATGAAATAGCACTAAGCCCTCAACCATATGACTTGGTTTCTAGAACTTTCCTAATTCTAGTTGTCCTCTCATGGGCACTCCCTTAATTAAATAAATTCCCTCTTAAAATATAGCATTGAGTGACACGGTTCTACATAGAGGTGGTCAGTGTGAACACTCCTGATGCAGTTGCCATTCAACCCAAGTGCTTATTGTGAACTCAGAGGATTGTGCTCAGTGTCCTGAGTAATACAGACAAGTATGAGAGATGATTCCAACACTCAGGAAACCTATGATGTAACCGAGGTGACAAGACCTATACTCAGGAAACAGCATATATGATCTTGTGCCAGATAAGTCATGGAGATATGTGTCTTAAGGTCTCTGAGAGGCAGGAAAAAAGGGACCTGTCCTAAAGATAACCACTGTTTCTTGAGCATTTACCAGACAGGCAACTGCTTTACACTCCCCATCTCCTTTATTCCTCCGAACAACAAGGAGGTAGGGACTATTTTTATCTCCATTTTACAGGTGAGGTATAGAGAGGTGAAGAAGCTTCCCGAGGCCATGCAGCTAGAACTTGGTAGAGGAGCCTTTCAACAAGGTCCAATTACAGAGCCCGAGCTCTTTGTTTTGAGGCTCTCCTGTCTTCTCATCAACCATCAATGCAGGCTGTGGGCTCCCAGCAGAGGCCAGCTTGTTCCTTCTTCCTAGTACTGCATCTAAGATACCCAGGATCTCCTCCAAGAAACTCCTCTTGGGCCAGGTGCTAGAATTTGAAAGGATGGGCAGAACGGTGCTGACTGGCTAGGAGATAAGAAAACAGCACCAGCAAAAATTAAAACTCAGAGGGTCTGTGAAAAACAAGACCAAATATAGGGGGAAAAACCTTCTCCTAAAGTATAGGAATTTAGTAATTTAGGTAGCAGAACTTTCTGGATCTCTGAGGATTTGTAAACCCCCTTTAAAGACTAAAAGAATCTTTAATTTACTAATTGTAGGTAGAAATCTTTTAAAAACATATTACATATGTTTCTGCTTTCTTAGTGTATCAGGAAAAAAAGGGCTCTAACCTTCAGACTCAGATGTATCATGAAAATAATTCGGTTATGGTGCAACTCAGTGGCATTGTTAATGCCTATGAAGGTGTATATTTTCATTTACTCCTACCATAAATGGTTCCAGACTAGTGTGGTTTTTGATACTCATGTCTGTTTTTCATTTATTGCTGCTTATTCATTTTCAACTGTTGCTTCTCCTTATTATTTGCTTCTCCTTATTGTTTGCTTCTCTTTCTAATTTTTAGCTTTAGCTAGGATATCAGATAAACAAGTTTGTTAGAATTATGTGTAAAACGAGAATAATTGCCTCTGAAATAAGTACCTGTAAGTTAAATATGTGACTTTTACAACATGAATTTTGTGACTTCTATTTGGCTTCTTGGAATCCTCATCTTGCTAACTTCCTGATACCTTGTCTCCTTTTGTCCCAGGTTCATGGGTTGAGATCAAGTAGGGTAGGTAGGGGCAAATAGGGTACTTAGGGAGACACAGTTAATAAAGACGGAGTGAGAAGTAAACAACAGAAGATAGCCTTTCATTCAAATTTAAATTGTAGTATAGTGCTCTGTTGGGTTGGGGGTAAGGGCTGTTCTTCCAGTCTAGAGTGGAATGGGGTAGAGGTTTCATCGATTGTCTCTTGGATCTGGCTGGTAGGCTGCTATGACTTCCATACAGAGTCAGGGATAAGAAGCTCAGATAAAGAAAGATCAGCATTGGATGGTTTAATGCCATGGGTGTGGGGAGGAATATAGGATAAGAACAAATCTGTGGTCAGTCTTGATTCTTATAAATGTCATTCCTCCAAGACCCATCTCTTCAAGGGAGCACGAGAAAGGGAGCCCTAGAGACTGTGAAAACAAGAGACTCCAGTCTCTACTGACAGCCTCTGTGCTGCAGTGTAGGTCAGGATTGGCCCCCAGGGCTCTGCCAAGGTGTCCCCTTGCCCTACACCAGCTCATATGTACCCCATTGCTCAGCCTTGCCTTTCTGCCTTCCCTCTTTGTCCTGTTTCTCTAGGGTCTCAGAGGCTTCCCCACTCACCCTGGGCTCAGGGACATAAATCTGAGATTGGGGTTCCCTTTCCATTTCCAGACAGATCCTGCAACCTGTTCCTCAGTTCTTGGCTGAGGGGTGGGTGGGAGGGGGCAGCTGCAGCCGGGAGCCTGACCCTAGTGGCTCAGTAGCTGGCCTGGGTCCAGGATTGCTTCACTCATCTGGAACAGGCATGTCTGTCCTCAGAGCTAGCAGCAGGTCTCTCTTCACATCTGGAAAAGTTCAAAACTGTTTGTCTGGGTGAAGGAGGCCCTGGGAGAGGGGGTTCAAAAGCATGACATCACCTCAGCCAGGCCCAGCTTTCTCTGGGGAGAGAAGAGGGCTGGGCCAGGTTGGGCCAGATGGGATTCCCAAGAATTGATGTATTGGTGGGAAGAAGAAAAAAGGGTGGGCAGGAAGAGTGATGTCAAGGGGGAGTTCCAGTGGTGCCTTGGAATGGTACCTTGAGAGGATGGTCCTTCAATTCAGTGTCCAAATGTTCCCACCACCTGCCCTCTGCACTGAACTCATACCTTAGGGTCAGATTGCTGAGAGGGACTTATTTAAGGACAAAAGAAGACTGGATCTGCTTCCCCATCTATTTTATTTTGATAAATCCACTCCCCACCCGCTACTGCCCCCTATCCCAGCCAGACAGGAGCCCATACTTTTCTCTCCAAAATATGGAAGATGCATCCGATCCTTAGCAGTTTGGACCCCCTGACCCTCTTGCTACTTCTACTCAAGAGTCAGCTAAACCTCAGTGGCCCCATTGCTCCTTGCCCTGCATGAATGATGGCCTTCCCTCTTGGCCAAAACCCTGGTGATCCAGGTTCTTGTCTCTAAAACAGAGATAGTAATATCACTTGTTCCTCCTGCTCACTTGCCCTATAATTTTGAGATATGAGTTTTGTACTCACCATGAGTATCAGCCTACCTGCAACAGGCTGGAAAGAGAGGCAGATGAGGGAGAGTGAGACTTGCCACCACCTTTAGGGGAAACTTTTGGCCTCAGGTTCATTGCCTTGAAACTAATGCCTAACTTCCACCTTGATGCTGAGGAAAAGAAGAAGTGTCATTTTGCGCTGCTAATTACCCAGAAACTTCTGTAAAATACAGGCCTAGATTTCAATCAGAAAAGTTAGAGACAAGCTTTAGGGTGGCCTGGGACCCTCAGTTGCCTTTCCTTGAGGATGCTACTGCCGGGTATGAGCTCTGAATACCAAGTCTACCCCTAATATTTATAGGGCTCAAGCTAAGAATACAATGGAGGCCCACATATTATATGTTTAAATACTTCAAAGTTATAAATCAAGCCAACCATATGGTAAATAAAATATCTTCTATCCTCTTACCTTGAAAAACTTACCTTCATGGCCACCTGGAAGGCCAGATTTGAATTTAGGACTCTCAGAGCCTCGGAGTTCAATGCCACAATGTGGCTTAGCAGGAAGAGGTGGTCCTCGGCGCTTGCCTACCCTCTTCTCTTCTTCTTACTCATGGCTCTGGTCCATACTGTAAGGGATCTTGCATGAAGGCAAGGGACACCCCACCTACAAGGTGGGGTTAGATCTTAAGCTCTAACCCTTCTCCCTGCAAACAGCCACCCATTGGCCACCCTTGGGCCTTGGAGGCACACACCCTGGTGCTGCAGTTCACCCTTGGAGGGATGGACTGAGAGAAGAGGCCCATGCAGGTCCTCAAGTGAGCAAAGATCCATTGGGGCAAGAAGTTCTAGGACTTCTGGTCCCAACACGTGATCCAGAAGAGAGGGTACACCTCCTTTGGCCCCATGGATTCCTCGTAGCTTGGGGACAGGGAGGGCAGGAAGAGGAACAGAGTGTAGGCTCTAAAGTGCAGGGTCCAGACAAGTAGCTTCTCCTTCCTGGGTCTAAGGGTGGTACTGCTGGGTACCACAGGAAACATGGAAGGGTAAGAACCTGCAGGAAAATTTTCAGAGAATAACTAGTTCCAGGAACGTTATACTATAGCAACATAACATTTGTTATCTCATTGATTTTCCCAATAATCCCTGTAAGGAAAGACCCTCACTTTAAAAATTAGTAAACTGAGACACACACACATTAAATTACCGAGTTATTGACAGAGCCAGGACTAAGCTCTCTGTTCCCAGGACGTTTGTTGAGAAACTAAGCCTTATGCTCTCTAGTCCATCAGCTAGATTCCTAGGTCGGAGCTTCCCGAAAGAAATCTTGGGGTTGCTAGCTGCAGTTCCTCAATAAAAGGAAAGAATGAAAGGATTTGGAGAATGGGGGAATCTAGGGATGATAGAATATTTTTAAAGGATTACATAGAGACAGTGTCAATCTGGTGATTATTCCAAGAGTTAATACATTGGCTGAAGAGAAGGATACATTACAAAGGAAATAGAGGCACATCTTTTCCCACATTTTAGATCTTGGCAATATTTATTCAGGTGTAATTTGAAATTTTAATATTTTACTTAGCATGTTATGAGCATTGCCTCATATTCTCATGCTGCTATAGTTTTTGCATTTTTTTATTTGCAATGATTATGGTATGTTAAGTGCATATAACATCTATCCTATTGTAATTCATTTAGTTGCTTGCAACTTTTCCCTCCTATAAATAATACTATACTAGATGCTTGGTGCATGCAAACTTTTCCTTCTCTCTTTCCTTAGGAAAAATCTAATGAGAAATTAGTCACATGTCCAGGAGGATATCCTTGTTCTGCTCTGTTGCCAGGGGTGGCAGGGGATGTTCTAGATGGATTCTACCTAAAGTCAAGAAATTGAATCAGGTGATGCCATGAGGCTCCAGGATGATTTGGGTTCTGATATTTCTTCTTTGTTTCTCTGTAGCCTCTGGGTTCACAAATACAGAGAGCTTGACTACTACTGCCACAAAGTCATCTACCCCAGGAATATCTTCAACTGTCCCTACAACTATACCCAACCAGGAAAGCACAGTATCAAGTACTTTTGGAAACATCAGCCTCTATGCTGTCTCTCAGGACAGCAATGGGAGCACAGCAGCCATCTCAGGTAAAGAGTGTTTGTCTCAGGCCCCAGAAGGATGCTGCTGGCACTTGGGTAAAGCATTAGGATATTTGCAAATACCCGCACCCTCTATTTCCCACCACAGATGGAAACATACAAGCCACTTTTAATAGTGGCTTGAGTATCATGCTTAGGGTACCCTGAAGTAAGTGCTAGACAGTTCTTCCTGTAGTGACAGCTTTCTCAAGTCAGCGCCTTGGCTGCTGATCCTGATTTGTAATGCTCCTTGTACTGTTTGAGTTCAGCTTAGTGATAAAATAAGGATCTGATGAGGACTCTGTAGAGATCTCTGATCTCTTCTAAGTGAAGCAGACTGTGTACAGGCTCAAATTGGGGGTCTTTGACATCTCTAGGGTGGACCAGTTTCCAGTTCAGTTTCAGAGTCCTGAGGGCATCTCTAATACATTCTATGATTATAGCTATGTTTCCAACAGCTGGCTGGAAATGAGTTGGTAAGGGTTAAGACATGAAGTAACTCTTAACTCCCCAAATTCCCTTTTCTGGGTTGAAGTCCGTGCCTATGTCAATGAACTGAGATGTGTTTGTGTATGTGTGTGTGTGTGTGTTTATGCCAATGTGCATATATTCACACTTCTGTTTTGGTCAATTCCAGAGCCTACAGTCAATTTCACATCTACCTCTGGAATCACCCCAGTCCCTGGAACCATGAACTCGTCTGTCCAGTCACAGACCTCTTTAGCCACCACAGTGTCTTCTACCCCCATCAACTTTACAACTTCAGAGATGACCTTGCAGCCCAGCATGTTACCTGGAAATATTTCAGATTCCCCATACAATAGTACCAGCCCTGTGACATCTCCTACTAACCCCTATACATCATTTTCTCCTATCCCAAGTACCATCAAGGTGGGTGAATCAGGCCAAAAATGACAGATTGCCCCCTCACTTCATATGTATGCAAGCTCTCTCTTCCCCTTAACCTCTGCTTATCCCAACCAATGAATTTGGGTCATATAGGAGTTAGCATGAAAAATGTGCAGCATAAATATTGCTGGAAGGGATAGAAAAGGGAGGAGAGGGGTAGAGTTGGGTAGCAAGGCTGATCTGTGCCGTGGGTACTATATTTCTAGGAAGTAAAGAGTAAAGAGGATTCTCAGAAATCCATCTAATTCTCTGTGGTTCTTTCCAGTACCTCTTGGTCTAATCTTTGACTAGGGTACCACTCGCCTTTGGACATATTTGGAAACCATCTTCTACTTAATGGCGCTGCTTTTCCCAAAATGTTTAAGGCAAATACCATTTCCTGTATGCAAGAGGGTTTGGTGGTATGCCAGGAGTAGAGAGGCAGTGAGGAACTAGGCAGACCAGGGATGTTGAGCTCAACCTGCCTTTCTCAGCCTTGGGGCCTGTGGCTATCAACAGCTTTCAGCAGGAAGAGTAGAAAATGTGAGGGCATGGAGCCTGTGGGCAGGCATGGGGGACCTGCCTGATTTCTGTTTTTAAAGGAGCCAGAATAGAAAGTCCTAAGGGACCAGGAGGAAAATGAGTGTCACCAGGATCTGCCTGGCCACCTCATGATCTGTTTCCCTGCAAGTGTGTAATTCACTGGAGGGAAAACAGCTCAAAGGGGAAAAGATCCTCCCCTCTTCCATTTCTGCGCCATCCAAGCTAATGTTTACCAAGGTCACAAATAGCTGCTTGCCTGCAAGCCCAGGCTAGTAACAAAAGTTTTGATTATCTGACGGGTTAGGAAGTGAGGTAAAAGAAGAACATGACATAAATTTCTAGTCTCCTAACAAAATGTTTAAATTTCCTTTCTTTAAAGCCTCTTTAAAAAGTATCTCACAGAAATCAAACCAGAAAGGAGGTGGGGAAGAAATGAGGGGCAAAGATGCTGGCTTATTTACTTCGTTTTTGTTTTAATACAGGGAGAAATAAAATGTTCCAGAGTCAAAGAAGTGAAATTGACCCAAGGTATCTGCCTGGAGCTAAATGAGACCTCCAGCTGTGTAAGTCAAAGCCCCCAATTCCTTACCCGCCCCTCTCTTCCCAAAATTCCTTCTGAATGTCCTGAAGGCAAGTCTTGGACTAACTGACTTGGGAGGGGGTGGGGGGAGTTTAACATGGACAGGCTACTTTGAATACTGAGCTTTGGATTTAAGGAATGAGAGGCCCCATCTGGTGGACAAAGAAGGCAAAGACAATTTTATTTAAATTTACGTTTTCCCTCCTCCATTGTACATTTTATATATATATATATATGTATATACATATACATATATATATATACGTATATATATATATATATACGTATATATATAGTCAGATTTAAGTTTGCTTTTATATTAAGAAAGTTCTTCATGAAATATAAACTAGTCACCTAAAATATCAATTTATTTATTATTATTTTCATATAACTCTTTAATATACAAAGAATTTTTTTGCTGTAAATGCTGCATTCTCCATATAACCATTTCCCCTAGCATTATTTATTGCATGATCCTCTCCTTTATTGATTGGAATGCTTCCTTCAGTTTGTATTAAGTTTTTATATATCCTAGGGCATATTCTTCAGAGAGATTTTATTTGTTTAGTTTGTCTTTTTTTTTTTGCCTGTTTTAAATTTTTAAATTATTATACTTTTATATTACAGCACTTTTAATATCCAGCCAAGCAGGTTTTTGCTTATTACACTATAAAAATGTAAGGCATTTTTCATCTGTTCTTTTAGAAAAACTTTAGAAACACCTATTCAAGATTCAAAAAAACCCACAAAACCATTAAAATTTTAATTGGAACTGCTCTAAAATCCCTCTATTTTTTTCTGGTTTTCTTTGGTATTGTTCAGTATCTTCTTTTTTTAGTTTTTAAAATGTTTTTTCCTTAGGTTTTATGGATTTCTTAAGGTTTATTTATAATATAGATTTTCCATGATATATTCCAATTGATTTTTCTGGTATATTGGAAAGTTCATTGAGTTTTTAATATCTTGGGTCTAGTCATTTTCTTTAACTTGTTTATTAATTCCAGGAGCTTTTTAGCTGATTATTTTTCATTTTTAACATAAGCTATTGTGTTATTTCTCATAATATGTTGCTTTTCTCCTTCTTTTTAGTAGTTATGCCTCTTCTTTCAGTTTCATGTCTTATTGCATTGGTAAACTGTACAGCATGGTGTTAATTTTTAATGATGATAGCAGACCCCCTTGCTTTGTTTTAGTAAATCCAATTTCCTGACAGTAACAATTTCCTGGATGAAGGATAAGATGACAGGAAGAATGGTATTTACTCATAGAAAAAAAAAAAACGTTTTCTTACAAGGTGGGAATCCATTTAAGGGAACCATATATATGATGTGTGACATTCATAGATTGGAAAGAGCCTGAGCAAATACCGTAGTCTGTGGAGGGCATTAAGTTACTTATTTTGTCCACTCTGACTATTGGTATCGTATTCATGATTATCAGTTGGGTCATTGTGACTCACAGGTCTTTTAAAATAATACCTAAGAAAATTATTTAACTTACAATTTTAAAAAACAACACAAATTTTGAAGACATAGGTTCACACAATGGAATAACTAAGTGCAATCTGCAAAATAGTTAAGCATGAATATACAATGTACAAGTAACATTCTGTGTGTTTCTGACGCTGATTTTCAACTCTAGTCATTTAAAAAAAATTTTTGCCCAACACTTTGCTAATTATAGCCAAGAAAAATGGCCATCTTCTCTCTCTCTTTCTTTTTGTATCATCTTGGTTGAGCACTTATTTTCTTGTGCATCACAGTGGTCTGTGCCAGAATGCTAATTCTTTGTATGAATGATTTAGAGCTAACTGCAGAGGATTCATTCTAAATGTCTGTTCGCTGCTCTTCAAAGTTCACATTTAACGAGGGTCATTGTACAAGACAAGTGCCAGAAACTTAGTGCTACTCCAGAAATAACTCCTCTTTCTGTGCTGCAGTCTCTTTCTCTCTGAGGTCTTTACTGTCTACTCTATTCTGTGCCACAGCTAAGGTCTGCACTCTACTCAATTTGGAGAGGATCTGCAAGTAGGGATGTGAAAAGATAGCAATTCCTCCAATATCCTAAAGAAGGCTTCTGCACTGCCCATGATGAATCAACTCTATGGCAGCACCTGTGTAGTGCTATTGTTTTCCTTTTTCTTCCACCACTGTTGATACCCCTGTCTTCCTGAGGGTTCCTCTTCCCCAGCCCCCAAGGAGCATTGCCTCCCAAGGTAATTTTCCTCAGTCAGCAATCCTTGTTCCAGAATTTTTGGCCACAGCTCCTGATTGTGTCCCAGATTCCTTTTCCTTGAGTCCTACTGCATGCTTGTCTGATAATCAATCTGTTCCAAAGTGGTGTAGTGTCTTCTAATTTTCCTTAGGTTGCATTTGTACCTTTGGTGTCAGAGAGCCTTACCACACTGGTTCTAATCGAGGGAAACTCAGGCCTAATGAGAATCATGAAAGACATGGGTTCCTCTAACATCACATCCTTGAGTACTTATGTAATGTTGTCATGCTCTTCCATCTAGTATATTCCCATAACAGAAGTATGCATGCATTGTTCTCAGCTATCCAGACACTCATTTTGCACTGGTACATAGTGAGTATCCAACCTGTTAGCTCTTGCTATGGGGATTATTTAGGCCTGTCTTCTGTACATGCATTCTGTAGACATTTCTATCCCAACTACTCTCCTTTTGCTCCTCATCCGTCACCTCTAGGCAGAAATCACCTATTTCAGCCAGAGGGGGGGAAGGTAATCCCACACTCTTGTCAAGCACCTGTTAACACATCTCAGAATCTTCATTAGCAGAACGTGCCACCCTATATCTGACTTTCATTCTCTCTGCTGCAATATCAGGTTAATTTAGTTTTTGTGGTTGTGGTTTCCCACATAATTTCCAAACTGTGAGATTACTTTATTCTCTTATGCTATAGCTATTGGTCCAGGGGAATCTACCAAGGAATCGTTTTAATGGTGGTAAAATACACATAATATAAAAATTTACCATTTTAAGTGTACAGTTCAGTAGTGTTAAGTACATTCACATTGTTGTACAATCAATCTTCAGAACTCTTTTCATCTTCCAGAACTGAAACTCTCCACCCGTTAAACAACTCCCCATTCCCCCCTGCTCCCAGCCCCTGGAAACCATGATTCTACTTTCTGTCTCTATGAATTTGACTGCTCTAGGTACCTCATATGAGTAAAATCATATAGTATTTATCTTTTTGTGACTGCCTTATATCACTTAGCCTAATGTCCTCAAGGTTCATCCATGGGGTAGCATGTGTCAGAATTTTCTTCTTTTTTAAGGCTGAGTAATATTCCATTGTATGTTCATACCCCATTTTGTTTATCCATTCATTCACCTATGGACACTTGGGTTGCTTCCACCTTTTGGCTATTGGTAATAATGCTGCTATGAGCAATAACATTATTATTGTTAATAATGCTGCTCTGTTCAAATATCTCTTCAACACTCTTATTTCATTTCTTTTGGGTATATACCCAGAAATGGAATTGCTGAATCATATGGTAGCTCTATTTTTAAAATATTGAGGAATCACCATACTGTTTTCCACAATAGCTACACCATTTTATTTTCCCAGCAACAGGGCACAAGAGTTCCAGTTTCTCCACATGCTCACCAATACTTGTTATTTTCTGCTTTTTTGATAGTAGCCATCTTAATGGGCATGACGTGTGTTTGATTGGCATTTCCTAACGATTAATGATGTTGAGCATCCTTTCATGTGCTCACTAACCATTTGTATATCTTCTTCGGAGAAATCTCTATTCAAGTCCTTTGCCCTCCAGTTTGTTTTTCAGAACTACCTTTCTTCAGAAACACATATGTTTATATGCAGAAGTTGTATTTTCTCCGCTAGCTCACATCACCCTTGTTCTGTCACATTTACTTCATTGGAGGCAGGCTGCCTCCGGCCTCCAGATAATATCCCCAGCCCTCGCCTTCCTTGCCCTCTGCCCCAACAGTAAAGGTCAGTTTCCATGCAGAAAAAATAACTTACAGACGGAGGACTGATGAAGACAGTGTGTCTTCTGGAAAGAGCCTGAGATCTGGGACAGCCTAACTTTTGGTCAGCTGCCCACTTGTGTGACTTGTAACAGGTCCTTTAATTACTCCAGTCTCTATATGAAAATAGGTGTTTTAGCTGCATTGTCCAACTCACACCACAGTCAATAAATTTATTGAAAGAGAGGGTGGGAGGGACAGAGAGAGAGGCGATTTAGCCTAGAATCTTAACATTGGGAAATATCTTAACGTTCATTTAGAAAAATACCTGTCCCTCTCTCTCCCAGCTCCAATACTTAATGTGCTTCTTTAACATGTTAAGAGTCTTTGCAAAGTTTGAGAATGCTACTCTAGAAAGGTTAGGTGGTTTTATTATGATTATTATTTTTACAAAGTAACATGTGCAAGCAGATGTAGTTAGGGGTCCACCAATCTGATTCTCATGAGCAAAATGGTGAGGCTGTGGCTTCCTCCTGCCCACTCTCCCATGATGTCTGCCCACAGCCTCCCTTGGGGGAGGATGTTTATTTCAAGCATCCGGAGGAGCATTGTGCTTTGTTCAGGATCCACCTGCTCCTCTCCAGGCCCAAACACAATTCACTGATGCTGTTGGATTCCAGAGTGGGAGGGAGGCTGGCCACTCAATTCCCTTGAATTGAGTCCAAGAAACTAAACAAGGGGTGGAGGGACCCTGTGTAGAAGCCAAACCACTTGGGATGTTAAGACGAACAACAATTCACTGAGTTCTTGTTTGTTTAGTGTTATGCTTCGTGCAGTCCGGGTTCAAAATTATGTAATGTACACCCACTCCCCCCACTAAGAAGTCTTATAGTCTAGTCACAGAGAAATGACAGTAGCAGTAAGGCAGAATGTGATTAAACATCGAAGTGTGGACACTATAGTCTATGAGGTATTGCTATTATTAATAGTAATAGTAACAGCTGCCATTTATCCAGTGCCCATTTGGTTCCAAGCACCTTGCCAGGCACTCTTCATACAGCAGCTCTTCAGTCACCACCCCTACTGAGTCTTCAGCTGAGGAGCCTGACACTCAGATGAGTTGCATGACTTGCAAAGAATCTAGTTAACAGCAGAACAGGGGCTGATACCCAGTCTAATGGAAGATAGGACTGGCTTCACTGAGGAGGTGAGATGGAATTGAGTCTTGAAGGATGGGAATCCAAGGGGGAAAGCCATGTTCTTCATTGCAACCAGGGTTGTGAAGGTCGCAGGCTCACACACTCCTGGGCTTCCTCGTAGTGCTACCCCCACTCCCAAGGCCCTTTCCTGCCAGCTTCTCCTGCATACATGCTACCCATTCTTCAAGACCTATTTCAGGATGCTTCTGATAACCCCACACCAGATGTATGCTCACCCTCCTTTGAATGTCCATAGCAGTTGTCTGTGCCTTTCTTAGGGTTCTTACCATGTAACTAGCTCTGTTACCTCTTAGTCTCTTTGTGCCTCAGTTTCTTCATCTATAAAATGGGGAGAATAATAGTATCCATCTCGTAGGGTTGTGTGAGGCCTAAATGAGTCACCATGCATAAAGCACTTAAAGTAGGGCCTGAGACATAGGAAGCATCGTTTATCTTCATGGCCATGCATATACAGTGAGAGCTCTGACCATGTGGAATTCATTGCCGCACCTGTCCCCCCCGACCCCCGCCCCCATACCTGACACACGCACAGAGGGTTTCACACAGTGTCTCATATTCGGATCCTGATCACTGTCAGAACAGCTGAATCTGGTTGAGGAATAGCTTCCTAGGACTCAGCAGACTGAGGAGGTGCCGCCTTGTTCGGCTTGTTTAGATTATGCAGGAGCCCTGTCCCTCTGCCTCTCTCAGTAACGAGACACATTTCAACCAGAGACACTTCAGAAGCCCAGAATCATCCAGGCAGGAGTTTCCCTCCTCCTCATCCAGAAGGCGCGGTGCTGGGGAGGGTGAGGTGCTCACGGAGAGGCAAGGCAAGGCTCTCCAAAGGGACATGAGCCCAGAGAGGAAGAAGACTGCTGATTACATCAAATGTGGTGCCCAGACTCCCCACAGCAAATGCTGTTGTGAAGAGCCTCTATCCAAGGACTTCCTTGGACACCTGCATCATCTATCCTTTTCCTGAGGGGGAAGCAGCCGTGGCCTGAGAATTCATTTCTCTGTAACCTTGGCTCTTGGGGACCTTCTGAGGCTACCGTTGGATTCTTCTCTCTGTGATCTGGAGGTTAGGTAGCCCTGCTCTCTGGCCTCCCCAAAGCCTTGAATTCCAGCTGGCAGGAGAAAGCTGGACGTGAGGCCAATCTTGACCTTGTCTTGTGCAGGAGCAAAGGAGCCTGGGTTTTCCTGCCTTGGGCCATAGCAGTAGGAAAATACCCAGGCTGCTTTCCAAGCTGGGAGGGCCCTCTGGCCTTGCCCTAAGGAACAGTCCTGCTCCACAAACAGGAAGCTTTCTTCTCCACGGAGGCTCAGTTCTGATGCCCCTCACACGCCCCAGCAGTTTTCCCCTAACAGGAAAGCTGTCAGAGCCGTTCAGGCATTTCCTCCCCTGCCATCTGCCATCTGGACAGAGGAGAAAGTCTTGGTTTTAATTCCTTTTCTGTGCAGGGGAGGCCACTCCCTTTAGAAGGCTATTGGAATAAATCCTGGAGGTCTGAGCACAGGGTGCTGGAGCGACACAGTCAGTGATTCCAATTCATCCATTTTCTGGGACTCAACTGTTGAAAAATAATCAGAGTTTGTCTTCTGAGTCTGAGTGCCTGAGTCCTATGTCAGCAACCTGGAGCAATCTGTCACCCTCATGTAAAACTGGGTTCCATGTTTCTAATGGGAAAGGGGAATGGAAGACTAGACAAGAACACCACTTGAGTTTGAGCCGTGCTCTTTGTGAGACCCCTTGGAGGGTAAGAGGGAAGGGACCCAGGATCCCATTGCGTCTATAGTCATAAATTTGTTCTCTATTCCTCACCTCCCTTAGCTTTTCCTTCAATATTTGGGGCTATTGTAACCTTGAAACAGAGGATTTTCTCTTCATTAGTATTGCATTATTAATATTTTCTGTTATTGGTAATTTCTTTTGAATTTAATTTGAATAGTATATGTTTACATGGGCAATCCTTCAGTAAGATGATGTTTCCTAAATTCATTCTCTGGCATCTTGCAGTGCCACCTAAGACCACCTTTTGGTCCTGGAAGATTTTGGAGTTTTTATCTTATTGTGTTTTTGCACATAAGAAGTTTGCAAGATTTTTTTCTTCAGTTGGAATTTCAGAAAAAAAGGATTCTTCTTGTTTTCAGGGTAATAGTGTGACTTTAATCAGAATTATTGCCTGAGACTCCGGATGCAGTTCAGAGTATACTAGTAACCTCATCTCCTTCTCACCATTTTTCTCTGTCGTCCCAGGAGGAGTTTAAGAAGGACAATGGAGAGGAACTGACCCGAGTCCTATGTGGGAAGGAGCAGGCTGAGGCCAGGGCGGGGGTGTGCTCCTTGCTCCTGGCCCAGTCTGAGGTGAGGCCTCACTGCCTGCTGCTGGTCTTGGCCAACAGAACAGGTAAGGGGCACATCTGTCTTGAAGTCTAGGGAGGGAGAGGGGCTGAGGTTAGAGGAATCCTGGGTAGAAATCAGGCATCTTCACTCAGAGAGCACAGGTGCTAGGGAGCAGGGCTATGCTGACTTTGGGAAAGACCCTCCTGAGATATACCCTCACCATCAGAGCATCTTCTAGAATAGTACAGAATGAGCTGTTCCAGCTTCTAGATCCAACAACCTCTGTTTCTAATTCTAGAACTTTCCAGCAAGCTCCAACTTCTGAAAAAGCACCAGTCTGACCTGAAAGAGGTAAGCTCTCTGAGATGAGGGGTCTCAGGGGAATTCACTGGAGCAGGGGAGAAAGTAATTATCTTCTCCAGACCTGCCCTTCCTACCTCTCCACCCTTCTCCAATAGTCCTTTCCCTTCTATGTTTGAAACAAAATTTTACAGTGCAGCCTAATTAAGAGATTCCAGTGTTAAGTCCTGTTTAGAAAATCCCTGAGGTCCATGTCTTCTTGGATTTATTCACTGTTGAGTCACATACAGGGTCTAGCATGGACTGGGCCCCTTGTCTAGAACCCATGTTCCACAAATGACAGGCTCTCTTTTCTGCCTCTTCTCTTCAAGCTGGGCATCCAAGGCTTCACTGAACAAGATGTCGGGAGCCACCAGAGCTATTCCCGAAAGACCTTGATTGCACTGGTCACCTCGGGGATCCTGCTGGCTGTCTTGGGCACCACGGGCTATTTCCTGATGAACCGCCGCAGTTGGAGCCCCACAGGAGAAAGGCTGGTCAGTTCTAGGGTCCAGGGCAAAGAAAATGGGAAGCTAGGTCTCCTGGGGAGGTCCATGAATGTCATGGTGGGGGAGGAGAAATACCAGAAAAGGCACTTCTGTGCCCTCACACGGGAATATGCGTGTATGCACATTACTGTATCCATGGACAAGTCAAAACAATATATAGCAGATTGGGGAGGGGGCACTGACTGGGGCCCTGGTCCCTGTGGTAGCAGGTGGTTCGTGTCATCTATTTATTATTTTCCCTGGGATAGTTTAGCTGGGTACAAACCAGAACAGGCTGCTAAATCAGCCACTTATTTGCAAGCATGTTAAAAGCCCACGGGCACCAAGTGGCTCATAAGGGAACACATGGAAGGAAAATGTACTCTTGACGTGTTCTGCATGAGAGAGGACAAGGCCAGGGTTTGACTTTTGGCCTCTGGCCCTTTAATTCCTCTGGGGAGGTTATTGCACCCTGGGGACTGCCTAGTTTCTGGCGGGAGCTGGCTCTTGAACTGCCGTGGCACGGTGTGGTGCCTCTCCTCTGTCCTTTCTCCTCTAGGAGCTGGAACCCTGATCGCTCTTCAGGAAGACAGGAGTCTGCACATGCAGCTGCAACCTCCATCTTCCCCTCCTACTTCCTTCCTCTTCCTCCCATCCCCCTTCCTGCTGCCCTGCTTACGAGATAATGCTCCTTTATTTATACACCATCTAGGGCGAAGACCCTTATTACACGGAGAACGGTGGAGGCCAGGGCTATAGCTCAGGCCCTGGGGCCTCCCCTGAGGCTCAGGGAAAGGCCAGTGTGAATCAAGGGGCTCAGGAGAACGGCACCGGCCAGGCCACCTCCAGAAACGGCCATTCAGCGAGACAACACGTGGTGGCTGATACCGAACTGTGACGGGGGCGAGCGGGCGGGGCGAGACTGGGCAAAGTCTGGGGAAGGAGCCCCTCCCTGCACCTGAGCACGTGCTGTCTCCCTGCTGGAGGAGCCTCCCTCACTCTCCACCCTTTCCCACTGCACACCCCCTCGGAGGCCGTTCCTGGGACCCTGCCCTGTTCCAGGCCAAGGGGTTCTCGCCACCTTGGGGAGAGACAGGTAGCTCCTGCCCTTTCCACATTCAGCTCCCTGCACCCAGCTTCTGGGCTGCTCTGCGTAAAGGTGTGATAGGGAAAGCCAAGGTGCAGAGAAACTCCCTTTTGGGGGTTGATGGTCTTGCAGCTTCCACACAGGGTCCCCTTCCCTCCCCCTCCTCTCTGCCTCATTATAGGAACTCCCAGGGGAAAGCACAGGCTTTTCTGGGCTGTAATTTCCTCCCAGGAGACTTTGCCTTTTACTCTTTCTTCATTATATTTTCTTTCTCTACTTTAGGGAAACCAAAAGCAACCCCTTTCACCTGCTCCTTTGTAATGATATAGACAGAAAATCATGTTGTCTTAAACCATCTCCCTCATTCCCCCTCTAAGGCACTGTGGATTCCGTCACCACCTCCCCTCTTGCTCTCCAAGTTCCCTGAGCTCCACAGGCCCCGCCCCCCTCCCCCCCCCAAGTTTTAGAACAATGTCCTGTGTCTGTGTGTTTGGGGTGCATGGACACACATGTTCATAAATGGGCACACACATGGGCACAAATGGGTGAGGGCACATAGTTTGGCCCTCATCTCTGCGGGGCCACGCAGAGCTTCTGCTTGGGGTGCTGTTTCTCCCTGTGGCTCAGAGTGGACAGGACCGTGGGACCAGATCTCTGAGCCGTGCCTCTTGACCTGTGTGCTTCTGAGGAAGACTCTTGCGCTGAGGCTAGGTTCTGACCTTAACCTCTGTCTCAACGGCTTCCTCCCTCCTCTCCCTGACTCCTGGGTTGAGCTGTGGCCTCAGCCTCCCAGCAGACTTCCTTTCTGTCTCTGCCTTCCCAACCCTTAATCCTTTTACTGCTCTGCAAACCATGTGGTCAGGGCCCCAGCACATCTCCAGAGGACCCTCACCACCAGCCACCTTTTCTGTGAGTGACCCAGGTTCTGTTTTTGTTTCTGTTTTTTTCCAGAGGGGTGAAAAGGGATCCTGGTTTCAATGACGGTTGGAAATAGAACTTTCCAGAGATAGGAAGATGGGGTGGATTTTTTTTTTTTCCTGAATAAAAAATGGTGTGTGTAAATACTGTAATTAAAGTGATACTGAAACATATCTGTTCTGTGGTTCTGTCCCAGCCGGGTGTGCCTGAAGACCAGAGCAGCGGTCTCCCCATGAGACCTGGCCAGACTACGCAGGGACCCGGTAGGGAGGGGCTAGCCAGGGAAGAGGTGGGACCAGCTCAGGGGACACAGGTACCAACCAGGATGCTGCTTGTTGTCTAAGCCTACTAACTACTCCCCTCTCTGGGGGGAGACAGGGATGCTCTCAGGGAAGCTGATGTTTCTAGTCGTGGAAAGAAAAGCAGGCAGAATGCAGCGGGGCCTTCAGGATGGAGGGTGCTGAGGACTTAGGAGCTGTACCCTTCATGAACACCTTTCTGAGATAGAGGCACATTTTGATCACCATATGCAAAAGATGCCAAACAAAGAGAAGGAGCCAGGGCCTGTGCACCCTCTATTTTAGTCACACTATCCCCATCCCCAGCTGGGGGCAGAACAGTGAAGGACAGTATGGGAACTTCTCTCTAGAGATCTGGCTGCCAACTCCTGGATGGGATGCTTTCCACCTCTGCATTAAGACAGCAGCCTAACTGCAAAACCATCTGTAAGCCCCCCTACCCCCAGAGCCCAGACGCCCCACCCCCAGCCCCTACCATAGGAAGTGGGGGAGGGAGAGCTGTTGGACAATCAGGAGCTTCAGGAAACACTCCTAAGTGTGTCAACAGTGGTGGCAGCAGTTGGGGCCAAACAAAGGATCCTTCGATTCTTATCTGGCCAAAACCAGACCTTTTCCCTCAGCAGCCCTACACCCATTTCCCCCTTTCTTTTCTCCAACTGCTCTAACCAGAGGTTCCTCCCCAGGACTCAGGGGAGGCAAAGGGAGGAAATCTTGAGGTTTCCCTAGAAGGTGATGGCTGCGGGTTGGAGAAAGGGAAGATGGTAATCAGAAGGAGAAGTCAGGTTGGCCTCTGTCTGGTCACACATCCGGCCGTGAGAGGGACGGGAGGAGAGTCTGGCCAGGTCAGGCTGGTGGTACAGGGTACAGACTCCCAGGAAACAAGGGAGGAGGAGAAAAGGCAGCTGGGTCTTTGAAACGCCTTCAGCCTCAGGCCCAGCAACCTGTAATAGTATATTGCCCCGAGTTTGTCAGAGTGTGTAGGCTTTGGGAGGAAGCGAGGGTTGTGTGTGTGTGTGTGTGTGTGTGTGTGTGTGTGTATGTGTGTCTTTAGGGGGTAGGGTGGGGTGGCGACTGGTTCTTTTTGATGCTGGACAGCTTGCCCTGAAGGACTCATTGCTTTCTAGAAAATCAAACTTTCCCACCTTTGGTTTGAGCATCCTGGTGTGGCAATGGCTCCACCTGCTGGCCATGCTGGGCTCCTACCGCTCAGCTTCAGTTCAACTGCCTCCATGTTGGGTTTCCCTCCACTGCTGCCCTGCCCTTAAGCAGCCTAATCCAGACAGTCCCACACCTGAAGCTCATTTAAATACAGACAGTCGCTGCTGGAGGATACTTGAAAGATACTTTTAACTCGACTCCCTATGGTACAGTTAAAGGCAAACTAAGGCCCTGGCCCAAATCATTTAGAATTCAGGTGTCCTGAATCCAAAGCTTTTCCCACTCTTCTGCTGGGACCTCAGGCTTCCTCCAGTTGGATGTCCTGAAGCTGGAGAGGACAGTGTCAGGATAGGTCTGGGGCTTCACCTCTGGAGCATTTCATCAATGGGTGCTCTCCCAGGCCTGGGCAGCCAAGCAGGTCCCGGGACCTTAGTTCACTCTGCTGTGCCTGAAGTCAGCCCTGGAGAACTGACCCTGGACTATTACATAGTTCATTATGGAAAAGCATACCTAGATGTATCTTCTGCTAGATTTTCATTTAATGGATAAAGAGGAGGGTCCCCTAAGCCTGGATAAAAAGGTCGGTGACAGAGTGGCCCTTTTTTTTTTTTTCCTGAAAATGCTTTATAATAATGCAGAACAGTTATATATAGCAAACACCTTTAAAATTTAAACCTTTTAAACATTTAATTTTCCGGCACGAATACACACAAATGCTGCTACGGGGGTGGGCTGGGAGTGGGGACAGGGTGGGAAGGGCAGATTACAGCCTCCATAGGGATCAGAGTTTCAACAGTGTTACTTATAAATTATAGTACATCGATTTTATTTACTGACCTAGGCAGCCAGAGGATGGAAGGATATACTATGTGGAGTAAACACATTCATACCGGGGTCAGGAATGCTAGAGGAGACACAGCTTTTTAGCATTAAAAATGTATAAAGTATTTAGCAAAAGTTACAGAAAACAGAGCAAACAGGCAAGTGTTTTTTGGTTAGGAAATTCCACTTCCATGGGGTTATGCTACTGTGCTCCTGTCTGTGAAAGGTCTGCCCCCACCCCCTCCCCCATCATCTCCTCTAAGTGGAACAATCCTGCCTTTCCTCTTCACGTAAATCCAGTAGCAGTTGAGCAATTTAATGCAACAGGATGCTGCTTCTATCCCTACAGCCCTCACCCAAGAAGCCCACAGCCAGCATTCAATCATTCAGCAAGTCTTCTGAACACTTACCATGTGCCGGATACCATTCTAGAGGCTGGGGACAGAGCAGTGAACAAATCCTCAGGGAGCTTACAATTCCAGTGCAGGAGAAACAAACACATTTATCTAAGCGAATCTATCCATATGTTTTCAGGTTGTATTAAGAGCTATGGAAAGCATAAAATAGATTGAGAGTAACAGTTGGTATCTACATGTGGTTGTTACCCTCCAGGAGGTAAGAATTGAGAACACAGTTCACTAGAATGAAGTGGGGGAGAGATCAGGCCATGCAGAGGGAAGGGCAAGTGCAGGCGCCTGTGATGCAAACTCTGGCAAGTGCAAGAAGCTGTAGGTGAAGGAGGACGAGAAGGCGGCTGAGGCTGCGTCAGAGGGAGTGAGGGGAAGAGTGGTGACAGGCCAGATCGCATCAGGCCTTTGAGACCTCAGGAGTTTGGGCTTTATTACCAGATGGGGAAAATCATTGGAGCATTTTGAGCAGAGAAGTAAGATGATCTGATTTATTTAAAGGGATTGTGCTGGCTGCTAAGTAGAGAATAGAGGTAGACAGGCAAGAGAGGGGAAGCAGGGAGACCAAGTAGACTATAGTGATGGTATCAAGAGGAATGGTCATGGCTGGGAGCAGGGCGATAATAGTGGAAGTGGGGAGATGAAGTGGAATACAAAAGATGTTTTCAAGGTAGAGCCAATAGGACTTGCTCCATCATTTATTCCTTCAAATTATCATCATCATCATCATCATCATCATCATCATCATAATGGCTAACACTTATTGAGTACTGACTGTATCAAAATTGAGATGCTGTATCAAAAATTAAGTTAAATCCTATGAAGTAGGTACCATGATCTCAGAAAAAGAAATGGAAACTCAGAGAATAACAGGGGACTGTGCTAAGGGCTCAGTGGCAGAGGCAAAGATGAACAAAATATGAGTTCACTTGAACCCACAGATTTTTTTTTTTTTGGCTGTGCCGCACACGGGATCCTAGTTCCCCACCAGCGATCAAACCCACACCTTGGTGGAAGAGGAGAGTCTTAATCACTGGATTGCCAGGGAAGTCCCAAACCCACAGATTTTTAAATCTTGGGGAGAATACTACAAGTGCATTCAAACAAACAAACAAACAAACCAACAAAAACAAATGCAAGGCAGAAAGTGAGAAATAACACAAAAAGAGACTAAATGAGGTGCCGAATATCCAGAGGTGGGCAGGACCCCTTCTAGCGGGGGAGATCAGGGGCTGGGTCATGGAGATGTGATATCTGACTAGGGTTGTAAAAATGGATAAGAATTTGATGGCAAAAATGGGTGAGGAGGACTTCCCTGGTGGCGCAGTGGTTAAGGATCTGCCTGCCAATGCATGGGACACAGGTTCGAGCCCTGGTCTGGGAAGATCCCACATGCTGCAGAGCAACTAAGCCCGCAAGCCACAACTACTGAGCCCACGTGCCACAACTACTGAAGCCCATGCGCCTAGAGCCCGTGCTCCGCAACAAGAGAAGCCACCGCGATGAGAAGTCCACGCACCACAACGAAGAGTAGCCCCCGCTCGCCGCAACTAGAGAAAGTCCGTGCACAGCAACGAAGACCCAACGCAGCCAAAAAATAAATTAAAAAAAAAAATGGGTGAGGATATTTGAGGCTGACAGAAGTACATACATATGTGTATGTGGAGATAGGGATACAGATATGTAAAAAGTACTTTCAAAACACTGTGTTTTCCAGTGTGGCAGAAAAGTAGGGTATATGGAGGGAATGAGGGTACCAAAAAGATATGTATCACAGTTTGTGTAAGGTGTTTAATGCCAGACCACAGAGTTTAGATTTATGCAATAGAAGAGAGAGGGCCACTGCAGAGTTTCCATTTATTCACTGATTTATTCATTTATTCAACAAAATTTTTTTGAGTGCTTATTTTAAGCCAGGTACTATGCCAGGCCTGGGATAAGACACAGTCCCTCTGTCAAGCCTTTACATTGGGTGGGTGTGGAGGGACAGATGACAGAATAATTAGCGTTGAGTGTGAGTGCTGTGGTGTAGGGAGCCTTGAGGAGGAAGGGCATGGAAGTCATGCAAGGCTACCCAGAGGAGGTGACAACTCAGCTGACCCTGAGGGACAAGCAGGATTTAAAAAGGAGAAGAGGAGATATGGAAGTTCCAGGGAGAGGTAGGCACCTTGGCCCAGGCACAAAGTGAGACTGGTCATTCCAGAAATGTGAGTGGTTCTTTTAAGGCCCAAGCAAAGGATATGATTCTTCTTTGTATCTTTTATTTCTATACTGAGACTTTCTATTTGTTCCTTTATTTTAAGCATATTATGATTGCTCATTGAAGCATGTTTATAATGGTTGTTTTTAAATCCTTGTCAGATAATTCCAACATCTCTGTCATCTCAGTGTTGGAATCTGCTAATTATTTTTTCTCATTCAATTTGAGATTTTCCTGGTTCTTGGCACTACAGATGATTTTAAATTGTATCCTGGACACTTCGGGTATTGTGTTATGAAACTCTGGATCTGTTTCAGCAGGGCCCCTTTCATACTGCACTGGGCGGGGGTACCTCCTGGTTACCACCAGGTGGGGGTAAAAGTCCAGGATCCCCATTCAACTGTTGACACTTGTGGAGTGGTGGGTGCCTCATTATTGCTGGACCAGAGTGGAAGTTCAGCATCCCCCCACTAGGTCTCTGCTGATACTACCTTGATGACATGTCACTCCTTGAGTCCTGAGGTCCCTAACCTTCTTCTCTTTACCTTTCAGATTTTTATTTTATATATGATGTTCAGTGTTTTTAGAAGTATTTAGCCAGAGGAATAGGGAGAAGTGTGTCTGCTTCATCTTGTCTGGAACTGGACATTCGTGCAAGAAATAGGAGGGAGGAGAGGAAATCACTAGCCATGAGGCTGGAGAGTTAGGCCTGCTCAAGACCAGTTGTTCTCAAAGCGCTCTTACACCATTGAGAGGTGTAATCTAGAATTTCAAAGACTTTTGATTTTGAGAATTATATCTGTCAATAATTACTGTATCAGAAAGTAAAACTGAGACCATTTCAAATTATTCATTAACTCATTTAAAAATAATAATTACCTCTTTAAGTGAGTGTATAAGTCACCCATTTTAATGAAAAATAATTATATTTTCCAAAACAAAAACAATTAGGGAGAAGTGAGGCATTGTTTCACATTTTGGTAAATTTCTTCAATATCTGGCTTAATAGAAAACTGCTGATGCTCTCATATGTTTCTTTATTCAATCTGTTGTCATATTACATGTCTTGTGGCCTCTGGAACACTCCACTGTACTACACTTGCGGGAGAATGAAAGCGAAAGAGGGCAAATAACATTTAATATTATTATGAAAATAATTTTGACCTTAGTTACCCCTTGGGAATGTCTTGGGGAACCCCAGGAGATCCTGGACCACACTGCTGCTTTAGAATTCACTCTTTCAGGAGCCACTAGCCTATGTGACTACTGAGCACTTGAGATGTGGCCAGTGTGAATGAGGAACAGAACTTTCCACTTTATTTAATTTTAATTAATTCAAATTTTAAGACTGGAACAATATAGTTTTCTTTGGTTAAATATAATCTTGTTATTTTTGTAGGAATACATTTCACTTTAACCCTTGAAAATTTAGCATCTGAATCAAGGTATGAAATAGAGGCCGGATTTTGAGGACTTAGAAAAAAAAGTAAGACATCTCATTAATAATTTTTTATATTGGGTTTATGTTGCTATGATAAGATTTTGAATATATTGGATTAAATAAAATGCATTTTTAAAATTCATTTCACCTGTTTTTTTTAACTTTTTAAAATGTGGCTACTTTTAAAATGTAAATTTAAAGTTACTTATGTAACTCATATTTCTACTGGGCAGTACTGCTCTAAATGAATCTAGATGATGAAAGCTTTATATGCCATGTGAGGTCTATTCTTTATTTTGAAGGTAATGTGGAACTATTGACAAGTCTGAAGAAGGGAAGTGACTCAATCAGATTTGCATTTTAGAAAGGTCACTTTGGCAGAAGTATGGGGCATGGATCAAAGGAGGAACTAGTTAGGAGGTGACTGCACTAGTGGAGATAAGGGAAACGTGGCCTGAAGGAAAGTGGCTAAACTGCAGACAGAATGGGAGGATGTAATCTTAGGTGTAATATTGGCATCGTGGTTATGTAGGGAAATGAATGTCCTTATTCTTAGGAGATGCACGCAGAACTCTTTAGGGATGAAGTGTCATAATATCTGCAACTTTCTTTTATTATCTACACTTTATTTTTTTTAGTTTAATTTTTAATTTTTATTGGCATATAGTTGATTTATAAAGATGTGTTAGTTTCAGTTGTACAGCAAAGTGATTTAGTTATACATATACATATATACACTCTTTTTCAGATTCTTTTCCCTGCAACTTACTTTCAAATCCACCGTATTTACGTGGAAACTTTACACACACACACACACACACACACACACACAGCACATCTGTGAGAGAATAAGAGTGATAGGGCAAATAGCATCTTAATATTATTATGAAAAAATATATATCTATGGAGAGAGGAGGAGGGGAGAGAAAGCAAATGTGGCATGAAATATTAACAATTGTGAAGCTATATGAAGTAATCTAGTAAATAGGGGATCATTTTACTCTTAACTTTTCTAGAGGTTTGACATTTTTCAAAGCAAAAAGATGGGGAAAATAATGAAAAACAAAGAATGCAGCAATTGGATATGAGAGATAGGGAAAAGAGCAGTGAAGAATGATTTTCTGTTTCTCTTTTGGCAACAGAGTGGACCGTGTTGTCATCCTCAAGATCGAAACACAGGAGGAGAAACAGGCTCGTGGGGCGAGCATGAGTTCAGTATGGATCTGTGGACTCAGAAGTGCCTTTGGGATCCAATAGGTAGTGTACAAGCTGAAGTTTCTGAGAGGGAACTTGGCTAGAGATGCAGACTTAGGTGACTTTAAAATCTAGATAGTAATTGAAGGAGAGCACCATGGTGTCAAGGGTGTGTGTGGAGAGTGAGAAGAGGGGGGTGTGAGGATAGAACCCTGGGGAGCACTGACTTTTTAGGGTCAGCCAAGAGGGCTGCCATGGTAGACAGCCTCCAGGATGGCCCCCAGCGCTGCCTCCTCATCTTCATACTGGTGTGTGGTCCTCCCCGACATTGTACTAGTATTGGTCTGTGTGACAAGTGATGGTATGACACTCCTGAGACCTTGGCCACATGTGCTTATTCTTCTTGGATCACTCACTCTGGGGAAGCCATCTCCATGTCACGAGCAGCCCTGCGCAGAGGTCTGTGTGTGAAGAACTGAAACTTCCTGCCCATAGCCATGGGAGGGAGCTTGGAAGAGGTTGGAAGAGAATCTTCATGAATGAAAGAATGAATGAATGAGACTGCAATCTCATGAGAAATCCTGAGCCAGAACAACTCAGCAAAACTGCTCCCAAATTCCTGACCCTAAGAAGCTCTGTAAGATAATCAATGCTGTTTTAAGCTGCTAAATTTGGGGGTAATTTGTTATGTAGCAACAGATAACTGATACAGATGTCTCAAATGGAGGCTTAGAAGGGTGGTCAAGGAGACATGAAAACTTTGAGACTGGCATCATAAGGAACCAGGGAAGAGACTATTTCATGGAGGAAGGTCTGTTATACAGTGTCAAATGCTACCAAGTGGTAGAGAAATGGAATTTTCAACAAAGGGGTGATTGGTAACCTTGGTGAAAGCAGTCAGTGGAGTGTGGGAGGGTAGAAACCAGATTATAATAGACTGAAGAATAAGTAAGGATAAAAGCTAGAATTTTTCCATCATCACACTTAATTGGGGGGAAAATCCCTTGTGATAAACACCAAATCCCCATTTTGGGGATGAGAAAGCCAGGGTCACATTTCTCCTATGTGGTAAAATCTGTACGCCCCCCACTGCAGTGGTTTGTTAGAGAATTCTAACTACATTCATTACTCTTTCTGGGAAGAGTTCCGATCAATCCATTTTGTAACCTCACCCCACTTCCAGCGATGTTCCTGCAACGTTACAATTTTGGTGTCCCAGCCTGCTGCCCAGCTGGGAGGGATGTTCCTTCCTCTGGTTCTGCCTAACTCACCCCTTCTGCCTTGGGAAGAGAACTGACAAATTAAAGTTAGTGAAGAGCCATTCTTTCATTCATTTCAAAGCTATTTATTGAACTCTTTGTAAGAGCCTCAGCTACTTGCCAGACTTCTCAGACAAGAATGGGCTACCAGGGCTTCCCTGGTGGCGCAGTGGTTGAGAATCTGCCTGCCAGTGCAGGGGACACGGGTTCAAGCCCTGGTCTGGGAAGATCCCACATGCCGCGGAGCAACTAGGCCCATGAGCCACAGCTACTGAGCCTGCGCGTCTGGAGCCTGTGCTCCGCCACAAGAGAGGCCGCGATAGTGAGAGGCCCGCGCACCGCGATGAAGAGCGGCCCCCGCTTGCCACAGCTGGAGAAAGCCCTCGCACAGAAACGAAGACCCGACACAGCCAAAAAAAAAAAAAAAAAAAGATAAAAAAAAAGAATGGGCTACCAACGTGATGTTTTACATATGAAGTCAGCACTCCACAAGCAAAAGAAAATCTCCCTTATCTTCCTGGAGTGAGAGCCCCTACCCAAGGCTGAATAAAGCACAGCAAAATTCAGCAACTGCAGCATCAACAAATTGAAGCAATCATAGTAATCATTTGGCGGTGATTAATAGCAGCAACTCCTCTTGGGTCTCATACATGAACCTATAGATATGTAGCTATTTCTAGCTCTAAATCTGTTTTCATGTCTTTGGCCTCCAGTCAATCAATTCACCTTCCCATGACCCACAGGGCCTCCCTCACAGAAAGATTTCTTGAGAAAGCTTTGCCCTAGGAGTAGAACCACTTCAGACCGGCTTGAGCTCCATTAAGTGACCACACGGTGTCGTGGTCCACCTCCCTGGCTTTAGAATCAGATAGGCCTGACCTGGGAGTCCAGTCCTGATCCAAGGTATGTGACTTTGAGTGGGTTTTTTTTCTTTTTTTTTAACCTCTTTCATTCCTAGGCTTCTCATCTGGAAAAAAAAAAAAAAAAAATGGGGTTTAATCATATCTACCTCATAGCACGACCACAAGTTTAACAGGAAGAAAACATTTTTATGTAAAAATATTACTGCCGTATTTCTTCATTCTAAGTGAGGCAGGATTCGCCTCTGAGGCGCTCGGCTCATTTGTTGGGGAGAACGCTGGGGTAAACTTTTGCGGCTGAGAAAACCAGCTGAGCAACTCTATACACACCCATCCCCTTAGCTCCTCCTTTGACCCCAGATTGAAAATAGCCCAGATTGGAGACATTTGTTCAAAGAGCTAAATTTCTTCGTGTGATAAAGTTATAGAAAGCTGATATTTTCAGGGAAAGGTGGGGAACAGTTGAGAAATGGAGGAGAGGGCTCTCAGGAAGGAAAAGTGGCTGCAGGCAGGGTTCTGGGTAGCGAAACAGCCAGGAGGGAGGGCAGGGTGGCAGGGTGGGTGGGGGAGGTGAGGAGCTTTACTGTGGTGATTCCCAGCTATTGCTTGCTCTAAGTGGTGCTATAACTGTCCTATCTTGCCTTTGACCTTCAGTAAAAGTCTTCCACACAAAATGACCCTGTGTTCTGGGAGCTTTAAGGACAGAAGGAAGGAAAGAGTTTAACTTGCTATGAGAATAATAGGACGAGAGGATGCACTGTCACGAGGCAGGAAAATGACCTTGAATTCAGCTGGAGCAGGAATTCATAAGAAAAAGGGAACATGAAAATGTCAGCCCATCCCCCAAGAATCCTTGGAAATCTTGGGGAGAACAGGGACATCCCACAGAATTTGGTACGGGGACTCGGGCTGTTTAAGGAAAACATGTTCTAAGAAGGCTGGTAAAAATCAGGTTACATAAGGATTAAATGAGAGAATGTACAGAAAGCAATTAGCTCAGAGCCCAACCTGTGATCAGTACTCTAAACTAAAGGTAGCTTCTTATTACGATTTAATGGACAATTTCCTCTTTTCTTCACCCTTTTGAACTTCAAGGACTCACAATCTATTTGAAAATTATGATATAGTCATTCATTTACTCTACAAACATTTATCAAATTCCTTCTGTGTAGCAGGTAATTTGAATAATTTCAGGCAGCAGGAGTGGTGATCATAGCTCACGTATGCGGGCTTAGCACACGCTAGGTAGTGGGCTAAGTGCTTTACCTGGCTTGTTTCCTTTAATCCTTGTGACAATCCTAGGGAGGAACGATTATCTTCCCACTTTATAAACGAGGAGGCTGAGACACAGTGAGGTTAAGCGACTTGCCTAGACCACATAGCCAGCCAGTGGGAGAGCCAAGGTTTGAACCCAGGCAGTTGGATTTCAGAGCATTCTCTAAAACTCCATACTGCACTGTTTTTGAATGCAACTGACATGTGTGTGAGTTATGGCCTATGAGGGGGAGGGGTCATGAGGGAGGGGTCATGGGGAGGTAAACCTACAAGTATGGCTAGGATTTTCTTGCCTTCTTTTTCCTCCTACCTCCCACTCCCATTCTAGCTCTCACTGTCAAGATGGGGGTGGCACCAGCGTCCCAACACTTATATCTGTTCAGAGCTGCTTATCACCTGGTTTGAGGTCTCCCATTCTACCTGTGCCCACCATTAGCAAGGGGAAATGCGAAAAGGGGGAGAGAAGGAAAAGAACTGTTGAACCAACCGACAAATAATTAGAAGCTGACTATTTTGCCATAATGCAGCACAAGAGCAATAAATAAATCAATCACCTGGGGGGTGGGGAACGACTTTCCTATAATCAGCATTTAAAGGCTTGTACCACTTAATTAGTCTGTTAATTAAAACTGTTCTCCTCCTTCCACACGTTATCAGCCTGCAAGGCAGAGAAAACTCAAGCCCCCAGGGGGCAGGAGATAAGAGAAGTAAGAAAGACTGGAGTGCATAGCAGATTCAAACAGCTGGGCATGTGTGTGTTTTAAAAGCACAGCGCTTAGTGCCCGGGGCAAATCCACCTGCTAGTAGGAAGGGAACGTTTATCAAAAACCAAAAGGCTGTTGTCTTTGTTGAACAGAAAGGGGAAAAAAATGATTTAATCTTTAAAGAGAAAAACCCCCATAACCACACACACGGATCTGTGAAGGGCAGATCCACTGCGTGTTCCCTGGGGCACTGGATACAGTGAGAAACAAACATGCTTAGGGCAAACGCAGCGTTATCAGAAGACTCTGGAGCACGGAGACTATGCCCTGATGCTGACGTGTGTACTTCTTAGGGAACCTACACACATGGAGTCCCTACTATGTGCCAGGCACCACCTCCATTCTTTATGTCTGTAACATCATGTTTGATGACTTCGTCGACATTCTTACAGTGCCCTCAAGTTATTTCTGGGAATTCCCAAAAAAAGGAGCCTCATACGAGCCTTCACAGCTGTGGTCACCAAAGAATGGCTGCTCTGCTCTTCTCCTCCTGGTCTGGCTCTCAGTGGTCCATGCCTCCTGCCCACCAAGAGCTGGGAAAAGCCTCTCATCGCTGTGGCTGACTGTGTCATGCAAACTCATAGGGCCCAGAAACTCACAAGTCATTCTTGAGCAGTTCAAATAGACTCCAAGCCCCACAGCTCTCTCCGTGTTCCTGGGAGGACTGTGGCCTTCATACTCCTTTCCTCTCTTTTCCAGCCCCTCCGCTGGCCTCTGTCCTCCCCACCCTGGTTACCAAACACACACTCTGGTGCCCTCGAATGAAGATGAGCAGACACAGAGTCTTCACCAGCTTCAGCCCACCAGCAGAGGTTAGGTTACCTTGTTATTACAATCCTCACAACAGCTGTGTAACAGACCACTAGCAATCCCATTTTACAAAATAGGGAAACTGTGGCTCAGAGAGGGTAAATCATTTGGCTAGGATTCCACAGGTAGTGACAAAACATTTAAATGAGCTCAGTAAATATATGCTGACAGACAGAATTGGAAATATGGAGGCAAGAGAAGATCTCCAGCTTCTGGGAACTATGGGGCCTGCAGGGGTCCGACTATGTGGTAAAAGGGAAATGTCAGCTGAGGCCACCCTTCTAGGGTGGGAGAAGGGGCAGAGATGGGGAGTATAGGGTCAGCTCCAAGGTCAACTGCTCCTGAACCCAATTCCCCTGCCAGACACCTGTTGTTATATAATCTACTTTCTACCAACAACCCATAACATTCCACCCCCCACCCTGCTATCCCCCCTCCCCCCCAAAAAAAACCCCTTCAGAAATAGTAAGTGGTGACATTTGTTAGCTGCATGAGCCTCTGGATGTCAACATGTACAAACGTTCCCTCTTGGGGATGGAATGGAGGGGCAGTGGTAATGTGATGGACAGAGCCTGGGCTTGGAACCCAGTGACAAGCTTCTGTTCCCCGGTAACTAGCTAGGTGACCTTAGGCAAATTGCTTCCATTGTCCACCTTCAGTTTCCTCATATGCAAAATAGGAAATGTCAGCCACCTTCCTCAAAATGTTATTGTGAAGATTAAGCAAAGTTAATACTATTATTATATAGAGAGAACTTCAAAATTACAAAGTGCTTCCGCATATACCATATACCTCTGGCAACCCTCAGAGCACCCTGAGTATTATTATCCCCATTTTTCAGTTGAGGAAATCGAAGACCCCGAAAGATTGGAATTCACTAGAGAACAGTGAGTGGTGCTATTATTCACAAGCAGTGGGCCTGGTCCCAGCACGTCTGACTTTCAGATCCTGCAGCACCACAGTATCTGTCCCAGAGTCCCTGTGTGTGTCATGTTCAAAGCTTTCATTCCTCTGGTAAGCAGTAAACATTTGTGTTCCTATCAGGTATCGTGCCTGGCACTGAGGATACTACTGCAGCGCTCCTAGTGTGGCGGGGTAAGTGGACATCATCTAAGTGAGGAACAATCTCTGTGATGAATGTAACAGCTGGGGAAGGGCAAGGTGACATACGTGGAGACAGAGACAGAAGGGAAACCAGAAGAATGAGTAGGGTATAGCCTCACAAATCAGGGAAGGGGTTTCTCACCTCACGGTGGGAAAGAGCTTGTTGTTTGGTACAAGTGAAGCACAAAGGGTGAGAGGGAAGTGGCAAGAGAGGAGGCCAGAGGGTTAGCTGAGGGCCAGAGCTTGGAGGCTGAGAGAGCTGGGTGAAGGAGTTGGGACCTCATTCTTAGTAAATGCAGAGCTGCCTACACATTTTCAGCAGAGAAGTGGTTGATATTTTTGGAAGATCCTTCTGGCTGGGATGTGGAGACTGGATCAGAGCCTGGTGAGACTGGAGGCAGGTAGGCCAGCTAGGATGGAGACAGATGCAGAAATTCAAGCAAGAAATAATGGTGGTCTGAGCTTGGGATGGGGCCATGGGGATGGAGAGAAGGGCGATCTCTGAAATAGATTTAGGACATGGTGATTGATGGGGAATGTGTATGGAGGAAAGGAAGGGAGGGGGAGGAGTCAAGGATAACACTAGCTTGTTTCTGGCATGTGCAACTGGTGGGTGGTGATGTCCCTTATTCAACAAGGGGACACTTGGGGTAGAATATCTGCTATTTGTCAGGGGTATCCTGTATGAGCTTGTAACCCAATTTCACCTAGGGACCTCTAAATTATGTTTGTCTTGCCCAGAGGAGAAGAAATGGATGAAATGATCCTGCCAACTTGAGAATTCTGCTTGCCAGGTGCCAAGGTGTGGATGTATGTTGATGGTGAAGCATCTAGTATGAGGGGCTCTGGTTCCTCTGGAGCAAAGGCATGCATCTTCCTGGGTCTCCAGTGGGCCTCCTGTTCCCTCATCCCAGCTTCCCTTTGATTATTTAAGAGCTATTTGTCAAGGGCATACCACGTAAGCCACCTTCGTAGTTGCAGAGCGGAAACTCTTCTTAAAAGAGTTTATAATCTAGAAGCAGCGATAAGACAACCAACAACAAAAATAACTACAGGTCCACATGAATAGTGTTAATAGCCATAAATGGCATAAAGAACATGCTCTCAGAAGACCGAGGTCACTTCTGATTGGGAAAACCAGGGAGGAAGTGGTATTCAAGCTGGTCTTAAAGGAGAGGTGGAATTTCTATAGGCATAAATGTGGGACTGCGGTAGGAGTAGGTATTCCTGAAGGAAGAAACAGCAGGAGCAAAGATGGCAGCAGGCACAGGGAATCACCAGCTCCATCTCTTGCTATCTTGGGTATGGCAGAGAGGGAGTCCTTAAGCTGGGGTCCACGAAGCTTTGAGAAGTCTGAGAATTCCCTGACCGTGCAAAATTATGTTTATGCATGAATGTGCACTTTTCTGGAGAGGGGCCCAGCTCTCTTTCAATTCTCTGAAGGATCTAGAGCTGAGAAAATGTTAAAAAACAGTACTCCAGATCTCCCGAATTAGAATTTACAGGTGGGTTGAGGCATCTGTCGTTTTTTTTTTATTTTTTATTTTTTTATCTCTTTCAAGAACTGTCCGGTGCACACCTCGGATCTCTAGACAGGCCCAAGGAGACACTGAAATGCTAGCTCACAGGGCTTCCCTCCCTTTGCCCACCCCTGATCCCCCCACCTCCATTTTATGAGTAGTCACCACCCTCACCAGTCTCCACTGCCCTGAGAGAAATAAGGGAGGCAAGGTCAGAGAAGCAGAGGGGAAACTCAGGGACTTATGCAAAGACTCTGGAATCTCCTTCAGAGATGGGGTGGGTGGGAGCCTTTCCGCCCTAAGGCCGGAGGTCAGAACGGCCTGCGGGGTCCCCCGCCCCACTGCAAACCCACGGTCAAATTCTGGGAATTTCCAAACCAGTCGGCGGTGCTGCGGCAGATCTTCCCGGACGTCAGCGTGCGGTGCCGGCCGCGGCCGCTGGGTGGCGCGGCGCCGGGCGCCGAGCGTGGGAAGCGCGGGCGCGCGGGCGGGCTGAGCTCACACACCCGGGAAGCGGCCACGGCAGAGCCGGAGTCCGCAGCGGCTGCGCATCTCGCGCCTCCCGCGGGGCGGTCAGGGGGCGCCGAGGAGGTTGTGCGGTCCCCTGGGAGGGATGCGGACGCCGGAGGTAAGAGCGGGGCCCCGGGCGGGTGTGTGTGTGTGTTGGGGGGGGCGCCGCGGCCGGGCCTGCGGGAAGTCTCCGAGAGCCCCATGCAGGGGTGGGCCCCCTGGGGACGATGCCCCGGGCCCGCCGGGCACGGGTCGTCCCCCACCCCCGCTGCGGCGCGGCCTTCCCGCGCAGCTGCCCTCGCCGCGTGGGTGGGAGCGGATCCGGGCCGGGAGCAGCCCGGGCCGGTCCCTGGGCTCTGGGGCCGGGGCCAGCACGGCGGGGGAGGTGGATGAGCAGCCCCCTGGGCCCGGCCCGGGAGGAGCCCCTGCCCGCTCCTCACCTTCCGTTTCTCAGCTCCGCAGTGGGCGTGGTGCCCCTCTGCTGCAGAGGGGGTGCCCGGAGTTGAGGAAGGCAGTGGGGGAGGAGAGCGCAGAGACAGGTGGTTGAGGGGGCGAGCGGTGGTGCGCGGAGGCTCGTGATATTAATGCGTATTTCTTTCTCCCCCCTTCTTCAGGGGGCGCGGAGGTGCGCGTGGAGGAGGAAGCGGGAAGGCCAGAGGCTTAGCTCGGGCGAGGCAGGCGCAGCCGGAGATGCCACTGGGCAATGTCTCTGTTCAGCCCCCCCCCCACCCCCGCCGCCAAATTAATAAAGTGGGTGTGGAGGTGCGGGTGGGGGAGTTTGTTGAACTGCCCCAGGCCTGCCGCCTGGCTCTCTCGTGCATATCTGGGAGCCGCTTGCATTGAGCGCTCTGCAGAGGTTGGGGGTGGGGGCTGCCGTCGAATTGCAGAAGCTTCATCAGCAGAGACAGTTGCAGAGATAGGGGCTGGGAGAAGGCCTGGGGGGTGGAGGGGCGGTGTCCGGAGGTGAAAGGGAGTCTCCAGGCCTGCAGACTAAGTTCATAGGTGCTGGGTTGGCCAGGATATGGTGGGAGGGGGGAGCGGTAGGGAAAGAGCGTGATGTCTTTAGGACCCCCTCCTTCCAGCTTTGTTCGTAGCCATAGACCAAAATGTGGGATTCGGCATTTGCCAAATGTGCTTAATTTTTTTTTTTCTTTCCCTTTCGGTTTGTTTTGTTTTTTAGAGGAACGGCAAATGACAGAGCAGAGGGAAGGCTGGCCCAGCCAATCCTGGAGCCGCTGCAGCACTGGTTCCCCAAACAAACACATTCTGGTGCAAGGACAGAGAGGAGGGGGCTGCTGGCCCACACCCCTCCCCTGCCCTTGGCCCCCTTGCTGTTCCCCTGTGAGGAGGGCAGCTGGACAGAGGCTGCCTTGGGCCAGGGTGGTGATGGTGCTGCGGCCCCTCCCTGCTGCCCAGCGTGGGAAGAAGAATGCAGAGCCAGGCAAGTCTCCCTCTGTGTCCTCTGGGGTGGAAGGAGCAGGTAGAGACAGGGCTGGGGCAGCCAGGGCCTGGCTGGCGTTGCTTTGGCATTGGTGGCGAGAGGGCTGTACCTCCGGCCCCTTGGGTTTGGTTCTCTCGGCCTGTCCCTGGCACTCGACAACTGCGTCTATGTGCTCATTGGTGCCACCATGTTATATAACGCTTATATAATCTCCCAGGGCGAGTGCTGTGTCTCCACTCTCAGGTCACACAGACACTGTGTCCGTGCGGAAGTCAGGATCTGTGGACGCTTCTACGCCGTCATCTTCAACCTGGCTCCTTCTCCTGATCCCGACTGCAGGAGGGGGAAATGGGAGAGCAGGGGCCCACTCTACCCCAGCTGTCTGGGGCTGAGAAAGAGGGGTTGGCTGGGCAGCCTTCCTCATGTTCTTGCCCAGCACACCTTCTGGTGGAGTGGATGCCATTCTTGTGCTCTGAGGCCAGTCTTTTGTTCTTGAGGTCCCCTGGCGTGGCAGATGGGTGTGGTGAGATGACCCCCAGAATGTTCCAGTGGAAGAATACATGGTACATAGGGTTGGATAAAGAGAGTGAGAAATTAACTCTGCCTTTGAGGTTTTGGGCAAGAGTGGCTAGAAGGATGGGATGGCGGTGGCATTCTAAGAAATTTGGAGCAGGCCTAAGGGCTAGAGGATGGTCAGGGAAGGGTGTACAGGGAAGTGGATCAGACAGCAAAGATAAACATGGTGTTCTTTTACTGTACTCTCCACTGGGCTGTCCCTGGTTACCAGGGCAACAGAAGCAGTGATGAAAATCATGCCTTTCGTTCAGTGGAAAAATCTGGCTCCTCCTCCCGCCTCTTCCTTCTCTAATTGTCTGCAACCTATTGGGAGGGTGATGGCTCTAGGGATCAGAGACCCCAGCGTGTTCATATCAGGCACCCCCCTTCCCCATTTTTTGTCATCTTCCGCCTTCCTGCATCCCCTTTCTCTCCCAGAGCTCAGTAATTGGCAGTTGCGTAGGAGTTGGACTGGATGGAGGGGGAAGGGCATGGACGTCATTGCAGGGCAGGGTGAGCAGAGCGTGGGCAGAGATGTGGATACAGGAATGACTGGCACACGAGGAGGGTCAGGCATTGATTAGCTGGATGGAGCTTGTTTCTGGGATGGTAGGACCTGGGGTGGGAAGGGTGGGTGAGATGATGGAAGGCCTGCAGAACCTGGCAGTCTGGGCTTGCAGTGGTGGTAGGAAATAGGAAGGCCCTGAGGTTTCTGGTGTGGTCGTGGGTCCTGAGGAAGGTTAGAACTCATTCATTCAGCACTTTTTGGGTGCCTACCATGTTAGGTAAGGTTCTGGGAGCTGGGAAGACACAAGTAAGTAGGACTGGGCTTTGACCTTGAAGAGATCATGGTAGATGAGAGGAGGATGGGTATATGGGGGAAGATCAGCTGGCATTGTTACAAGCCTAGAATCTGGGACTCCAGGCAGGAGATTGGCAATATTCCAGACTGGAGGTGATGGATTAGGGTGGAGCATATGAGAATGCGGAGGAAGAGGTAGTTCAGAGAGCCCCTTTGGCTTGGGGACAGGACATGGGGAAGAGAAGGCACTGACGTTTTGAGCCTTAATGATTGACAGAAATAGAAAAATCAGGGTTCATACTTATTTGGGGGAGTCATGTTTGATTTGCTTTTAGACACATTGCCCAAGACAGTGGCAGAGTGTCTGGATGGAAATGGTTATGCTCAGGCAAATAAAATTTGCGATGGAAGTCAGTTCTGGGAAGAGGTTTGGAGGACATTGTATTATGAAGCCTTGAAGGTATGAGGTTGTTGAGAAGGTAGTGTAGAGAGAGATCCCAGGGCCTGGGGCATCGGCCTAGAATTGGGTGAGGCTGTATGCCTTGTACTTGTTTATTATCCCAGCGCCCGCCTAGACTGCTGGACCAGTTTCTGCTAATGCACGCCCACGTCTTCTACCAAACCGCACCCCATTTTGAAGTTCAGGTTTCTGTTTAAGTTTCCTTCTCACTAGTACCTATGTCCAGGAGGATATGTCCTGGAAAGATAGATATATACATTTACCTCTCCAAGCTCTCTCCTTGACCTTTGCTATACCATTCACTTATAAATTACTGAGAGACCCTGGGATGTGCTATAGGTCCTTAGCCTCCACCAGCAAGGCTGTTTGTTCTGGTTCCTTTCCAGTCATCACTCTAGAGGAATAAGAGCACTGGACAGAGTCAGGAGGCCTTTGCCAACTACCTGATCTTGGGCAAGTCACTTCCTTTTCCAGGCTTTAGGGTCTAGTTTCTTCCATCTCTAAAGCCTTCAGATATGATTTCCAAAGTTTTTTCCGCTTTTGCCCAGGTTTCTGATGCAGGCGAGGCTTTTGAAACCAGCAGCCCAGATTTCTTTGGAGTCTTGTGGGAGGGAGTAGGAGGAATGGAGGCCTGGTCCCTAGAGCAGGCCCCTGTCTCCAGAGTGGGCGGGAGCCCTCCAAGTAGAGGGTGACCCCTGTTCCTCTTGGGAGCTTGGGAATGCTAGAAGAGCTGGTTTTCCCAGTGGCCAGGAGTTGGCAAACTACAGCCCATGGGCTGATTGATGCCTGCTTTTGTAAATAAAGTTTTATTGGAACACAGACATGCCCACTGTTTACGTCTATGGCTGCTTTCATGCTACATTGGTATAGTTGGGTAGTTGCAACAGAGACTGTATGACTACAAGGCTAAAGTCTTTACTGTCTTGCCCTTCAAGAAAAAAATTGCTAATCTCTGTCCTAGACCACCAGAAAAGTGCTTGGATCACCACTGGGGATGCTTACTATGGCCGGATTCCTAGGGTTCTTGAAGATTCTGCCTTGGTCCTTCCTTTGTGATCCCGTGACAGGATGATGTGGCAATTGAGATGGTAGATTCTTAGAGTCAGCCCAAAGATAGTGGTCCTGGATCTGGGAAACCCCTTTCATTTTCATCTGTTTTCCTGAAGCCTGGAGGGTGCTTGTCCCCCCCCCGTCCCTCACGCATATACTTCTTTGAGCCTGGAGACCTACATTCCTCATCAGGGAAGGCTTGTGGCCTTGGTGTGACAAGCTACCCTTCCTCTCATTTCCCAGGCCTATGCAGAGGAGAATGGACCAACCCAAACCCAGTGTCTGGTGAGGAGAAGGAGAGGCTCATTGGTTCTGCCAAGTCCTGCAGCATATTTCCCTTGATACCTTTGCCTTGTCACTTCTGGCCTCACTATGCCCTTTAGTTCCAAGGCCCTGGAGATGCATCTGCAGAGAGAGCCTGCAACCCAGCCTGGTTTGTCTGCCTGAACTTGGCACTCATCCACTGTCGGAATAAGGCCCCGCAGCCTGGGGTTTGTGGGGTGTGTGTCTGTGTTGGCTTGAGGCCGGAATCAGTACTCAGGATTCTTGCAGCCAACCTTACAGAGTCCCCTTGTGTCCTGGTCTCCACCTTTTTTGACGCGGGCCTCATGCTGGAGTCTCGGTGAAACTCCTGGCTAGGAACAGGATGAATTTCAAGTTCTTGCTTTTATAAAACAGTAGCAGCAGAGCAGTTGGGTCACTTCTGCTCAGGGCTGAGGTAGGAAGTGAGACACTTTGGTAGCAAGAGGAAACCGCGTGCTCAGAGCCGTGCAGGAGGGGGGCAGGGGGTTGGTAACTGAGGTTTATTCCCATTGCAGCTGGAAGGGAGGAGGCTGGCAGTGAGAGGAGGGAGCAGACGACCCAGAATAGCAAAGGAGACAGAAGCTAAGCACACCCAGAGCTGCTTTTAGCTGGTAATGGTAAGCCTGGCTCTAGGAGCCTTACTTCTGACCTCCCCTACACACATTTTCCCCAGAGGCCGGGCCTCTGACTGTTCTCATCAAAGAAAAAAGTAAAAAGGTCTTCATCAGAAATCCTCTCTAAATACCTTTCAGTTTAGGGTGGCCCCAGACTACACGGGTTTACACGAATGTTTAGACAAGTGCACTGACTTGGAGAAACATTCATTTACTACAGATTTATTAAGGATCTGTTCTGGGTTGGGCATTGTGTGAAGCTTGGAGGATACAGAGGTAAAGAAAGGATTCACAGTGTGGTCTGGAAGGTGTATGGGCAGTTGAACCAATTTTAATAGAACCTGTGCTAGATCATAAGCTTCAGGTGAGCACATCTGTGTGTGTCGTGTTCACTGCTGTGGCCCCGGTGTGGGGTCCTGTGCTCGGCACATGGCAGGCACACACATGTTTAATTGGCTGACCCATCCCTGTTTGGTGTGTGTCCTGGAAATGTGCAGGAGGGATCTGAGGAGGTAAGTGGAGCAAGAGAGGAGCTCACGGCAGCGTGTGTGACAAATGTGGGCAAGGATGGACATTCCTGGACGGACTGGTTATGCGAGTGCTGTTAAGGAGAAAGGATGTAGACGGGTTGACCGTGTGGGAATGAGAGATACCGTTGGCCTTAGGACAGTGAGAAAGGAGGAGAATGACCTGGTACAAGGAGGTGGTAACCAGCCCCACATCACTGGATAAAGCCAGGGGCTGGGGAAGAAAGAAGAACCAGCCAGTGGCAGGGAAGGTAAGATTGAGTCGGGAGAGTAGAAACCAGCATGAGAGGAAGCCTGGAGGCGTCTCAGGCCCAGGGTGGAAGCACAGCTGAAGCAGGTGAGTCCCAGGTGAAGATGATGACAGTGACTGTCAGCTCTGTCCTGCAGGTCTCCTCCGAAATGTCCAGGTATGACCCAGAATACCACATTTCCCCGCACTGGGGCAGGCACAAGGAAATTAACTGAAGTTTGAGATTATGGTTATTCTCCTTTCTAAAATTCTTAGTATGGAAATTTTCACATATCTATGACGGTAGAGAGAGTATAAGAAACTTCAGTGTTCCCGTCACTCAGTTTTATCTTGTAATCAACACATGGCCCCTTTTGTTTCATTTGTACATTCATCGACCTTATTCCTTACTCCCTTCTTGGATTATTTTACAGCAGATCCCAGACATCATATTTCATCCATAAATACTTCATGATGAATCTCTAAAAACGTAATACATTTTAAAAAACATAACCCCAGTAGTAGTATCACCCCCTGCAAAAGCACCGTTATTCTTAATGTCACCAATCATCCATTCAGTTACGTTTCCCTTGCTTGTTGCCATTTTTTTTTAAAATACTTGGTTTTGTTTGAATCAGCTTCCAAACAAGATCCACATGTTTCATTTAGTTCATGATTGATCTCAACGTCTCTGTTAATAAAGATTATGCTCATTCTGAAAAGAATGATGCTTTGCAATTCTGCCTTTTAGATTTACTTAGCTGCCCCTGCTCTATCTCCAGTCAGCTGCCATCAAAAGCTTTCCTGAGTTTTGCTGAACCATTTGTTGATTTTTGAGCATTCTTCATTATTCCTCATCTTTGTGGTTTAATGTAACTAGTTTTTACCTTCCTTCAATAAATATTTCTCGGGAGCCTCCTGTGTGTCAGGCACTGTACCAGGCACCGGGCATACTGCTGTGAAAAGACAGGCTGGGCCCTGCTCTCAAGGAGCTTACAGTCTGACCACGTGAGAGCTGTTGTGGGTCTGCTTGTTGTCCCCCACCCCATGTTCATCCCAGCCAAGTTGGGTGACCATGACCATCACTTCTGTGCTGACACATTTGCCACGTCCTAGGGCTTGGTATTCATGTTCTCATGCTGTCCTTTCATGTGGTTGATAAGTGGTGTCCCCAGTACTGATGGAGAAGCCAAGTGTGGTTTCTGTGGCAGGTCCCTGTTTCATAGCCATGCCCATGGATTCTAGCAGTGTCACCAACTGACTTTGTGTGTGTCCATGTGACACTCTTGGGCTTGGGCCTTTATAACTAGGCGAGTTCACATGGAGAGCTTGCTTAACTGGCGGATTGTACAGGGGTTGAGTAAAAACATCTGGAAGGTGCTCAGAACTGTTAAAGAGCTCAGCGCATGCCACGGTGCTGGTATGTTCTTTGAGCAGGTCGGATGTTTCTGTGTCTTTGTGGACTTCCGGTTGCTTTGGGGCTTTTGCCCATAATGATTAGGCTACCTGCCTAATTAGGCCTGATTTCTCGACCTGCTGTTTTTTTGCCAAGCAGTACGGTATTGGCTGACTGTGCCACCTCAGTAGCAGAATCTAATGGTACAATTCAGGCCTGTCTTGTTAATAAGACATTTCACTGATTTGCATTTCTCTGTGAATAAATAATCAGACTTATTTGGACACTGTGACTTGATTTTGAGAGTGGTCCATGATTCTTATTGTATTTTTCCAGTTCAAATGCAGCTATATTGCAGTTCCTGGATTATAGTGTCTGAGCCTTTTAACAAAAAATCTTAGTTAATAAAAATGAGTATATTCCCAGATACAAAGACTAGTATTCTTTCACCTTTCCTAGGTCTCTTATTCTATAGTTAAAATAATAATACAGAATATATGAATATGCCATGATATACATGTCCTGTTACTGAAGGCTACATAGTTTAGAGTTTGGTGTTATGTTTTTATTTTCTTCTAATTAAGTAATCTTTAATTATTTTGATTATGCACCGGTGTTGGCTAAAACTTTTGAACAAGTTTCCTTGCGCGTGTGTGTGCGCGCCTGTATGTATACAGCATCGCTGTGCTAATACATTATATACATTATAAAACACAGAAAGTTAAAAATGGCTGGATATATTGTATTTCTGTCTGAACTACTTACGGTCCTGTGGGAGCCCCTCTTCTTTGCACTAAATTTCAAACTGAGACGTATTCAGGACGTCGCTCCAGCACCTCCCTCTCCTTCTTGCGTCACCATTTCCCCCCTCTCTCCTGGATCATTTCCATATGCTGCTGTTTTTCTCATCTTAAAAAAGGCCTTCTTTGACCTCACCTCTTCTAGCTACTGCCTGTTTCTCTGCCCCAAAGAGTTTCCAGTCCTTGCTCCCTTCACTTCCTCTGTCAGATCCCTCCAGTCAAGCTAGTCCCAACCACTCTGGACAGCAGCGGTCTTGCCAAGGCCAGCGGTGACCTCCATGTTACTAAGTCTAGTGGCCCCTTCCTGGTCTTCATCGAAGTAGCTTCAGCAGTATTGACACAGCTGGTCATACCCTTTTTCTTGAAGCTCTTTCTTCACTTGACTTCCAGGGCATATATTTCTGGTTTTCCACCCGTCTCATTGGCCGTCCCTTCTCAGCATCTCGTCTCCCTGACTTCTAAATGTTAGAAGGCCTGGGGCACCTGCTGTCCATCTTCTTTCTCTTCGTGATCCTCTCCCAACTCATGACTTTACGTATCACCTGTATGGATGTTGTCTAGAATTTACTTCAGAGTAATCCCACGAGATAAACAAGACTGACCATGAGTTGATATTGGTTGAAGCTGGGTGGTGGGTACCTGGGGGTTTATTCTGCTGTTCTCTCTAGTTTTGTTTATGTTTGAAATTTTCCATAATGAAAAGTTAAAAAAAAATCTACATGCTGATGACCCCCAATTATTTTTCTCAAGCCCAGCTCAAGGTCCTGAAGTACAGTCCTATGTGTCTGTCTGCCTACTTAACATTTCAACTTGAATGTTAATAGACATTTCATACTTAACATGCCCAAAACTGAACTTCTGATTTTTCCATGCAAATATATTCTTCCTGCAGTCTCCCATCTTGGTTATGAGAATGCCAACCTTCCCGTTACTCATCCAAAATGCCTATGGTCATGCTTCACTTCTCTCTTTTATGTCCTTCATTCAGTCCATCAGAAAATCTTGTTGACTCTACCTGCAAAATATACGTAGACTATGACCAGTCAGAACTGCTTCCACTGCCATCACCACGGTCCAAGCCACCATCATCTCTCACCTGCTTCTCCTTTGCGCCTTACAGGCTGTAGTCCTCACAGTAGTCAGAAGGATCCCACGAGACATAAGGGGATGCCTGCCATGCTCAAAACCCTGCTGTGGCTTCTTTCGGCACTCAGTGAAAGCCATGGTTGGAGTGGTCTGCAAAGACCCTGCAGCTCATGAACACTGTCCAATAGAAATATAATGAATTACACAGGAGCGCCACATGTGTAATTTAACAATTTCTGGTAGCTAAATTTAAAAGGAAAAGGAAGTAGGTGAAATTAATTTTAATAATCTAACCCAGTATGTCAAAACTGTTTTCATTTTTGATGTGTATTTCGTTGTTCTTTTTGTACTACCTCACACCCATAGCACATGTCAGTTTGGACCAGCTACATTTCATGTGCTCCGCAGCCTCATGTGCCTAGTGGCTGCCTTATTGGGACTGCAGGCCTACCTAGTCTGGCCCCACTTGGTTTCTGTGTCCTTCCCTCCTACTACTCTTCCCTTCTTTCACTCTGCTCCAGCCACACTGGCCTCCGTGCTGTTCCTCAGATAAACCAGGCATTTCCTGTGTTAGGGCCTTTACACCTCCTATTCCCTCTGTTTGGCATACTTTTCCCCAGGGAGCCCCGTAGCTGACTCTCGCTTCCTTTGGGTCTGTGCTCAGATACCACCTTCTCAGTGCCCTGCCTACCCACACACGCTTGCTAGCACTGCCTGCGTCTCTTCCCTGCAATGTTTTTTCTCCATAGCACCATCACCGTTTAACATAACTGTGCACTTCTGTTACTTCATAGATTTTCTCTCTCTCTCCCCACTGGAATGTGAGCTCCATGAGGGCAGGGGTTTTTGTCTGTGTTCCCTGCTATATTTCCAGAGCATGGAACAGCGCCTGGCACATATAAGAGGTGGATTGATGTTTCTGAGGAATTAAATGAAACGTATTATTGAGAATGATTCTTTTTTAGTAAGAACCATGCAATTGAGTGTATTTTATTATTTCAGAATATCATGGGTCATATTTTGCAATATGGCAGTTTGAAGGTCTGGTTCAAGTCACGGTGTTTTGAAAGAGTCCTCTCTATAAAGATGTTATTATGGGTTCAACTTGTAATTTAAATGGATTTAAGACCCCTGAAATACTGTATTTCGTTCACTTCATTGAGAGATTTGAAAACAAGTTGGTGTATCCTGTCTTATGGGTGTTCACAGGTACAAGGTTTTAGAAACAACGTCTTTCCGTCAAATTTGGTAATATCATCATGTAATGGTGGAAATGATTTCCAAATACCAGTTTTTGAAATGCTCTTTCCATGACATAAGTCTCTTTCAAAAAGTAAAGGCTTTCTTACCCATTTTTAAAATGTCACTTTACCTTAAAGGGACAGATTAAAATGTCACTTTACCTTAAAGGGACAGATTAAATATTTATTTGTTTGTTTAAGAAATAGTCATTAATCGTCATTCTCCTGATAGGCACTCATTACAGAAGAAGTCAGCAAATTTTGGAACCTTGTTTTCCAGTTTAAAAGAAATACAATTTCTGTTTAAGTTGAGCCACTCTTTCAGGTCTTCCACCATGAGATGATCATGGCAGTGTGGTCCAGTGCTTTGCAGATCCCACCCTCTCATTGCAAAGGAGTCATTTATTGTATTGAAGAGGATATCCTTAAAGTTGCTTGACTGGGCACATGTAAACCGTACTCAAGTACACAGACAACTGGGCTGCCCTTGTCCATCCTTTGGTGTTTTGTGTCTCCTACCTGGACCCAGGATGCAAAGGTGGTGGCACCAGCGTGTTGTGAGTTAGGAGGTAGGTGGTTGTGCTCAGAAGCTGCTCTGGAGGTGAGCATAGCAGGGATTGCTGGAAGAGATGGCCAAGGTAGCTAGGGTAACTGGCTGTCTTCTTCTTCTTTTTTTTTTTAATTGAAGTATAGTTGATTTACAGTGTTGTGTTAATTTCTGCTGTACAGCAAAGTGATTCAGTTATACATACATTCTTTTTTATATTCTTTTCCATTATGGTTCATCTCAGGATATTGAATATACTTCCCTGTGCTATACAGTAGACCTTGTTGTTTATCCATTCTATATGTAATAGTTTGCATCTGCTAACCCCAAACTCCCAGTCCATCCCTCCCACACACCCCCCTCCCCCTTGGCAACCATAAGTCTGTTCTCTATGTCTGTGAGTCTGTTTCTCTTTTAGAGATAGGTTCATTTGCGTCATATTTTAGATTCCACATGTAAGTAATATCGTATGGTATTTGTCTTTCTCTTTCTGACTTAACTTCCCTTAGTATGATAATCTCTAGTTGCATCCATGTTGCTGCAAATGGCATTATTTCCTTCTTTTTTATGGCTGAGTAGTATTCCATTGTACATATGTACCACATCTTCATTATCCATTCATCTGTCGAGGACATTTAGGTTGTTTCCATGTCTGGGCTATGGTGAATAGTGCCAGCTATCTTCTTAGAGAGAGAGGTGGTATGCCTTTGAAGCGTTGTGCCATGTCTTCCATCCATTCACCTATATATGGAAAATGCTTGTGCAAGTACGCTTTCCTTCCATTTTGACAGTCTAGGAGGTATGTCAGCTGGATATGTGCACGTGGAGTTGTTTTTCCAACTGCTGTGACCAGAAGTGCGATTTAAAAGATGAGCAGCTGGATTGAGAACTGCAGCTCCGGCTGGGAACAGAGGCCCTGGTTACTTTCTGCTGCACTAGAGATCATCTCCCGCATGCCCTGGACCCGGCATCGATGAGCAAGGCTTGTCTCCAGTGGGCTGGCCTTTGCTACTTAGACCACCGGCCAACCCGTCAGCTTCTCTTCTTGCCACACGTTTGTACAGGGCCTCCTGTGGAAAAGGCTCTGTGTTTCTGGATGAAGTGGGGTGGGCACAGGAAAGGAAGGAATGTGCAGTGTGAATGAGACCTGGTCTCTGTCCTCAGGGAGCTAATGCTTAATGAGGGAGATAGACACCCATGCTAAATACAAGACAAAGCATAAAAGGGACACGGATGGAGTGTGAGAAAGTGTTCTATTAGCCAGAAGTGGGAATTGGAGGGGTGGTGAGGAACATGAGCAAGGAGATTTCATCCATCTGTTCATGGCTGAATCCTCAGAGCCTAGCACAGTGCTGCATCCCTATCGGGTACTCAGTAAATGTGTATTTGTTAATAGCTGGGTGTTGAAGGAATGGGGCTTCACCCCCAGGGACGAAGGAGGAAATGTCTTGTTGGGAGGAGGTGGCCATGTGGCCTGAGTGGGTGTGTGTGGCAGGAGAGGGGCTGTGTTCTGGGAGGGCCAGCCTCAGGGCAGGGCACCTGGACCAGCTTTTTCCAAGAATTTGATTTTGGTGGTTCTTAACCTCTTTTTGTGCCAGTTCTCATTAGGAATTGCATGGAAACTGTAGTCTCTTGCTCTAAGAAAAAAAAAAATCATGACAGCACATGATTTGACATATACCATCAGAGGACTCACAAATCCCAAGGTATAAAACCCTGCCATAGGCTGGGGAGCCGTCAGTTCTTATTGAGCTCTTTAAACACGGATAAGACACTTTTTTTTCCTGGATTCTTTGGGAATTGACGCAGATGAGTATATACCATGTAGGCATTCTGGGTTTTAAGGACATTGGTAAGTGACAGCCACAATAGTGGCCCTGATGAGCTTAAGGAAGCAGTGGGGAATTGGAGCCGGGTGGCGGTTGGTGGGCTCTGTGTACTGATACGGAGAGATCCAATGTTTGCTCCACTGAGCAGGGGATGAAAAAATTTACCTGAGAGAAGATAGAAAAAAATTACCTTTAAAACTTACTAATTCAGGGACTTCTTTGGCGGTCCAGTGGTTAAGACTCTATGATTCCAATGCAGGGCGCATGGGTTCGATCCCCGGTCTGGGAACTAAGATCCCATATGCTGCTGCATGGTGCGGCCAAAAAAAAAATAAATAATTTTTTTTTAAGATTAAAAAAAAAATTAAACTTACTAATTCAGAGTATGGAATGCTTATGCTAGTTTTTTTCTGTTACATGTTTTCCAGCTCAGATACCCAGCCAAGCAGTAATTACAGACACAGAGAGGCAGCGTGTTGCATTTCTGGGAACAGGGAGAGTGGAAGGGAGTTATTAGAGTTTTATATCACCAAGGTATTGGGTTCAGAGAACTCCTTAGCAATCCTGACCCATCAGGGAAGGCTGCCTGGAGGAGGAATGTGGCAAGATTTCATGGGCCCCTTGGAAAAGCAGAAAGACTGGGCTGAGGACTGGGCTTATTTTAAAATTATATGGTTTTTGTTTCTGTTGTCATAAAAATTCCTATAGAGTATCTGTATACCTTCAGTTAAAAAATAAATTAAAAAACCAAACTTTCTGTCCTCTAGGAGTTTGTAGTGTATCTGCTGTACAGATAGGCTGTCTGGAGAGTTAAAAAACCCAGTATGGGCGGCACAGTGTTGCCATTTCTTCCTTTGTGTGTCATAGGTAAGTTCATTCATGGAGGGGTGAGGTTGAGGGGTGGTGAGGCCATGCTTTGTCCCAGGGGACAATGTTGATTGAACACTGGCCCTGTGCCAGGCTGGGTTAGTCGCTGGCCGGCACCGGAAGGCACCGCTGGAGTGGGAGGGGAGAGCCCTTGCGCTCCTGCACCCGAGTGTAGCAGGGGACAGACTCGGGGGTCTTGGGAGTCGCATTGTCCGAAGCATATGGCGGGGAGAGGACGTGGTGGTTGCTGTGCAGGCTCTTCCACCCCTCTGCTGACGTCCCCCACTCATGGGATTTTGCTTTGTGGGAAGGTTAGTCTGTGACAGAGTTTTAAAAGTTCTTTCGAAAAGAAGAACCCCTCCTGTTTTCCCCAGAGAGGTGTTCAGACTGCAAGACCAGACACCTTAACGGGTGGTGAAATCAATTTAGTGGGTTGGGACCAATGTGGAAAAAAAAAAGACTGTAACAGAAAATATTAGATTGCATAGTGTGTAGTAAAGATGAGTATGATTTCATGGAAGTCTCAGTCATATATCTATCTATCTATCTATCTATCTATCTACAGATATATGTATCTGTATACACACAAGTGCACATGTATGTAAGTGCCAGGCCACCTTGTAAACTTTCTTTCTTACTGTGGGTTAGGGTCCAGAAAGTTTGAGAAACAAGCACTTGAAGGGTTTCTTTGCTCTTAGTGTAGAGAACGGGTTCCAGCCGCTTCCCCAGAGGCCATCTCTGTGGAGACTTTTTTTTTTAAGAGCAGCAGAGTCAGGCTGTCACAGCATGATCTGAGGTTTGTCTGCGGCTGCTTACCCACTCCTGCCCCCACTTCCCTGTGCCTGGTGTTTCCTGCTGTGGCGAGCTGGGGAGAGAGGCCAGGCAGACCTCAGCAGGGGTGGGAACAGAGGTCGCCTCCCCTCCCAAGTCACCAGGTGTGACCCCCTGGAGTGCAGCATCTCCAGCCCAATGCCTCTTCTCTGGCTTCTTGACTTGATTAGCTATTTCCATACCAAGGGCAGGGAGAGGAAGGCCATCCTGACTTACTACATTGCCCCGTCGTTCTCTGTTTCTCAGGGGCGTTGGGTGGGGAGGTTAGAGTTCACACTATCTGGGAGGTGGATTCCTGGTAGGCTGAAGTGAGCCAGCTCCCCCCTCAGAATGACCACTTAGCTCGGTAATTCTCTGGCTCCATCTTTCCCACAGAGGAGAGGAGCCTTTCTCGGATCGTAGTTGCTTCTTCCATCAACTGTGCTGACCGGCCTGCAGAGCGCTGACCCACTTGTGGTACCTCAAATAGAGGTTTAAATTAGGACCTTTAATCTGTAAGAGGCTTACAGCCTGTTGGGTGGCCAGCTGCTCTGGACTTCTCTGTGGGCAGAGCTGGGCTTTGCCAGGCTGTTGTTGGGTTGAGGGAATCATGGGGGTCGGTGGCTTCCTTGCAGGAGTGACCATACGTGTGGCCTCACTCATGGAGGCTTGGGAACGGCAGGAGTCCCAGGGAAGCAGAGTTGTTTGCCCAACACTCCTTTCGCTGTTGGCACTTACACACACAGTCCCTGGGAGTGGGTGGGTACTGTCTCTGGTTATGGGACAGGGTGGTGGTCTGTCCTTGTAGTGATGGAGTGGAAAGCCCAGAATTCCATGGGCCTTGGGTGCTGGTGCTGCTTCTTCTGGGCACTGAGCCTGGCTCCTTGCCGATGTGCAGTTAGCTCTGCTGGCTCAGTGTGTGTTTCCATCCCAGAGATGCCTATTAACAAAGAGCTGTGTGTCCAGTACGGTGCTGGGTGCCATAGGGGCACACAGAAACATGAGACTTGGGGCCTCCCCCAAATCGCTCATTGTCTTTTTGAGGAGACACGACTAGTATATATCAAAGCATTCATTTGTCCCATAGACACATACTTACTTGGCTGGTAGCTGTTCACAGTAGCAAATTATAAAGTTCCAAAGTAATAGGCATGGGGGGAAGTTCTGTGGGAGGCCTGGGAAGGGAGAGAGCTATGGGGTCGTGAGAGCTGGGCCTGAGTGGTGGGATTTAGCAGGATGGGGAGAGGGGAGGTCGTTGAAGGTGGGAGGAACAGTGTGAACAGAGGCCAGGAGAGTGCGTGGTCCTCCTCTAAGTGCAGGTCGCTGGAGCCTCTTCCTCCCCTCCCGCTTCTTGAAATAGTCCCAGTTTCAGTCCTAGAGACTCTTACTCCTTCAATAAAGTAGAGACAGATCTCAGGTTCCCTCTTTTTTCTCCTGTTTATCATTATAACAACAATAATGACTCCTGACTTTTATTGAGCGCTTACTGCATACCACTGTTCTGTGTGCTTTACGTGGATGGTCTTATTAAGTCTTCCCAGCAATGCTCTGATATCACTGTTACATATTATTATGTGCATTTTACAGTTGATGAAACTGAGGCATAGAAAGGTTAAATGACTTGCCCACGGTCACATAGCAAGGTTGTGGTTGGGTCAGAAGTCCACCTGAGGCAACCTGAAAGCACAGGCCATGCTCTTAACCCGCTGGTTCCCAAACTTGTCTGAACATTGAAATGACCAGGGAATCTTGTAAAATTTCCAAAGCCCCAACCAATTACATTACATGCAGACCAGTTACATCACAGTCTCGGGGGCGAGGGGGTGGGGAACTCTGGTATGAGTAGTTTTTGAAGTTTCCCAGGTGATTGCAATGTGCCAGGTTTAGAAACCACTATCTTAACCTCTGAGTTTTAGGGCCTGTGAGTATTTGATTGAATACATTTTTTTAAAAATTTTTATTTAATTTTTATTTTATTTATTTATTTATTTATTTATTTATTTATTTATTTATGGCTGTGTTGGGTCTTCGTTTCTGTGCAACGGCTTTCTCTAGTTGCGGCAAGCGGGGTCCACTCTTCATCGCGGTGCGCGGGCCTCTCACTATGGCGGCCTCTCCCGTTGCGGAGCACAGGCTCCAGACGCGCAGGCTCAGTAATTGTGGCTCATGGGCCTAGTTGCTCCGCGGCATGTGGGATCTTCCCAGACGAGGGCTCGAACCCGTGTCCCCTGCATTGGCAGGCGGATTCTCAACCACTGCGCCACCAGGGAAACCCTGATTGAATACATTTTTATACTCAAGGCAGAGGGGCCTTCCCCCAGGCCTGTATCACCCACCATTCCATAGGGAGTAACTCCAGCTTCTTGTCTGAGGGAGCAGGACCCCTGTCACCCCACAGCATCTGAGACTCCCCAAGAGTGAAGCCTGGGTGGGCTGGAGTGGGCAGAGGGAAGACTGGTCGCTTGGCATCAGTGCCCCCTTCCCCCTCTGAGTGCCGCCTTGGGGCAGAGACTGCTTTCAGAGCCCTGGAGACCTCCGACCGTGGTTTCTCACGTCTTCTGCTCCCCTGGGCCCCTGACTTCACTGGGGAAGGGAGAGGGTCACATGAGGGCACATCGCTTCTCGACAAGTCTCGCTCCTCTCTGCCTGTCCCCGGGTGAACCTGAAATGGACACGAAGTGCAGAGTCCTTTGGGTGACTGGGAACAGCACTAAATTTAGCAAAACTGTAGCTGGTGGGTGGCCGGCCTGTAGTGAGCCAAACCCAGCCCCAAGTGGACTAGATTTTATAGTCAGCAACGCAGCCAATGTAGTCTGTGCTTGGGCAAGTCTGCGGTTACACGGGGGGATCTTTCCATTTCTAAGGCCCGGCAGCTTGTCTGCCATCCTGCAGGATCCCAGGCTCTGCCTGTGCGAGACTTGGGTCCACCCCCACCTCCCCTTGGGACTGGTCTTCCATCCGTCCCTCCCTCATGTGTCTGGAAGTCCCACTCCAGTACCTTTGCCTTGGCCTACACGTTCTTCTAGGCCTCTTGGCCAGTGTTGCCAGCCTTCATTCCCAAGGCCCTGGAGAGCAGGACCTGAGCTTCGGTCAATTTTTCATAGGATATCTGGCATCTTAGGACACTTTTTGGTCGGGGTTGTTGAGTGCAGGTAAGGAAAGAGCTGGGATGGTTAGTTGAACAAGGTTGTGAGGGACTGAGATGTTCCTTCCTCCCGGAAGCTCAGTCAAGTACATGACCCAGAGTGAATTACGATGTGGAGTGGCTGTGGGTGGGCTTTGATGCTCTTTGATGCTTGGGGCTCTCTTTGCTTGGCTCAGTCTTCTGCCCTGTTGTGGACCATATCTGGGAGGAGGTGGGTTTTGTGGAGTTGGGGAGTGGAGGTCTGCTGGTGACAGAGCATCTTCCCCTTCTGGGCCTCCTCCTCCCCTGTCTCAGATCTGACAGTGGTGGCTTGCCTGGCGGTGCCTCTGTTGCCTTAACGTCCTAAGAAATAATGAGCAGGCTACGTTTTCTCAGCCCTTTCCAAGGCGGACCATTACACTTTGGCCAGGGCTGGGGTCTTGTCTTTGTGACATGATTTGTTAGTATAAGGCAGCGGTTCTCAACCAGGGGCAGTTTTGCCTCCAGGGGACATTTGGCAGTGTCCGGAGGCATTTTTGGTTGTCACGGCTGAGGAGCAGGAGGGGTGGTATTGGTGTCTAGTGGGTAGAGGCCAGAGATACAGCGAAGTACTGTATAATGTACAGGGCAGCCCTCCCCACAACAAAGAATTATCCAGTCCAAAATGTTGATAGGGCCGAGGTTGAAAAACCCTGGTGTAGGGGGACGGTCTTGTAGAAATGGCCCGAAGAGGTCATTTCATCCAGATCCCTGCTTCCATTGGAAATGACTTGAGACCAGGAGCTGTGTAGACATTGCCTTCCCCCTTTGCCCCCCATCTCCCTCTCTCCTCAGCATGTACAGTGCCCTCTAACAATTGTGTTCAGGAGGTTGTTTCCAGGGAGTCGCTTAAACCGCATAATGGCCCAGTTTCCCATAGAATCCCACCGTTAAGCACCGACGTGCTCCAGGTGGTCATCTGGGAGGCTTGGTGCAGCTGTACCCTTGGTGCGCTTGCACGAGCTCTGAGATGAACTTCAAGCACACCAGGGAAGCCATTCCATGCAGACATCACGTGTGAGTGATAGGAGTCTATCCTGGAGCTGTTTTCCTTCACTCTTCTATCGCTCTCCTTCACTCTCTGCCTTGCAGAACCAAGTTCCACTTGCTAAAGTTCTCTTAAATGCAGGAAACACATACTCATTGCCCTGGAGAACATGATGTTGCTTCCCAGATAAAACATCCAATCTGTTGCCAGATACCTCAGCAGCCCAGTGATGGCTCATCTGCCAGCACCATCCTCCTGTAGCTGGCAAGGCTGCCTTAAGGCCAGAACGGGGAAGTGAGACATCCCCCAACGTGAGGACCTTAGCTCACTCTACATGATGCAGGGAGGGCAGCTGTGGGTGGATACGCTGGCTTTTTACATTTCAGGACAAGCCTCAGGGTTCTTCCCATGTGATTTCACTGCCTGGACTCTTTAGTTGTGACCCCAGAGAGTGAAGGTATGATGTGGGGGAAGAAGTGGCGGAGGAGATGGGAAGGGCAGAAGCCAAGGTAAGGCCAAGCAACCAGGGAGATGTACAGATGCTCTCCTGAGTGCATTTGACATCCTTGCCCCAGTCACTTCTCAGTGTTGTTCCCCTGCCCCTGACACAGTCCCTCAGTTTCCATGAGTTCAAGGGAGACCAGCATATTTTTGGACGGGCTCAAGCGAAACAGTGAGGAAAGTAATGCTACTTAGTGGACTAAATACCAATGATGTTGGAGTCACCTGCTTTTGGTTGTTGTTTTTTTGTTTGTTTTGAGTTTTCTGTCTCCTTTTGTTCATAGAAGTCACTTGGGGGATGGATTATCTGATAAATCCTGGTGTTCTTGGAGTTCACGTTCACTGCTTCCCTTATCCTCATATGAAGGACTAGGATGATGATTGTGGGCTCCGGAAACATGTTCTAGATTATTGCTGTCTGAGCCAGCAGCCAGGACAGTTGAAACCAAAAGCCTCTGAAGTCCTGTTCAGCGATGGTAAACATTTGAAATGGATTGAACGGATGACTGTGTGTATATTTAGAGAGTCACACCCAGTAGAGAAAGAACCTCCGGGTAAGCCCAGCTTGCTCATCCCAGCTGCAGGTCTGAGCACACCCAGGGTCACATCCTTTTATTCCATGATGGGCTGAGGTCACTTCCTTATGTACCCAGGGCTGCCCACACCCAGCCACTGTTTCCTGCACTGGGTCAGGGCGTGCACTTCATTCTCCTCATAACCTCTTCGGTGGCTTATCGTCACCTACCAGCCTTCTTTGGCCTCAGTCCCTGAGCGTCCTTTCAACTTAGTTGCCATCTTGCTCTAGGTCCTGAGCATGGCTTTGAGTCTCTGGCTTCTGTGTGGACTTCCTGGCTCCTGGGCCCAGAGCTACCTCAGTGCTCTGGCAGCCACTGGACATGTACGCCCTGGGTTGCTGATTTGGAGCCCAGCTCCAAAATCAGTCTCAAAATCAAAATCCTCAGTCGTCTTGGTCTTCACTCTGTCAACCCTGGCCTCCACCACTTCTGTCTCATTAAAAAATCTTGTTTCTCATAAAAATTACTCCATATTTCAATATGCATCTAAAAAACCCAAATGCATATTCAAACTCAGTCTCAGAACATGAAACTTGACAAATTAATTTGGAGTTTTGAAAACGTGTTTATTTAGTATGGTTTTGAAGTGTTGTAGAGTAACATTTCTGCAATTTATTAAAAGGCAATAGGAAAGTGATCAGAAACGTATATGTATCTTTTAGATTTCATGAGCAGAGATGGCAGGCACTGAAATCTGTTGGTGTTGGGGTGACCCCCCCATTTGGATAAAAGTCCATTGTTCTTAATTTTTTTTTCTCATTAGCTATTTTTTAAGGAAATTTTTAATTGACATGTAACACACATACAGAAAAGTGAGCGTATCCTAAGTATTAGGCACAAAGTGCCCCCAGCCTGTAACCAGCACCCACGTCAAGCAAAGGAGCAGAATGTACCACACCCCGTTCCAGAATATGCCTTGTGCTTCTTTCCAGCTGCTGACCGTGCTTCTGAGGGTAACCACTATTTTGACTGCTAAAATTACAGATTAGTTTTGCCTGCTTTTCAGCTTTATATGTATGGAATCACACAGTATGTTCTCTCTTGTATTTGCCCTCTTTCACTTGTCATTTTATCTGTGATGTTCATCCTTGCAGTGTGCCGTTGTAGTTTCCTGTTCTTGTGGCTGTATAGTATTCCGTTTTATTAATAGAACACAGTCTATTATTTATTGTATGGTTGATGCATGTTTGGGCTGTGTGCAGAGTTTGGCTGTTTCAAACAGTGCTACTATGAATATGTTTGAATATATCTTTTGGTGAATGAATGTATGCACGTACACACATATGTCTGAGTGTATGTATGCATAATTTATGTGTGTGTTTCTGTTGGGTATGTACCTAGGAGTGGAACTGCTAGATCATAGTTTTAGCAGATAGTGCCAAACAGTGATACCAGTTATACTTCCGCTAGCAAAGTAGGAAAGTTCTGGTTGCTCCATGCCCTTGCCAGTATTTGGCATTATCTTCTTTCTTCATTGTACTCATTCTAGTGGGTATGAAGTAATATTGTACTGTGGTCTGAATTTGCCCTTCCATGATATTGACCATTTGGGTATGCTCTTTTGTGAAGTGCCTGTTCAGGTCTTTTACTCGTTTTTCTATTGAATTGCCTCTCTTTTTCTTCTCGGTTTGCAGGAAGCTGTTCATACATTGTTGAATATATGCATTGCACATATTTTCTCCCTTCCATAGCTTTTGATGTCCATACCTTTAGTGATATCCCCGAGGTTAATCCACATGAAAGCAGTAGGATTATATGTAATACTTTGCATGGGGATCTTTTGTTCTTTGTTAGTGATATTGAAGTTGGGGCTGCATTCTTTCAGTACTTGTCTACAAAGGCACTATTGCGGTATTAGCTGTGTAGAGTGGGACAGGGACTCTTGAAGTTCTTGGTGTATGTAGGTGTTGGCACCTTTGAGAGCACATAAAAATAAAAATTGTTCATATCCAAGTGCTTGCTGTCCTCCATATACTGTTCTAAGCTTTTACATGGACAATCTCACTTATTCCTCATACATGCTTATCAGTTGTCACTCTTTTTTTTTTTTTTAGAGAAAGTCTTTTATTTATTTATTTATTTATTTATTTATTTATTTATTTTTATGGCTGTGTTGGGTCTTCGTTTCTGTGCGAGGGCTTTCTCTACTTGTGGCAAGTGGCGGCCACTCTTCATCGCGGTGCGCGGGCCTCTCACTATCGCGGCCTTTCTTGTTTCGGAGCACAGGCTCCAGACGCACAGGCTCAGTAATTGTGGCTCACAGGCCTAGTTGCTCCGCGGCATGTGGGATCTTCCCAGACCAGGGCTCGAACCCGTGTCCCCTGCATTGGCAGGCAGATTCTCAACCACTGCGCCACCAGGGAAGCCCCAGTTGTCACTCTTATTAGACCCATTTTCAAGTGAGGAAACTGAGGCTCAGAGAGGTTTTGTAATTACTGAAGGTCACATAACTGGGATTTTGGCTGCAAAACTCATGCTCTGTAATCAATTGTATTGCATAGAAAATTGCATTTCCTAAAATCGGTGTTTTATTAGAATGCCTGGCATAGTGCCTGGCACATAACAAGTGCTCAGTAGATACCTGTTGAGTGAAAGGATTTGACAGTGGTGAGTTGGATGATGTCTTCATTGAGTAGGGAAGTTTGTTCTGGCAGTGGGATATGTTGGTATGAGAAGCAGTTGTTTTCCATCCTGATGTATCTCTTCACTGATGTATCTCGTGATGATGTCACAAGTAGACATCATAGTGGACATTTGTGGAGTGAATGACTCAATCTCAGACAGGTTGTAAACCCTACTTAGCGGAAGGGGTACATTCAGAGGACGCTGCAGGGAGGGCCCAGGGCCAAGACAGGCACATGAGTAGGGGCCATGGCCATGGCCCAGGGAGAATTCAGAATCCAGCTAACAGCATCCTGGTTGTATAGCCACAGGGTAGCCCAGTTTGTGGAAGCAGAACAGGGTCCAGTGTCAGCAGGCAAGGCTGTCCCAGTTACAGGCTGTCGGGTCAGAAGAGGTCCCAGCAGCAGTGCAGGGCTGGCAGTCTCCAAAGTCAGGTAATCCAGAGTCACAAGGCTGCAAGCAGTAAAAGTTCAGGCAGGCAGGAAAGAGAGCCAAGGAGCGCTTGCAGGGAGCCATTTCCCGGTCGACAGGTATTTATTGCAGGGAGCCATTTCCTCCTGAATGAGGCCTTTCTTCTCAGGCCACTGAGGGCCTGTGAGGAATACATCAGACCTCAGGCCGGGCCGGGTGGGGTGACCCAGAGACCAGCCTGTGCTGGAGCCAGAAGGAGCTGTCATGAACGTCTTGTCAAACTCTTCATTTAACGGGCGAGGAAATTAAAGCTGAAGTGTGAGATTACTCAGAGCCAGGGGGAGAGCCAGCCTTGGAACCAGGCACTGCAGAGTGTTTCCTGCTTCCTCATGTTTTCCATCAAAAATTAAGAGGTGGAAGGAAGAAGGACCATGGTGAAAGCCCTAAAGAAGAAAGATGGAGAGTCCTTGGATATGGGGGGAGAAGGAGGAATCAAGTGACTACAGTACAGAGCTTGGGCGAATGGCAGTTCCAGTGATGGGAAAGTGGGAAGGAAGCTGGCTGGATGATGATTGCGATCTCAAGTCTAGAATGTAAGTTCCAGGAAGACAGAGGTTTTTTCATTGTTATTGAAGCATAACATACAGAAAAGTACACAGAGAGCAAGGACTTTTTTTTTCTGTTTTTTTTATTGTGGAAAATACATATAAAATTTACCATCGTAACCATTTTTAAGTGTACAGTTCATTGGTATTAAGTACATTCATATTCTTGTGCAACCATCACCACCATCAGAATTCTTTTCATCTTGCAAAATTGAAACTGTACCTGTTAAATAGTAACTTTCTATTCCCCCTCCCCCCAACCCTTGGCAAACACCCATCTGCTTTCTGCTACTCTAGGCACCTTATAAAGTGGAATCATACAGTATTTGCCTTTTTGTGACTGGCTTATTTCACTTAACATAATGTCTTTAGGTTTATCCGTGCTACAGCATGTGTCAGAATTTCCTTCCTTTTAAAGGCTGAATAATATCCCATTGTATGGATATACCACATTTCATTTATCCATTCATCTGTTGATGGACACTTGGGGCAAGAACTTTTATATGGTTTGTTTACCAGTGAATGGAGTAGATCCTGGCCTTAGTATGTGCTCAACAAATAATTGTTGAATGAATTTTAGTTATGTTGAATGTGAACTGACAGTGGGCTACCCAGGTGGGCTGTCCAACAGGTGTTCCAAGATGACTCAGGACTAAAGGTGAGGTGAGGGATGAGGCCAGCGGTGAGAAGGTACTCCCAGGGCACCGGGGCCGAGATGGGAGCAGGGGCCTGGGCTCAGTACAGGTGGGAGCAGAGCAATGAAAGATGCAGGAAAGGTGGTCTCAGGGAAGGGCCATGTACTTTAAAACAGGAGAGAGGTTTTAAGAAGGGGCTGCTGAGCACCGTCCGAGTCAAGAAGGATGGGGTCTGAGGAAGGAACATTAGAGCTGGCAAATAGTGATGGAGCCAAGATGAACTCGGCTCTGTCTGATGTCATTGTTGGCCTCGGAAGGAAATTTCTGTAGCGTGGTGGTGGAGGTACAGGCCAGAACATGAGATAGGGGGAACACATGTGAAATAGCCAGAGCTATTAAATGCTGGGCACTAGGTAAGGCACCAGGACGAGCAGCAGGTGAAGCAGCAGCAGAGGAAGATGCATGAAGCACAGAGCGTTCTTAGGCTTCATGGAAGTCTTGAACTTGAGTGTGGCCTTGGAGTTGGGCTCTGTGCAATAAAGAGGAGAGAGAAGGGCATGCCAAGTAGATAAGCAATGAGGAAAAGAGCTTGATGGAAAGAATGGGGGCGTGCATGGGGACAACAAGGAAGCCAGATCGATGAGGCAGAGGATATGTGGGGAAAAGTGGGAAATGTGGTTGGCACTTCTACCCTTTCCTCCCTTTTAAAGTTAATTAAGAGATAGCCATCGGGAAGCTTGAGTAATCTACATCTAAACACTACATCTAGCGTAACTTAGCAATCACACTTACAATTACTGGACACTAATCCCCAGGACAACCCCGTTACCCTGTAAGTATAATAGAAGATTTCATCATGGACACTGGTAGTTGTAAAGAATTGGTTGCATGTGACAGATACACCTGGCTCAAATATGAGTGTAGCTGTTTCTGAGTTGTGTACTAGAGAATCAGAGCCTCCATTCAGTGTAACTACTGTTCACTAAGCTCCAGCTGACAGCCGTGCCTGATACTAGATGCTCAGATGTAAAGACAAAAAGGTTGAGATCTAAAAAGTAAGACTTGAGCCTGAACTGTGGCTAGACTTAACCTGAGTCTTAAAGGCTTTCCTTTCCGCAGAACCTGGGGAGATGTTGAGCTGAAGACTGAGAAAGTAGATGCCACATCTGCCACCATCTCACTCTTCAGCCGTTCCACACAAATGCTGAGCGGCCACTACTCTCCCCTGGGACCAGGCAAAAGCCTGTACTCTCATACAGAGCCCCCTCTGAAAAAGCAGTTTGGTAAATTCTTATGTACACCCAAAAGGTTGCCCCAGATCTCAAGGAAATATTTAGAAATGGTTTTTAAAGGTAATATCCAGCTAACTCCCCCAAATCCAGGATCCCTGGAAGCTATTTATCTCAAGGAAAATGCCTAGAGCATTCCCATAGGAGATAAATGAAGGATCCAAGTGTGTGGGAACACATATCCTCTGTACAGGGTACCAGTCAGATGCCACCCCCGCCCCCCGCCCCCAGTGCAGGAGCCAAGGCAGAGGGCGTGAGGCAGGAGAGGCCAGAGTCCTTACCTGTTTCTGAGTACCAGAGTTTTCCTGGCAGAGCTGGGAAGCACGAAGCATCTCCCTACCTGCCTCCAGCTCTGAGTTGCTGAAAGGGAAACCAGGACCCTAAAGGAGGTTTTTGGATCTCTGCACGCTTGGCCTGCATTATCTGTGGCACCACTGCTTACTCCAGCCCCATAGCAGGTTCCCTTAGCACCCAGCCTAGTCTGGCCTGACATGGGTTTTAGGGAAAGTGGGAAACAATAAAATAATAATGATAGCTAAATTTACTGTGTCCAGATGTGGTTCTGTTTTCTATGTATTAGCTCATTTAAACCTTATAGTGACTCTGTGGGATAATTGCTATGTTTGACAGATGAGGAAACTGAGTCACAGAGAGGCATGGTCTCTTTCCTGAAATCACTCAGCTAGTAACAGGTGAAGGTCTAAATTGAACCCGTGTGCCTCCCGAGCCTGTGCTCCTCAGGGAAGACGGCCCCTGTGGGATGTGTAGGAGCCACCAGAGGTCAGAGCAGAGAGGTCAGCTGCTGACCAGTCAGACTCCGAGATCCGGTTTCTCCCTGTTGGAGCTGACTGCCTCCGCCTCTTCAGGGAGGGGACTGCCCTGTTGTATTACCCAAGTTTGCCAGGAGGATTAGCCTCTTCCTCGTGTCAAAACAAGCCAAGCAGGAAAAAAATCAACAAACAACTCATGACTTCCAGGAGAAAAAGCTCTGCAGCTTCTCCAGCAGGAGGGAGATTTCTGCTGCGGAGGCTCAAATGTCCCAGGTTACGTCCTAGCTGTAGGCGTGTGCCGAGAGGGACTGAGACCCTTGGTTTTACAGGTCAGTGCCCTGAGGCCCGGCCCACTTGGTGCTCAGTCCCTGCCAGCAGCCCTCCTCCTCTGCTCCCCGTCACGCTGCGTGATTTGCTGGTGTCCTGTCGCTGAGCCTGACTGGTTCTGTTTCCATGCTTTTCTGCACATCATTCCTTGCCCCTTGGGTTGCCTTTGCTCCTCCATTTTTATTGGAAGTTTTGGATTCTTCAGAGCCCCCTTTAGCTTCTGCCTCCTCCATGGAGCCTCTTTGCCTCCAGTGAATCCTGCCCCCTCCAGGTTCCTGTTGCATTTATTAACTCTTTTAATCATTGGGATCCCCAATACTGCCTAGTGGTGGCTTCAAAAAATTTATGTGTGTATGACATTTGCATATTTGTGTATGCACACATCATATATTTGCATACACATTTGCATGTATGTATATATATATATATATGCATATTTCTTATTTATAAGGTGGGTGATGGTAATGCATGCCTTCCACAAGTAATATTTATTGAGTGCCTGCTATATTGCAGGCACTATTCTAGGCTCCAGGGATTTAGCAGTTTACAAAGCAGACAGAAGTCCCTGTTCTCATGGAGCTGACACTCCAGCCAGTTTCAGGAAGAGCCCCCGCCCCCTCCAGAGTTGCTGGGAGAAGAGGAGGAGGCAGAGGGTCCCTGCTGCTTGGTCAGAGGTGGAACCACAACCTGGGTGGGACTGCAGCAGGATGGAGGCTGCTCTGGTGGCCTGCACGGGGCACAGGGACTCCCAGGGTGAGATTTCTGCCGTGAAAGAAGAGGAGGAGGAGGAAGGGCCACCTGGGTTGCCCTGAAGGGGCAACATATCTCTTTCCCCCTCCCCAGTCATAACCCGTGCCTGACACTCCCACCCGCTCACACAGCCCCAGTGGGCAGGAGGAGCGGCACCAGGTAGAGGCACCCCGGTCTCAGGGCTGCAGCCCCAGAGCCCTGTGCCTCAGAGTTGTGCCACCTTCCCCGCTCCAGCCCTCCCATGTGGTGGTGAAGGCTTACCTGGCACAGAGGCAGCCTGGCTGGCAGGGGCACATGGAGTCTTCCTGGCCACGCAAGGCCACTGAAAGAAGAGGTCATTCGACAGACCCCAGAGACCCCCCTCCCCAGCTTGTGCCAGAGGCAGGACTCTGGAGTCACTGAGCCCCCAGCAGATCTGGGGTCAAGTTCCCCCACCTAGTGGCCTGGGGTAAATGTAGATGTTGAGTGGATTTGCCGTGGATTTGGGCTTCTCATCACCTCATGCTGTGACCATTGGCTATTGCTCATGCATAACATCCCTTCCTGCTTTCTGCTTTCTTCCTAGGATGAGGGAGGGCAACCTTGAGTGATGTTTTATCCCTCCATGCATCTCTTTTCCATGTGGGAAGTACCCATTTCCAAGGTATCTTTGGGAAGTAGAGAGAGGGGGCCATGGCTTTGGCCATCCCTGCATTTGGCTCTACCCGTGGCTCTGGTCACCTCTGACTGCCCTGCTGGGCCTCAGAGCCCACACCAGCCTCTCTGCGAGGGGCAGGGTGATTTTGAGTAAGTTTTACTTGACCTTTGCTTTGCTTCAGTTTCCTCATCTATAATATGGGACTGGTAATAACTGCACGTACCTCATGGAGTTATTGAAGGGATTAAATGAGCCTATAAATGAGCTTAAAATAGAGTCTGGCTCACAGTAAGTGCTCTATGTCTGTTAATCCTAGATTACTCACCAGTTTGTGAAGTGGTGGTGGGCTTGTTTGCTTAGCTCTGTGACCACGAGCTCACTGTGGGCAGGACATGTCTTATGTGTTCCTGTAGTCTCAGTGCCTAGCGCACCCAGTGCCTGGCACATGGTAGGCATTCAGCAAACACGTGTTAAGAGAACAGTGACCTCTGGATTTGGGCCAAGGTGAAGGGCAGACTCAGCATATGTGGAGGCATACAGGAGGGAGGCCTATGGAAGGGCAATTAAGCAGGATCAGAGGGTGCAGAATGGGAGAATGTGAGAACAGGTTGGAGGGATGGATTGGGACCAGATGCCAGGGGGCCTGGAACGCTAGGAGAAAGCCCCGGCAAGGCACTGGGGAACTGTGGAAGGTTTCAGAGCAGGAGAGGGACATGCAGGTCCAGGATTTCAGGGAAGATCCTGGTAGAAGAATCTAGACTACACTGGAGAAGAGAGAGCCTGGAGCTAGCAGGGCGACCAGTTAGGAGGTGCTGGGGACACACGGCTGAGAGTCACAAGCCATGTGGGCTGGCGGCATGCTATCTGCTCCCCTGCCCCCCTGGCCCCCGGCGCCACGAGGAACCAGGCCAGCCTGTTGTGACCTTCTCCATCCAGCCCTGACTGTTCCAGCCCTGGTGCTTGTCTATTTGCAGCCTCCTCTCTCTGACACACCTTGCGCAGGTTGCCAGGTTACGGCAGCCCGTGCTGCGCAAGTCCTTGTGCCCCAGCTCCGATGCCACTTGCTTCCCCCTCACTCTCCAGCCTCTGGATGTCGGTGTTTATTGTTTTAATCTTAAAGTGAGAAACAGTGAGGTTGCTGGAAATAGGCCATGTGCTTTTATTTGTTCTTCTAACCAAGGACAGGCATGTTTCCCAATCCCAGGAGCAGGACCTGGAGCCCAGGATGGAGATGCAGGCAGAGTGCGGAGGATTCACCAGGGAGGGCCGAGTGCTCTGGGGGTCTGGACCAGGCAGTGACTATTTGGTCCTGTGGCGGGAGCCTGTGTCTGCCTGCTTGCTGGTCCCGGAACAGGTCCATCAGGGCAGATGATGCTGTTCAGAGCCACCATGGCAGGGCTGGGTCCCAGCCTGGCCGGCGGGAAGGCACAGGTCTTGGCCATTGAGGACACTGGCTTATCCTTGTGACCTGTGCCCTTGAATCTGGGCCACACTCTTATGAGGTGCTGGCTTGTGTAAGGAAGTTGCTTGTAGCCAACCTGTGTTAATAAGCACCTGCTGCATAAGGTGTTGTATCTGGTCTCTGCTGTAACAGCCACCTGGGAAGCCAGGGGACACTGCAGGCCTGCCTGGGCAGTGGAGTGCAGTGACAGTCCCTGCCATTTAATGAGCGTTTACTACGTGTTGACCATTGCGCTGAGCACTCCGCATACATTATCTCATTTAATCCTGAGGTAACCACATGTCACAGTTGTTATTAGCACTGTTTTTTGGATGAAGAAACTGAGACAAGAGGAGGTTAATTAACTTGCCCTGGGTCACACAGCCAGTAAATTTGAGTTTCCCTGAATCAGAGCCCCTGCGGTCGGTCCTGATGCTCATGCGATGGGCACCTAGAACTCGGGGCTTATCGTTGGGAAGACCTAGGGTCAGTATTTTGCTCTGCCTCTCCGTTACTGGCTGGACGATCTTGGCCAGCTCCCCTCACTTTTCTCATTTGCCCATCTGTAAAATGGGAATAACTGTGTATACTTCACAAGGCTTCGAGGGGGGATAAAAATGGCATAATTTGTCATAAAACTTGTTTGTGCACAAGAAGGAGTTATACGTACATTACACCTCACTTAAATGCGTCGATAGTAAAAACTTAAAACTACTTACAGAAAAAGGTACATGTTCACGTGCCTTTTTTTTTTTTTTTTAAGGAAATGTGGTTGGTCCCACCTTTGTCCCTGGAGTTGTCAAGCATGAAAATGGGGAGGAGTTCATCAGGGGAGGACAGAGTTCGGAGGAAGTCTCCTAAGAGGAGGATGTCACTAGCTTGCCTAGCACAGTGGTTGGGAGTCTGGTACTGGCTGCATCCCCTGCACAGGCTCCTCAGCCCCTAACCTGTAAAGTGGAGGTGATGGTCATCCCAGCTTCCAAGCGCTGTCGTGAGGACCGACGGAGCTGTGGTACACGCATGGGGCCGGCACTAGGCCTGATGCGTGGTGAGCGATTAGTGGATATTGAGGTCCACGTTCATGATGAGGCGGATGCTGTTTGGACAGGTAAGAGGGAAGGGACGTCTTGGTTTGGGGGCTTAGCCTTATTTGAAGGCTCTCTCGAAGGGGGACGGGGAGCACTCATGTCTGGTGGGAATGAGGACCCAGGCCCCAGAGCAACCTTGAGAGGAGGCCAGACCCTTGATAAGGGCTCTAAGCCAAATGGAGGCTCTACGTCTCCTACCCCTCATCCCCCAAAGCTGGGGTCAGTGGGGGTCAGGGCTGTGGGAGAGCAGGTCGCAGTCCTGCAGGCAGCGGGGAGATGGCCATGTCCTAGAGGTCCCCTGGCCGGCTTCCAGCTTGGGCCTGAGCAGGTTACCAATCAGCGGGAGGAGGGATGCATTCCACGGTGTAGCTTGGCTTTGTCGTCTCAGCCTAAGAACAAAGTTTATTCACAAAGGGTTCCTGCCATTTTTAAACTTGTTACTTGGTTCTGTGTGTGAGAGAGTGAAAGGAGACGGGAGGGTAAGAGTTGGGGTAGGGGTGAGAGGGAGGTTAACGTTGGAAGTGACCTGCTGAGGCCCCTTTATCTCCTTCTTGCATGAAGGTGATGTAGTAACTTAGGGTGTAGCCTAAAGGTACACAGTGGTCAGTCAGTATCTGGGCATTTTATGATTTAGAAAATGAGAGGTAAACACTGATATTTCAGGTATTTAGAAGTAGGCCCCGAAGAAGTTGTACTGTGTTTCCACTCTTGAGTTCACTTGTTCGTTCGGCCAGCAGACGGTTACTGGAAGTGGGTGTGCCATCCGTGGTGGCGTGAAGAGCTATGAGAGGCAGTCCAGGTCCACAAGAAGCTTCCTTGCAGTCAGACTGTTTTATAACTGTTCCCAAATCATGTTAGCTCTGGAATCTATTTTAGGAACTCCTTTGGTTATGAACCATATCTTATATTTAATTTTGATTCTCTTTCTCCTCCTGTCCTGGATTCAGTAGCCTCATCCACGAACACTGTGTGCCTGGCGTTATCATAGGTATTGGAAGTATTTAGGAGAAGCAGAGATACTTGGTAGGAACGCGTTAACTAACTAGAGCTGCTGCCTAGAACGGCCTCCCGAGGACTTTAGGCCTTCTCTGTGCAGTCACCACTCCTATGTCGCAGAGGACCCTGAAGCCCACCAGTATCTGTGAGATGCCTGGAGCTGGGCATCAAGGCAGAGGGCGTTGCTCCCCTTTTCTTTGGTTGGTGAGTGTTCATAATGATAGTAGGAATTCCAGCCCACCCCAGGGGGCGCCTGAAGGTAGGTGAGGCTCTTGAGATCTTTCTGCCTACCTCTGAGGGCTGCGATGGCCCTCCTTTGCTCCTTTCTCTTCATTTGTTCCTGTATCTGGTGAGGATGGCGTTCTGCTCAGATCTACAGTGAGTAGCCACGGGGAGCTGTTAGAGTCTCTGGTCTTTGATTCTCTGGGAGAGGGTGGGTTTGACAGTGCCTTCCCACCTCTGAGATGAGGACAGCTGGATTCTATCTCCTCCGTCCTCAGCATCACGTGGGGCCACACCGAAAAGAAAACCTCATGACTGATCCCAAGGTCCAGAGTTGACACTGCACTGATTTCAGCCCAGAGCAAGCCACCCTTAGCATCCTCCGGCCAGAGGGTGTTTGTGAAAGCACAGGTCGGGTGTCCCTTTGACATTTGCTTGGGGAGCCTTTCCAGAAGCTGGAGGAAGAGGAGTAAATTCATGTTTGACAAGCCTAGATCACGGGAAGGAGAGAGCAGCAGGAGCCTCACAGGACCAGCGTGTGCAGGGAAGGGACGCAGACCAAGTGAACCCGTTTCCGGTGTGTTTGTCAGGGACTTAGGGTGGTGATGTTGACAGGGAGCCTGATCAGCCAGTCAACAAGCATAGATTGGGTGCCTCTGGGAGTTTCGCATTGGAGAGAATGAAAGAGAATTCTAAACCTGGCACAGGCCTTTGAAAAGTTCAGACTCTAGTGGGAGGCACAGATGAGCACACGTGACAAGACATGACAGTGCATTATGAGGCTCTGGACTGTAACACAGGGTTACACATGCTGTTGGCATTTGGAGAAGGGAGGACAGTCATGGCCATCTCTCCTGCCTGGGAAAGACTGGAGAATAAAGGTAGATCCAATGCTTCGTCTAGTAGAGACCGTGGGTCTCTGGTCCTAGCCCACATCAGCAGTGTCAGCACGCCTTCTCCTTGAAGGAGCTTGGTCAGGTGGAAAGGATCCAGCCAGGGAGCACTCAGGACAGGGGCAGGGAGCTCTGGGGTCAGAGAACAGGGTTCTATTCCCAGCTAAGGAAAATTGAGCAGATTAGTGGACATAATATATGTGAAAGCATCTGGCTGAGTGTTTTTCATGTAGAAATAATTCAGCAAAGGTTTGTTGATATATTCCTAAGATCACGACTGAGAGATTCCCAAGGAAGGTACCACAGCAAGGTTTAAAAAGAGTGTAGGGGGTGAGGGTGGGAGTGGAGGGGCGGGCCAGCTGTACTGGTGGAGAAAGCAGGAGGGAGGGAGGGAGAGCTCCTGTGGGAAGAAGGTTCTGCTGGAGGTCAGTCTGCTGTCCCTCCTGCTCAGGCCACTTTTGGAGGGTTGTTCAGTTCTTGATGCCAATGAGAAGGGAAATGTCAAAGCAGAACGAGTGCAGAGGAGGGCTGCTGGCATGTGAGGAATGGTTAAAGCATGGGCATATATACCCCAGAGAGGGGAAGATTTCAGCAGAACGAGTTTGCTGGGCAGCGTTTTGTGTATTGAAAGGACTGTGACGTGATGTGGGTGTCGGGCTTACTCTGTGGCAGTGACAGGGAGGCCGATGTTGATGCAGGGAGCTGGGTCATTGTCCCTCCCTTTGAGCTGCGAAGGACTCGAGGGAGGAAAGATGGGTGGCCCTCTGAGGTAGTGAGCCCCTTCAGCGGCGCTCTTGGTGTTTACAGGTAAGCTGAATGGCCACGATGCAGGGATGCTAATAATAAAAAGCCGTAATAGTTGCCACTTCCTGAATGCTTGTTGTGTACCAGGCAGTGTGACCCAGTGCTTTACTTGTATGGACTCACTTAATCTCCTACAACACTGGGCAGGGGTATGAGTAGCTTATTGGCCCTACTTTATAGATGAGAAAACTTAGCCTGAGAAACGAAGTAACCCACCCAAGGTCCCATACATTGGCCTCCAGCCCAAGGCCAGTCTTCTTGTACTGGTGAAGGCTGAGGCCGGATGACCTGTAGGGTGCCTTGCAACACCAGGTTTCTAAGTCTCCATCTGGTGGGTCATCCCAGCCATTTGGATGGGGTTGGGCAGCTCTCTTGGGTCCAGGGCAGGAATGGCGGTTACTGCTCTCACTGGGACTGGGAGGTCAGCAGGGGTATTCCGTTGGCTGTTAGGAACTGGCCTTGCTGGGGAAGTGGCTGGGGAGCCCCCAGGCTTATCTGAGCATCCCAGCTCCTTGCATCCGGTGTCCTCTAACCCTCTGGCGACTCTGGGCTCTCGGAAGCACCAGTGGTCCTTTTTTGTGTCAGCTTCCCCAGAAGCTTCTTGACTGTGTTGTCAGCACAGTCAGCCTGCGGGTGTCCCCCCACCCCTTTAGCTCTGTCACTGCAGAAGGGCACAGAGTGATGTCCAGGGGCCAAGACCTACCTTGTTTTGGGGGGCCAGAGTGGGATTAAGGAGCCAACTGTCCTCCTACTGTCCTAGTTCTCCAGGCTCTGGCAATCGGGGAAGCCCTTGCTTCCATGGGCAGAGTTCCCAGAAGAGGGCCTAGCACCAAGCCTGACACATAGTCAGCCCCAGGCATGTTTTTTTTGGAATAACAAATGTGTAGGACTCACCTGCCTTCTCAGTGCTCCCCCTAGGCCCTGAGGACTTTGGAGATTTTAGAGGGAGGGTGTTGGACGGTGGTTGGCTGCTCCTCTCACTCCACATTAAATGGCACTGGGAGAAGCTTCTCAGCATCATCCTTTGTGTTTTAAGGCTGTTACTGTTTCTCTGCTTCTGGAGCAAGAACACTGACCTTCCAGGCCTGAACCAGATCCTAACCTGAGAATAACGGCTGCCCGCCAGGCCCAGAGGCCTTCAGAGAGCTGAACCTTCATGTGTTGTTCCAACACCTTCCCTCTGTAAATAAAACACTCACAGGACTGCCCTTTATCCCACGGTTCTGGTCATCAGCCCCTCCCTGCTCTTGAGCTCTCTGTACGCATAGGATGTACTCACATCATCAAAAATTTTGTGGGACCTTACTTTTGTTAAGGCTTAATATTATGAAAATAATGGAAAACGCATCCCTGATATCACCCCCAAATATGACATTAAATATTATGTTTTAGACTGCCTCAACCCCTCGCCCACACGTCAGATGAGAGCCTTGTCCCCGCTCCAGCTCTCCTGACAAGGCCGGCACTTCGCTGAAAGTCCAGACCTGTGCCCTGGTGTGCACGATGGCTCCGAGGTCTTTCCTGTCCTTCTCAGGCTGTGGGCAAGGTCATGGGCACGGGCATGACCCCTGTGTGGGGGAGAAGGCAGTATGGAAATTAAAGCGCAAGTCACAGTTGTTTGGGGAACCCCCATCCTACTTGTGTTTGTGACAACTGCTCTCTAGTTCTGACTCAGCTGAGTGAAGCAATAGTTGGTTCCGGGGCAGGAAAGAAACTCCATTTTTGAGACACATGGCACTCATGTGGTCATGCAGAGGTCAGTACAGACCCGTGAAACGTCAGTTGCCCAGGTTCTCCATACCCTAGATATGTCTGCTCTTGCTTAGCACTTCTCTCTTTGATCAAGAACCCCAGGAGCAGCAGTAACATCTAAGGGTCCGAGCCTGTGCCTGGAGGGCATCTGGCCAAGACCCCTCATTTCCCAAGTTGCATCTGGCCGGTGGCACAGACGGCAGGGTCCGCCGTGTAGGGATGGGGTAGAGCTCCCTTCAGTCCAACTCACGTGGCCCGGCCACACTCCATCTTTCTGGAAATTATTTCCATCCGTTGACGGCCAGGATTTCAAGAACAGCCAGCCAAGAGTTGCGTTGGGTTACTCCCTGAGTCCCAAGAAGACTTTGCCCCCTGCATTTCGGGCAACCCTAGAAGCCCCTGGTTCAGGGGCTTTGGCTAGTGGAATGACCATGTTTACTGAGCCCCAGCCCATTGTCAGAATAGTAGGTGCTCATCCCATTGCCAGCCTGGGTTTTGCCTGAGGCTGAGCCATGAGCCCTCTGGGGCAGTAGCTTAGATTTAACGATCAGTGGCCTAGGGTAAGGCAGACATTTTGGCCTTACCCATTTTCCCAGGAGGTGGTGGGAGCCAGCTTGGGCAGGACACTTTGGAGCCTGGATTTTTGGCCTGAGAGGCAGACTGACTCAGTCTGCCCAGAAGAAAGCATCTACTTATGAATAGGGCATACTGGTCACAATATCTGCCACCCTAGGCCTGACCTCCCCCCTAAACAAACATGCCCCGTCACTACACTGCCCTTGGTGTATTCCACGCGGGAGGCTCTGTCGGTGCTGGGGCTCACTTCTGCTTGTTAAGGAGCTGACTTGGCCCTCACTCATCTTCTTTCACCCTGTAGTCAGGGGAGTCCTGTGTTCTCAGGGCCAGCATCTGGCAGGCCACTTACTGTCTGCTGCCTGGTTCCAGCTCCCCGCCCGTGGCGGCATTCTGTGTCTGCATCTGCACCTCACCTCTGCCAGGACCTCCCCTCCAGCACAGGCTGTCCCTAGCCCTTGTCTCTCGGATTTTCACTTGGCACGTGGTGCTGCATTGTGTCCTTGGAGTGTTTGTTTTCACTGCTGGGGCCTTGTTTCACTTCAGCTCAGCAACCTGGGCAGAAGTGCCATGGCCCTTTGGGTTGGGAATTTGATGGGAAAAACTCCTCAGTGGTTCTGGGGTAGCTGTTTCTGGAGACTGACAAGATGCGGTCTTTAAGGCTGTTAGACGGACCACATCATGGTCATTATTGTTGATCGAAGCTATTAACGGCACGGTTCTTTCAGGAACCTTTTCCCCATGGATAACATCAGACGTCTAATCTACAAGTACCATTTCTGACACCCCCCCCCCGCCTCGACTTGGCACATTTTCAGACTTTTTCTAATTATATATATTTATAGATTGTGTGGTTTTATTTCTTCTTAAGTTTCCCTGAGATTAGAATTTCCTTACCAGGTAGTTAACTGTCACAGCAATTTGGCTTTTACTTGGCTCTCAACCTTTTTCCTCGAAGCCCCTCCTCTGTCATCAGCCTATCACCTCAGCATACTCCACCTTGTCTACTTGGTCTTGTCAGTATGAAGCGAGGTGTGGTTGTGCCTGATTAGTACTTGGTTGAAAGACTGAGATTGCCAGGTACTATAGGTCTCTTGAGGTGTTACCAGGCCTTTTCTTCCAGTGCCTGGTATGGTACCAACCACAAAATCATCACTGTCCATCATCACCATCATCATCATAGTGATACTGGTACCAGTTGAACATTAACTCTGTGTTGGGCATTGTGCTGAACGCTCCTGTATCTCATACCATCCTCACCAAGAAAACCCCTAGGAAGTATGGATGAAGCTGAAAATAGGAACTTAGGAAGGTCAAATAAGTTGTTCAAGTCTGTATAACTAGTAGAGGCTGTATTAGGATGCACATTCAAACCTGTCTCACTTTAGAGTCTGAGTTTTTCACCACTATCTGTATTATCCTTGTTTAGTAGTATGTACTCACGAAATGTTTGTTGAATGGCAAGATTGTTCCCACAGTCTGGCTGGTCTCTGAGGTATCACTAACCATGATGAGGATAGCACCCAATATTTTTGAATACTTAGATTGCTAGGCTCTGTAATAATGTGATGTAAGTGACATACATCAGGTTAATCTATGTAATCTGCAGAGCTCAATGAGGAAGATTTCCCCTGTTTTGCAGATTAGGAAACCGAGGCTCAGAAAGGCTGAGTTAACTTGCTCAAGATCACACAGCTAAAGAGTATATAAGTTGGGATTTGGCTGCCAGTTATCTCTTGAACAGTGTGAGTCTCTTCTCTTGATCACTATGTTATTGTCTACAAAAAAAAGATTAATTTCTTCCTCTGTCCCTTTCTTCTTGCTGCCCCCTTCCTTAGCTTGGGATGCTTTTTCTGTGCCTGTTTCTTTTCATCCTACTCTTTCTGAGAGGCCCAGGCTGGGCTCAGACTATGTCTGTCCACATTGAACGTTGCAAAATTAGTTCTTCGATTTATATTTTCTTAAACTTTACTTGTAGACATATCCTCACGTTAAAAATCACCTGATTTAAGATTGGTGCTCCATACTATAAGAGTAGATCTATTTGTCTATCTTATTTCTGACCAAAGGAATGGAACAAAGAGCCTAGTTATAGACCCCTCTATATCTGGACACCTGATTTATGACAAAGGGGACACTGCTGGGCAGTAGGGAATGAACGGTCATTTTAATAAAAAACAGTGCTGGGTCAGTTGGATGTTCACAAGGAAAGAAATAATCTTGACCACTACCTCACGTCATACACAAAAATAAATTCCAGAGAGATCATCAATCTCAATGTGAAAGTTAAGACAAAATAAAACTTCATTTACAAGGTCACATAGAGTATCTTCATAACCTTGAGGTAGGCATACATTTTTTTAAAGAAGATACCAAGAGCACCAAAAATAAAGGAAAAGATTGATAAGTTGGGTGACATTAAAATGAGGAACTTCTCATCATCAAAAGACATCAATAAAAGAGAGAAAAGGCAAGCAGAGTGGAAAGGATACATGTAATACCTACAACTGGCAAGTGGATTTGTATCCAGAATACGTAAAGAATCCAACAGACACATAAGAAAAAGAGCCCCTCTCCTCCCAAAAAATGGGCAAAAGAATATTCCATACTTATAAACTGAGTTGTATACAGTTTTCTTCTCCCAATTCCAGGTTTTAACCAATTTGTCCCGGGTCATTGGCACAGCCTGGTGGCTGGCCTTGGGAACTGTCTAATCCCCTGGCTCATCTTGACATTTTCTTTTATGTCTGGACTGTGGACCCTTCCTTTTGCATGTCCTGTGTCACTCAGCTGTTTTTCTGCCACAAGTGCCTCCTTTCTCATGAATACATAATACATAGGTCTCTTCCTCTTTTCCTTTGGCTTGTTAACTTTTGACCAGCTATTTTAAGGCTCTTTCTCTCCGGCTTCTCCCTCACCATCCCTCCTGCCTCCACCCCCACCCCTATTTCGTTTCCCTTTTTGTACCTCCTTGTTTAGCCTAAAGACTTGTTGTTGTAATGGTTATCCTAAAATATCTGAAAGCCTTTGGGGAAGCAGGCTCGTACCGTGGGCTCCAGAGGCAGAGCGAAGACTTAAGGCGGGTAATTAGCTACCTTGAGAGTGATGTCATCTCAGTTATGTTCCATTGTCTGAGTCCTCCAGAGGTGGGCCGGGGGGGTTACTGAACGAAGTAGAGGCTGGGCAGTGCCTTGGTCTTAGTGTTGTTTATGGAGGGCCCTATGCCTTGGATGGGCAGCTGGATTACGATAATCCTTTCCAATCTTATCAACAAAGCCCCAAATAGAGCCTTTGAGGATGCCCAGAGCAGCACCTCTCATCTGGGAGAAAGGGCCTGTGTATTGGAATGATTCTTTTGTCCTTCTGGTGGGTCAGGATGGGGCACAAATACTAGCACTCTAATGGTATCATTCATAGTTAAAAATAATTCTGATGTACCCCTCCACCTGCAGCCCTCAACATGGGGCTGGTTGACAACCACTGACCTGAAGGGTAGGATTTCCCTTATTTCCTTCTGTGCCATTCTTTTCCTCCAATAGCAGCATCTGTGAGGTGAATCTTTGGTTATCTTCTTCTTTGTTTCTTTATTTTATTTAAATCCTCACTTGGGCAGTGCCTGCTCCTATAGCATGTTTTGGACACATTACCACAGAGAAAACACAATGGAAACTCTGCAGGTACGTTTGGACTTTAAAAATTGGGGGACAATGTTTAAAAATCAACAGTTTAATGTAGTAAATGTAGATTTTTGCCTTCTCCTGAAAAATTGGACGATCTGGGTCTCTACTCCCAGATGGCCCCAAGTGGGCAGAGTGGGGGAGGGGCTTGTCTCTGCTCCTGACACACTCCCTGCCCGTGGCTTGCATCCTTTGCTACCTGCCGAGTCCCCCAAGGCATTGGGGTTTGTCTCTTCCTGAAGTGGGTAAAATAGGCTTTTGTGGGCTAGCCTGGGAACCCAACCAGTACATTTAATATTGTTTCAGTGAAAAAATGAGTTCCAACTTTTAAAGAGCAGACTTTGGAAACGTCAGAAATGCCAATTTGGGAATGCTTGTAGGGTCCTCTAACAGAACCTGTATGTCTTGAGATGATGGCCTGTGTCTCCTACTTCTCCTGCACTGAATGTGGCCTTAGCATCTAGTAGGTACTTAATCGGTGATTTACCTCCTGGGGTTACTGAGTGCCCTTTGTCTGCTCCCTTCCAGGCGGTAAACAGAAACACCTCCCGGTGGACCCGAACCTGTCAGCGCTGCCTGAGACCAGACCACTGCCTGATTTATCTAGAACACCCACTCGAGCCCTTGATACTCGTGTAGAGTTTGGGATCAGTCCCCTGCACAGAGCTCCCTGTCTTGAGAGAAATGACTTCTTTCCTGATGAAAGATCCAACCCCTGTTCAGGAGGCCCTAATGAGGAAATGGGAGGACAGAGAGGCCTGCACTAAGCCTGCGCTTTTGGCTGATGCCCACCGAACTGGAGTTTGTGGCAATTACAGAGTGCTTGCGTTCCAAACCCAGGGCAAGGGCTGGGTAAAAGTCCAGCTCATCCCCTTTAAAGAAAAAAATTCTTCCTCTTTGACATTTCGAGGTTTTGACCCAGATCAGTCAGAGGCCACGGAGAGCTCGCAATGTCTGGAGAGTGTGTTTAGTTCCTGAGGCCTGGAGCTGCAGAGAAGCCAGAGCAAGGCAGTGACCTGCTGGGCTTGAGTTGAAGCCCTGCCTTTTCAAGTGTGCCCTGGCCCAGCCTCCCCAGACCTCACAGGGTGGACGGAAGGAGCCAGCACCTTCCCCTCACTCCAAAGTTATCTTTACCCCCTGAAATCAAACATCGCATGCAGCACCCTGTAAAACTGCTTCCTTGTAGGCTTGAGCGTGCTTGCTGAGTAAACATCCTCCCATGTTTTTGGAACTGAATCCATTTCTGCTTCCTGGTCATCCCACGTGGGTTTTTCTGTTCTGGGTGCCATGCAGAATCAGGTTAATAGAAGGCAGACCTAGAGTTGGGCAGGGGCACCTAAAACGACAGTTTCCACCTTAGTAAATTGTAAGGAGAGTAACAGGGTCATGGGAAGAAAGAGAAAAGACTTAGATGAAAAATGAAATGAAACAGAGCCTCCCAAACATAGTGCTGCCATAATGCTTTGCAAGTCAGAGTTGGTTCCTGCTGAGCCCTGAGATGGGGACCTTCCTTTGCATGGGTTCAAGCTCCGTTGTGCTGTGGTTGAACCACAGTCAGCCTCCGTCTGTAGGTTCTGTGGCTGCGTATGGCCCTCTTGACCCTAACTTGCTCTTGCTCCGTCTCTCGTGACTTATTTGCCTCTTCTCTCTCACTTCCACCCACCCGTGACATCTCCATCGCCATGGCATTGAGCAGCCACGTCATTCACCAAGTTCACGGGGTGATGGGCCAACTCTGTGCTGAGCCCTACTTCCTTCTAGTTCTCCCTCCTGAAGCAGGAGGCTCCCTGGCAGAGCTCAAAGCCCTTTGTTTATTTGATCCTGGGCGTCTTGGATAAATCAGGAATGTCCTGACATGAACTTAGGCATGTTTTTCTTCCATGGAAAAGGAAACTACGGCAAATGGTATTTAAGTAGGCAGAGGACCATTCCGGGGGACTTGGGTTGGTGCCATCAAGGCCACATTCCTTTGGTCATCAGACCAGTAGGTGACTTCTTTATTGGCATGCTCTACCCTGGAGCCCAGAAGGTGTGAATTTGAAGCACTTTCTCCCCTGCTGAGAGCTTGGCACAGATGCTCTGGACTTCTTTTAAAGCCATGGAGTACCATGGTTGTCTTCCAAGTGGTCTTCGTTCTGCTGGATGAAACCTTGGCCCAGAGTAGTTGCTTGAAGAAGGCTGCTTGGGAGTTGGGGTACAGGATAAGGTTGCTGCCTGGCCTCTCATTCTCAAGCCATCTTGAAGTTGCAGTGATCTCGATGTGATATACTTTGAGTCAGCTGCCCCAGGACCTAAGTACATCTCTCACTTCCGATCAGGGCTAGGCTCTTGTGGTACAACTGGTCGCCAGAAACCTTTGCGGGTCTGCATTCTTTGGATGTGGCGTTGTGGGAACCCAAGACTTCCTGAGTCTGTCTAGGTATATGGGGTCCAGTGAGTTAGCATCTGAGTTGTTCTGGAACTTTTTTTGGGTCTGGGGGCAGGAAAATGTTGGGAGCTATGTGCTTTGCTGCAGTGGAGACCTGTCAGTATCCAAAAACAATCCCAGTCAGTCTCCAGAGCGTTGGTAGGAAACCCCCCCTCCCTGTGAGAGTTTCCAGGTGTGAATGCCCATGTGTTACCATGGCAGGGGCAGTGCAGGGTGGGCTTATGGGTGCTCATCTCACTTGGCCACCTGCCCTGGAGAGAAGAAGCCAGTCATTGGCCACTGCAGGTCCAGGCTTGGCTGCTGCTCTGTTTTGCTGCTTTTCATGTTGTCAGAGGATCTTCTTGGGAACAAATGACTCAGCAACCTGAATCTCTGGGACTGAGTAGCCCAAGTGCCTTTTGAGAAGTGATTGGACCTATCTACACAGGCCCTAAAATTCTGAGCCCAGGAAGAGTGGAGATCCGGACTGGTTTTACTCTAGATTCTTCAGGCTGCCATTCAATTTGGTTTCTCCAATTCCTGCCCCAATAGAAGGATCTAACTCATGGGGTAAGCAGGCAATGTTTTAATTATGCTTTTTGTCCTTAGGAAATTCCAGGAAGAAAAAAGATCCTGGTTTGTGGCCAAAAAAGCAGAAAACAACAAAAATCAGCTACGGCTGTAATTCTGGACTTGTCTGTGGCAGAAAGAGTTAATAGGACGGTGGTCTCAGGGTGGGGGCCATTATATTCTCGGGTCCAGGAGAAGCTCATATGGTTCAAGAAAAGATGACGCCACATTTAGTGTGGGACAGCCCTGTCTGGGTTCTGGGCGCTGTCACTCAAAGAGTTAAGCTAGTCTTATGGCTGGGGAGCCCTCAGGGAAGGCCTGAGCCTGTAGGGACCAGGCCCTCTATGCCCCAGAGCAGTGAGGTCTGGGGTAAAAGAGGGGCTGAGAAGTGTGGCCAGGAAAGCAGAGTGTAGGCCCAACTTTTTTTTGCCTTGTTTGACCAGCCTTGGCACTGCCCTCTGGCTCTCCAGGGGAAAAGCTGCAGTTCTGCTCTTGCAACACAAGGAGCAGACTGGAGAATTTAGATCTGCGTCACAGAGCTCAGAGAGAGAGAGAGAGGAGAGAGGGGAGAGAGAGAGGGAGAGAGAGAGAGAGAGCGCGAGCGCTCCGTCGATAGGTCTGCTAGCAACAGCCGTGCTGCAGCAGAGAGAGAGAGAGAAATCAAGAAACAAGTCATAGCAACACCGGGCACCAGGTTCTGCCAGCTCACTTGCCAAGCGTTCAGAAATCTGTCAGGGGCCGGAGGCCTCTGGGTAGCCTAGGCTAAGGAGATGACACGCAAGGTGGCACGGGCGGTTCCCGCGGGGAGGAGGTAGGGTGGCGGTGGGGGGCAGGGGTGGGAGCAAGAGGTTTCGGGGCGATGGTGGAAGGTTTAATGGGACCAGTTTCTGGAACATTCGGGACTGCGGCACCTTACGGCCAACCGAGATTTGGGTCTGCGCAGGCGACGATGGGTGGTCCGATGGGCTTCAGGACTTGATGGCGTAACCCCCGTCTTCCCCCACGTACGTATTTGCTGGGATCGGGGGCGATGTCTCTGCGTATGTGGGTGCTCTGTCTTTCTCACCTTCTTTCTTGCTTTTTGCTATTTTTTTTTTTTTTCTGAGGGAGGGGTTTTTTCCACTTTAATTTCTTTTCCCTTAGTGTCAGCTGCTCAAGCCTGACCGAGGTAGAGGAAAGAGGAGCAAGCCGTCCCTGGTGTCCCACCTGACCTCCCAGCCTTTGCCCCCATTTCCTTCTATCGGGCAGACAAACAGACAGACAGGCTGGTTTTCCAAGTTGTTTGGGTATCAGTGTCCGTCCGTATGGTTCTCAGGTAGAAGGTACGGAGTGAGGAGGAGAAGTGTTGAGAGGAAGGCGAGAGGGGCAGCTTTCTAGGGGTTGCCTTGTTGAAACATTCGGCCCTGGGAATCTGGGGCTGTTGGGGAGCAGGTGGGCAGGATGGGGCGTGGGCTGCGAGAAGTGGGGTAAAGCTGGTAGGTTTGTCACTGCGTAGTTGGGGAAAGTGGGGAATGGTGACGCAGTCACTCTTGGATCTTGTTAGGGGCTCTGGGGGGACAGGTAGTGAGGGTCCCAGGATCTGTAGGGCCAGCTGAGAGGGGTTGACGATGAGCTGAGAAGGGAAGCTAGCATTTAGAGATTAAATGTCATCCTTTTGGCTTTGGAAAGTTGTTTACCTTGTGCTCTCTGTGTCTCCATGTTGGCACCCTTCCAGTTCACATGTGATGGCCTTCCTTGTACTGCTGCATCATTAACTAAGTGACTGAGCTGGCCTTCCATTGGCCAGGGGAGGGCTCTCACTCCAGACACTTCCTCTGATTGGTGGGTGGACCAATGGCAGGTGAAAACCTGTTTTTGATTGGCTGAGGGAAGGGTATCAAATCTGAATTTGCATTTCACTTGCTTAAAGGGGAGGGGGGAGAAGCCCAGCAGCTTTCTAAAATCTGTTTAGGGGTGTGCGTATGCTCCTGTGTCTGTGCCTGCTTCTGACTGACCAGTTAAAGCCTCTTCCTGTGCCTTTTTAACTTTATGCACTATAAGGAAGAGGAGCTGAGGGCTCCCCAAACTTTTGTTTTGGAGGGGCAGGGGTTGGGGAGATGGGCACGCAGAGGGTTGACCAAACTGGAAGAAAAGACTTGTTCTTTAGTGGGAATTTTCCGATCAGCCACACCTCAGCGTTGCGGCAAAATAAATCTTGGCTCCCCTGGAAACGCATGGGCAAGGTAGGGCAGAGCTGCTGCTGCTGTTGCCGCCACCCTGGGCTTCCTGCTGACTCCGGGCTCCTCCCCGGGGACACGAGATTTGCATTGACGTCCCAGACTGTCCAGAGCTGAGCCCATTATGGGAAGGACCTGCCTTCTGGAAGCTGCCGCTCCCCGGTGCTTGGAAAGGTGAGGACGGGAGCGGACCCCAGGACGCTGCTCAGAAACTGCGTATTTGGTGGGATTTCCGGAAAGCCACGGGGCCACAAGAGGCTTGGAGGTCCCAGGTTAGAAGGGTTTGTCATCCTGGGGAGTGAAGAGAGTAAGAGCAAAACTAGGGCAGCAGGCTGCTCGCCTCTGGTTGGGGGAGGAGGACTTGGAAAAATCAGGGTCCCAGCTCCCCGTCTGGTCCTTGTTGCAGTCCCCATGTCTGTGGGGAGGGGGTTTCCAAGCCCTGCACCTTGCGCAGTGGCCCCCGCCCATGACTGCGCATCTGGGAACGCAATGCGCTCTGGGTCTCTGGCCTAGGACAGCACCGCCCTTCTTATTACATAACGGAGGGCACGGCTGTGCCTTCTCGGCCCTTTCTTGCAACCCTATCTCCTGGCTCCCCAGGGCCCACAGAGCTGGGGAGGGTCTGGTGGGTGAGCTGTGAAAGACTTCACTCTCTTGGAGGGCTAGCTCTTGTCCAGTCAGCGATAGGGGCTGGGTTTGAAGACAGAAATGGACTGCTGACCCCCATCTTGGGATATGAAACGCAGAATGTCCTTCTGAATGCCCTATGTCACCTATGGCCCCCAGGACTTCTCAGGAGGATGGGATGATGCCCTTCTTTCTCTCTTATGCTTTCTGCTTTTTGAGAGGAAGTTTCTGAAGGGAAAGATGTGACAATTGTGAGAGTAAGGGTTTTGCCGGGGAGGGGGGCAGTTGGGAGGTGGTTGACAGTTCCCTCCCCTTGTCTCTGGCTTCCCTTTCCCTGGGTGGGTTGATAATATTTTTGGACTCCTTTTTATCATAAGGCTGCCATTTTGGAGGCATTTCTGCTGGTCTCCGACATGGTGGCGTTGGTTTTTCTGGTCCTGCTGTGCCAGTTCCGCAGAGTGGGCGGGGGGCGGGGGCTATGACGGAGGCGGCGGCGGCGAGGGGGGTGCGGGGGGGCAGAAGCGCAGCAGAGGCGGGCACAGCGGTGGCTGCCGCAGTGAAGGTGGCCCCAGGGGCAGGACCGCCCAGTCCCACCCTCGGACACAGCCCTGGCTTTGCCAGAGCGTGGGCATTGCTCACTGAAGGCCTGGGTCTCCCATGCCTTCATCGGCCTGAGGCTTAGAGAAGTCCGGGGAAAAGCCGAGTTTGGGGCGGGAGGGTGGAGGCAGAGATACGGCAGCTCATCTCAGACGTGTCGGACCTGTGGTTTGTGTTCCCCAAATAGGTTCTGTCTCTGGCAGTCTCCCCGTGGGGACAGGGGGTGGGGTCCATGGCAGCTTTGAGGATTTGTTTGGATGGCCCTGCCTTTTTCCCGTTTTTTCCTCTCTGTTCCTCCGCACGCCCCCTGCCAGTGCCATGGTTCCAGCTGTAGTCCTCCAGCGAGGCTCCCTGCTGCCCGTCCCTCTCCTCTCCAGGCCCTTCTGCGTGCAGTGGCCATCTTGTCTTTCTTGCTCAGAAATTTAAAATGGTTTCTCATCGTTTCCAGAAGGAGATTCCTTCCCTTTAGCAGGATGCTGGAGGCTGTCTGTAACTAGTCTTGTCTTAGCTTTCCTAAACTCGGTCTCACCTCTCTGAGTTTCCCTACGTGGACCACGTATTCCAGAAAAACCAGGCGACTTACTTTTTCTTGCTTTTCCTATCTCTCTGTTCTCACTAGTGATATTCTCCACGCCTCCTCTCCACTGCACCCACCTGCGGCAGTCCCACCGTCTTCCGTGGACCTCTCCTGATTACCTGCACAAGAAGCAGTCCTCCTCCCATCCGGCCAGACTCCCATACGCTTCATGCCTCTTTTGTGCTACTGTAGATGTGCTGTGGTTCTTCGTGTATAAGTCTTATGTCTGTCACCTATTAGATTGTGAGCCCCAGGAAGCTCGGGAAGAGAAGGGAAACATGTACCTGTGTGGTGCTTTCTGTTTGCCAGGTACCACATCCATCTGGTTCACGACGGTTATTTCATTTATTTCTCACCGCAACCCTGCGAGGAGTGTCGCATGGCCGGTAAGTGTTCTGATCGTGATTAGAACCCTGGTCTGTGAAAGCCTTTGCATTTTTCTTTTCTCAGCCGTCAGTGTCTGCAAAATGCCGCTTACGAGGTAGATCCCCAAAATGTGTCTATTTAAGGAGTTTTGTAAGTCCCTGATGTTCTGTGAGAGTTTGGGTGGCTCATCTTCCTGCGCCCAAGGTCTGGGTCACTTGGCTCTTCCATGCCACCCTCCCTGCTGCCTCATTAACTTTCTCCTCTTTCTTTGAGGCTAGGTTCACCCAAGACAATGGGGATTTTTTTGTAGCTGAAATTGATGGGCTAACAAACCTCAGTTTTCCTGGTCTCCTTCCCCTCGAAAGAGGAGGCAGAGGTGGGATAGGTTGTAGCATCTTCAGAGCAGGATAAGCTCCGGAATCCAGAGATCAGTGGAGACCATAGAAGCAGAGACATGGCGCTTGGGCAGACCTAGGTTTGCATCTTGACTCTGCCTCATCTTAGGTGGGTGGTTTTAGACAAGTTACTTGATTTTTCTAAGTCTTAGTGTCCTCCTCGGTCAGTGAGATGGAGCCTCTATACCTACTACACAGAAATGCCTGATATATTGCCAAGCAAATAGGTTCCCAAGAGAAAGTGATGCAGCTCCATTCCCCCTTCCCAGTTGTCTAGTGGGGACTTAAGAAAGGACCATAGCAGGTGGCTTGAGAAGAACTGCTTATGTGCATTCAGTGGTATCATAAGCAGGGGCAGGGGAGGAGGTAACCAGGCAGTATGCACCTGAAGCCTGTGAGGTAGTGCCTTTCCCCCACCTGGAGTAAATACCCTCTATTGCATTAGGAACTTCGGCATCAGGAAAACACCATGGAAACGCCATGAGCATTGGTGGTGGCGGAGTGAGGGTTAAACAGTGAGCCTTCCTGGGATCCTTTTGATGCCAGGTTAGTTTCCCTTCTTTCCGAACGCAGCAGTGGCTGCCTGTTTCCTGATGCTGTTGCATCCCGTGGGAGGGGAGTTGGGCACCCCGAAGCCCCCTGTCACCAGTTCCGGGGCTGCAGAGCAGAGAGTGACGACAGCCCGTGAGTCGTCAGCCGACGGCAGCGGGGACCCTGGTGACGGCTGCTTTGTTGTTTTTTTCCTCTTCGGATGATGACTCAGTGTGTCGGGAGCTGGGAGATGGAGCACTCAGCCGAGTGGCCAGGACGTTCTGTCAACATGAAAGCAGCAAAAACAGTTTGTTGGGGCTCAGCGCTGACCCTGGGCTGGGGTCATTTTCAGGAAGGGCTTGGCACACAAAAGACCACTGCCAGGCACGGGGGCAACGTCGGATAACTCAGTAGGACCCTGTAGACTCTTGAATTTTAGAATCTGAAAAGAAAATCAGCTGTTTATGTTTTATTAGATGAGCTTGGCAAACTGGATCACTTCTTGAATTCCTCTCACCGGTCCCCAACAAGAGACATCTTCCCAGGTTCAGAAAACCCTTTGGGATTTCTCAGTTGTGGCTTATTGCCTTGCATGGAGGGCAGGTCCCTTCTAGGGGGCAGGGGTGGGCCTGGCAGTCCTAGTGCCCGTTATGGGGATTTGGAGTCGTAGGTTCCCTCTGCTGGCATCACGTGAAGATGGTGGATCCACATCACAGGCCTTGAGCTGAAGACCGGCTCTTGGGCAGCCCACTTCAGCCTCTCCTTTCCTTATTATCCCAAATCAAAGCCTTATCTTCTCCCCTTCATCTTCCTCATTTCCTTCTTAGGCGCAGTAGTGGGCCTGAAGTCCTTGACCTTTGCGTCTGTGTGTGCGTCATCATGGCGGCTCAGGGTTCTAGGCTTTTCTTGAATCTGCAGCATTGCGCTTTGTGCGCGTGACACCCCCTGCCCCGCCCCGCCCGCCCGGCCCCGCCCCGCCATGCCTTCTTCGGAGCAAGAGAGAACATGGGCCTCCATTGCCACTGAATCTCAGCCAAACCGTTATCCCCAGCATCTGGCCTCCCTTCTCTCCTCCCCCGCTTTCGGCCAGTGTCTGGGGGTGGAGGAGCAAACAACTTGTGGGAGGGGATGGAGGGACAGCCTGGCCTGGGGCTCTCTGCCTCCTTTCCTCGTGTGCCGTTTTTCAGCCTCACGCTTTCCTGCGGATGGATGATGCCAGTACTGACATTTGTCGCCGCGCACCTCCTCTCCCCAAGGACTTCCCTGCGCGACTTTTTTGGGATCTAGAAAGAGTGGCTCTGGGGCCTTGGGAGCCAGAGGGGACAGGGAGACCCGGCCCAGGTCACAGCGGACTGTGCGACGGGCGAAGGGTGGGAGTTGGCCGACCCCACCCAAACGCAAAGGCAGCCCCGGCCCCTTTGCGTCATATCTTTTTCAGCCTGAGTAGAGAGCAACTTGACCTAAAAAAATTGTATATATGTGGGTGTCGGATCCTTTGTGTCTCTTTGTCCAGAAGCTGTGCATGTGATGAGAGCCCAGGTTCTGTACTTCAGGGAACTGTTGTCCTTCAGGTTTGTTTTCAGAAAGATGTGATGGATGGGCCCTCCTTGATGAGACTGCGTGCCCTCTGGGACTGGCCTTTCTCCAGGATGCTGGGCCCGGCGTGGTGTTTCTTCTGTCAGTGGATGGTGAGCCGCAGCGGAGGGCCATGTCTGGGGGCCCAGAAGGGACCCGGATTGGGGCCTGCATGTGCATTGCTTGGTTGGCCCTGGGAACTGAGCCCACCTTTCGCTTCTTCCCCACAGAGAACTCAGAGGAGTTCAGCTCCATGAGTAGGTGACAAACACCTGGAGACTCAGCTGACGGTTGTGCTGGTGTGCAGAAGACAGTTGTCATCCTGTGGGATAAGTGTGTGCCCGTTTGCATTTATTTGGAATAAAAAAAGGAGCTGCCTGGCAGCCTGGCTTTCTGCAGTAAGTATTTTTTTGCATTCTTTTATCTCTTCAAACGTCGGAAGTGGATAGATGTTTATTGAACCTAGCCAGCTGTTGTGCCTTCTCCATTCTTTCCTGCACACTGCCGCCCTTGGTCCTCCAGAAGAGAGGACTGGATCGATTTCCTCATGCTGCTGGAGAGCTGCAGAGAGGCTAGAACTCAGTGTTCAGCCCCCGCACATCCCCCTCACATTCAGGAGAAGTGGATTCTCCCTAACACAGAGCCAAAAGGCCGGGGCCCTCAGAGCAGGGTGTTCATGGGCTGAATGGAAGGGCCCTGCCTGTGCTCACTGCCCCCAGCAGGGAGGTGAGGCTCTCAGTTGGCTGGCTGGAGGAGCTGGGGGAGGGGGGTGGGCCTTGCCAGCATCTAGCATGGTTCTCTGCCAAGTTCTAGCTCCAGATCTCTAGGCCGCTAGGAACCTAGACTATATATAGCGTTGTGCTAAGCAATTCTTATCAGACGTGTCTGCCCTCCCCTGCGGGAGAGGAGCGCTTCTATCAGAGAACCAGAACCTGGAGAGTGTGAGCCATCTCCATGGGGCCTTTTATACTGGGGAGGGTGTGTGTGTGTGTGCGTGTGCATGCACACACACGCGTGCATATGTGTATCTGTGTATACGTGTCTGTGTCTGGTTCAGGGCTGCCAAGCTTTCTCTCCTTCCCCCTATTTCAGATGCTAGTAGATTCAAAATCTTGTGGAGGAGGGCGCTGATGTAGGCTGAGGGCCAGGAGGGGCTGGTGCTTCTCGAAGGATCCTGGATCCTGGGTTTGGAGGAGAGGCTGGGCACATGATGTGGCTGAAAGCACAGTGTGGCCTCCGGTGTGTCTTCCTGGTTTCCGGTTTGCCTTGCTTTGCCCGAGGATGTCTTTTGACCTCTCTCTTCCTTCTTTTGAACCTGCTGCCTTTCCTGCCTTCCTCCAGCCCTCCCTCGTCCTTTGATTTTCTTCGGGATATATGAGGCAGACCCAGCTATGGGCATCCGGGAGCTTGTCTGCTCCCCGCCCTCACCCTCGTTTGGGGCTTCCGGAAGTCTGGCTTGACCGGCACAAGGGGCCAGCTGTCCTCAGAGGAGCTGGTGGTGAAAGAGCATGAGCTTGTCATGCTGGGAGGTACAGGGCAGAGTGGGCTGGGTCTTTGCCTCCTCACTTTCAGAGGTGCTGTTGAGCCCCCAGTTTGTGTGGTTCTGTGACCACAAGTGCTGATGGATGTGACGCCATCCCAGTCTTGTCAGTGAACCATTACCAGGCTGCTTATTGGAAACCAGGTGCAGCAAGGAAGATAGGATTCAACGCCCTCCTTCCCTGCCTCCCAGGTAAGTCAGGTGTGGGCCACCCGTTCCGGGCCCTCCCCCACCCCCTGCTCTTCCCACGAGGGCGTTTCCCTTACTCAGTGGAGAAGCCTCAAACTTCTCCATTCAGAATCTCCCAGACAATTGCTCCCTTCTTTCCATTCTCCTCCTCCTGGCTTTTCTGTGAATGGGGTTAGTAACCAGCGAAGGCTCGGGGGCAGGGCGGCCAGCCTAAGCGATCAGGCACTGGCCATGTGGGAGATGGCGGGGTGTGGTAGTTGGCAAAACAGCTGGGCCTCCCGCAGTAACTGACCAGCCGCTCTCCCTGACCCCCTACGAATAGCATGAGATTCTGAGTGCTGATCCCTCAGAGGGGCTGGAGCCTGCCTGGGAACTGGGCCTTCTCTTCCTGTGTCGTCTGGACACCTTTAGCCTCGCTTAGTCTAGGGCTGTGGTCTGGAGCTTATAGACTGTGGGCTGGGCAGTGGACTTTGGGGCTCTTTCCCCCTACTTTGGGTTTTTCTTGTTTTGTTTTGTTTTGTTTTGTTTTTTTGAGTGAATAACGTTTTTCCTCTAGGCCCTCATTGCCTTTACTTTAAGAAAAATCCTGGCTCAGTAAACCATTGCAAAGATCTCCAGGCAGTTTGACGTAGAAATGTTTTTTTCTCTGCGTCACCTGTTGCTGGTCACAATAATAGCGATCGTGATTAAAAACGATGAGGGCCTGCAGAACTGGGGAGGTCCGTCACATTACAGAGATGGTTTAGAAGGCAGACTGGAGGCACTTGCCACATTACCAGGAAATCTTTCTCCTATCAAGTAGATTCCTGCCACATTCTGGGCCAATAGGCCCGGTTGGAATGAGCTGACAGCAGATTGTCTGGGGTCTAAAGATAAAAGGGATGGTGCTGGGTAATTTTATGACGCTCTCGGCTAATGTCAGGGGGCACCTGCGGGATGCCAGCTCTCTGCCGTTGCCTCGTGGATGTGGCTGTTGTTTCCTCCCCACTCCCCCCGCCCACCCCTACCCAGGGAAGTCTGATGTACCCTGCTTCCCAGTGTTTCATCTTCTCCTCTTCCCATCTGAGATGAGTCTCTGAGTTGGCTGTGAGCAGCCTGAGATCCTCGCTGAGTGAGGAATCCAGGGCTGTTTGGAAGAGTCCGATGTCTCTTCCTTCAAGGAATTTGACAAGTCTCAGCCCCTCCAGCAGTAACGAAGGGAGGGATGGCTAGGGGTGTTGGACCTGGAACATGAATAAAGCAGACAGATCAGCCTTGGTGCAGCTGGGGAGATGAAGAGGAGCTGGCCAAGTCCCTCAAGATGTGTCAGCTAGAGTCTGGCCAGCACTGGCTGTCAGGCTGGAGCCAGATGGAGCTGCTGGCCATGCTCGGGAGCCTTCGCTGTCCTGTGTGCAGTGCGTCCCTGGGCCTGGCTCCAGGTGACCGCTGCCTCCATTCACAGCCCTGCCCTCGGCTAGATTGGTATCACCAGGGTGGGGAAGTTGCTTTTGCTCCTTGAGATGTAGTAGCCTCTGTGGCCTCTGGCGTTCCCAGAATTGGGGTTGGTGCTCGCCTGCTGATTCTCCTACTTTTGTCCCTCATCTAGTTCTCTCCTTCCTGTTCACCAGCCTGGCTTCTCCAGACATGACATGGAACGTTATGTGTCAGAAGCCAGGCTGGCAGAATAGTTGGCATCCCCTGAGAGGGGTGCCAGGAGTAGCCGGCACTTCTTTCTCGACCTTTGAATCCCTGCAGTCTGGGAGCCAGGAGGCAGCGTGGCCTTTCCAGCTGGGGTCCGGCAGCAGTTAACAGAGCTGGTGGCACTGGAGCCGTGGTTGTGTGGCTTGGTCAGGAGGCATGGGGGAGGGGCCCTGCCAGAGGATGCGATTGGTCAGCACCTTCCTATTCCATTGAATCCTGGTGTGGTCAGGGCTGTGAATTGTTTAATGCATATCTTAGCTCTATCCCCTGGCACGAGTGCCCCCGAGGCTGCAGCTGCAGCTTTAGAGAGGATCTGTACCTCATGCTGGTCACTTTTTTGGACACGTTGCCTCCCTCTGAAATATGCGAGAGAGAGTGCCTTTTCCACTAGCCGGCTGTCTGTGGGAGGCCCGCATCTTGCGTTGCTTTTCTGGGACTTGGAGTGTCTGTGAGGAAAGCAGAGACTGGGTTTGATTCCTTGGTAGCTCCTTCCACAGGAGCTGCTCGTGGGCTGGTAAGGCCAGAGAACGCCTCCAGGCCCCGGGCCTTTGCGGAGCCTGATGCAACAGTGTGGAGCCTGGGCAGGGGAGGAGCAGGGGGACAGGGATGGAGAGGGCCATGCGGGGAGGTGGTTGTACAGCGTCTGACCACAAGATCAAGGCCAGGAGGGGGTTGGAGGAGGTGTCCAGCATTCAGCCAGGGCTGCCTGCTGTGGCCTGAGTGAACACGTGTGTGCATGGAGCCCAGAGATAGGCATCAGAGTTCTTGGTCTCAGCATGCAGGCCAGGGAAAGGGAAACTGACCTTTGTTAGGGCCTCCTTTTGCTTATTTGATTTCATGCTCAGAACAACCATATGCAGTAGGTGTTACTTCCCTTTTATGGTTAAAGACACTGTGATTGTTAAGTGACTTAACCAAGGTCACACACTTGGTAGGTGGCACTACTGAGATTTAAACTCAGGCACTTCTGAGTCCAAAGCCTGTACTTTTTCTTCACCCTCTTAAGCTGAAGCCAGACATTTTTGGGAGCTAAGACCTTCAGAGGATAGGCAAATGATGTGACCCAGAGTGAAAGGCCAGATACCCAGGGGACTCTGCTGTCACAGGGATGACTGCATTACATCCCTTTTGAGGGAGGCAGGGCAGGGGCAGATACCCTTTGGTATCCGTGGATAGGCAGGCAAATACATTCCTTCTACAAATATGTCTTCAGCCTCTGCTGTATATATGCCAGGCACTGTGCTAGGTGCTAGGGATGCAGAATTCAACGAAACCAAGTTTCTGCTCTTGTTGGGTGTATATTCTAGCGTGGGGAGAGATCATTAATAATAATAAATAGAATTTAAAAATAAAGTAGACATATATGGAAAAGAAGGACACTCCTACATAAGAAGAGGCATCCAGATGTTGGTCAAGGAGGGAATTTGAGAGACAGAAGGACCTCGGCCACCTGGGGAAGCCGTATTGATTGAGCCTCCAAAGAGAATTGATACACAGACTAACCCCTCTCTTTTCCTAACCGCTGGGAAAATCCATCCAAGGTCCACAGAGCTCACAGGAACTTGGAGTGAGTCAGGAATCAAGGTGGCAGTAGTCTGTAGTTTCGTCACCAGCAGACTAGGGTTTTTTCCATTAGCTGTGGCTGCTCCTGACCTTCCATCTCCCACCCTCACCAGGCGCCAGCTGGCATCTCCACCTCAGCCTGGTCACCATGGCCACCTCTGGTCCACGCAGCACAGGGGGACACTCGGGTTCAGTCTTTGCCGAGTCACTGGTAAAACATATGTCTGCAGGAGGCAGACTTCAGCTGAGCCTCTCCTGCCAGAACACGTGGTTGCGAGATTTCGCAGTAGGGAAGTGACAGGCAGAGGCTAAGGGAGGGGAGTCCCCTTGTATCAGATGCTTGGACGAGCTCTGTGTCTTGAGAGGTCGGTGGCTGGGGACGGGGGAGGAGACATTTCCTGTGTGCAACTTCAGGGCTCAGGACTTGTTTACATGGTAGGAGTGCAGTGTCTGCTGGGCCCAGGGTGAGTCGGGCCACGAGATTCTCCCTCTTTGGTGCCATGGTTCTTGCCGCCTGGCCCACCCTGACCATGGAGACTGCCACCTGCTGGCAGGGGGCCGTGTGGGTCTTGGTGGCGTATGGTTGTGGGGGCCCAGGGAGCCTGTAGACGAGTCACCAGGCCTGGGTTCTGGCTCCCTTGGTAAAAACTCACTCACCCCCTTCACCTCTTTGGGCCTCAGTTTCATTATCTGTAAAATGAGAGGGTTGAATCAGAATCTTTTTGGAGGTTCCTGCCAACTCCCATATGGGGGCTCCCTGGATGTTCATGGAGGTATTTCTTAGCCCGAAACTCAGGATCTGCATCACAAGAGAGGGGTGGGACCTTGAAGACCCGTCTGAGAGCAGCTGTAATCGTGTTTTCTGAAGGGACACTGTCGGCATGAATTAGGGCGGGTGGGTGGAGACAGTTTTCGAAAGACCCCCGAAAGCAAGTGCGAAGGGTGAAGATTGCACGAAGGTGGCTGATGAGGACCCTCCAGGTGACCAAGGACGTGGACTCTGGCTCCCACCAAGAGGCTTGTCTGGAGATGGGCCATGTGGGAGCTGCTGGGGGCTCGCTGTGCTGCAGGGGGTGACTTGACATGCCGTGCCCCAGGAAAGATGTGCCATCCTTTCTGGCCCTAAATCCTGGAGGGAAAATGGGACTGCAGGGCCCTTGTGTCCTGTGCATTCCCTGAGACTTATCCTCAAGGTCTGTGCCCCTTTGCTGTCAGGAAGTTTCCCTTTATATTTAGCTTTCTTTTCTCATGTGGTTGTTTAAGCCCTTCTATTTAAAAAAACAAAAACAAAACGATAAAAAACAAGACAAAAGAAAACAAAAACAGAAATATCTCAGAGCTACCAGTTCCATTTTGGCTTTTTAGTCTTGAGTCACTCTTTAAAAGACAGCAAAAATGAAACACATACAGCAAAGCCCAGGGTCCCAGGCCCTTCCGGGCTTTTGTGCAAAGCCAGGCTGTGGCCAGGAGTGGCCGGGTCCTGGCCTCACTTCTCCATGGCAGCCTCAGTCCCTGACGTCCACCATGTTTCCTGGGCTGCGTGGGTAGGAGCCCTGAGGCGGAGGCACACATTGTGCAACCCGCTAGACAGAATGCAGAGCTTTACAAATAGCTACATTTCTCCAAGATGCCGTCTGCTTGCCACTCTGCAGGACACTTACCTGGGATTTGTAACTCTGAGCCCAGCCTCCCCTGCTCCCACAAGGGTGGTGGGAAGAGGGATTTGGGCTAGGATGCAGGCAGGAGAGGAATTGACTAGTAACCATTGTCTCACATGCGCCGTGCGATGTTTCACAGTTCTTTTCACGTTTGCGAGCTCTTTTGGCCTCACACAGCCCTGTGAGGGCAAGTGGGTGGTATTAGCCCTGTAGTTGATGACACTGAACCAGAGAGAATCCTGCCAGGGTCTAACTGCTTGTATACGCTTAATTTTGGACACCCACCCAGGCCCCCTGACTCTGGTTGTCATTTCCTTGGGTTCTAGTTGTGGGACCCATGGAGCGGGGCAGGGATCGGGGTGGGTCTTGGGCAGTTGACTTGATCTCTCTAGGTCTTGATCCCTTCTCTATATACTGAAGGGGCAGGAAACCTCAGAATATCTGGGTTCTCCCGTTCTCTGTTCTTTCAACTTCTTGGCGCTCTTGTGAAGACTGGCTTGCACTCCTTGGCTGGGAAGCCAAGCATGCGTCATGTGTTTCTGGTGAGGTTTCTTACATTTGGAAGCTTCTGGAATATGCAGTGCTTCAGACAGTTCTGACACGTCTATGGCACTTCATGCTTGTGCCTATGGTCATGCTTCTGCTAAGTAGCTCTCTTAGAAATGAGGCCTCACTGTGGGGTCTTTGAGATTTTACCATCGGATTTATAAGGTACACACGGAGCTTTGCCCAGGATGCACACTGTGTGTACGTTACCTGTTTGTTAGCTACTTAGTGTACAGCACCTGCTGGAAGAATTGGCTGATGTACAATGGTAAAGTAAGATACTGGAAACGCTGGCTTCAGCTCTGATTGTTTGAATCACTATTGACTTGACCAAGTAGCCCTTTCCCACGGAGGAGAAGGTGGTCAGAGAATTCTTGGTGGCAGTGTTTTCTGAATACTGAGCACAACCCTCACCCTTTAGAAGGGTGCTGAGGCAGAGTGAGAGCTGCGCATCTTCTTGGCCATGTGGCCCTCTGTGTGTGATCTTCATTCAAATAGGCCAGAACCTCTTTGAAGGGGAAAGAAGTGTTTATTTACAACACATTTAGCCACGGTGGCTTAGGCTTTATCCCAGGGTGTTCCTTGAAGAAGGATTGGGATTGGACGTTTGTCCATTTGTATCCCCTGAATGCAGCCTCGGCTTGTAGAGAAGCCCCGTGATGGGGAAGCTACCGGGGGATTGTTTTGGTGGATGCAGGCTTCAGTAACTTTACGTGTGAAGATTTGTCATATCAGACCCTGTTTGCCTGGAGGTTGGGAAAGAGGATGGCTGAACCTGTAGCAGGGAGGGTGGCTTAGGCTAGACTTTGGGAAGGACTGTGGCATCCCCTTTGCTGAGGGTTCCCAAGGAAAGATGAGGCTTCTTTATCTGAGAGGGGGAAGCTGGAGGTCCTGGACAGGGGCCTTTGGGCCTGAGTCTGTGAACTCTGAGGCCACCCCAGAACAGCAGGAGTGTGGGTATCAGGATCCGCTGCAGGCTTCACCTTTCCTTTCTGCCTCTGAGGCACGCCTGAGCCTGGGGCGGGGTTCGGGGGGGTGGGGAGGGACGGACACATGAGCATTGTTTCTCCTTGCAGAGAGAGCTCCTGCCACTGACCGTATAGGACTGATAATATTTGAAAATAAAAAAGGGAGAAAGGCACATTTCCCCTTATCCCTGGCAGGAAAGAGCCCTGAGCTGCTCTAATCCTGATTTGTATCCCCCCCCCCCGCCCCCGCCAATTCCTCCTAGCCCTAGGGATCTTTGATAGGCATCAGAGATGTGAAGGAGCACGCGTGTGTGTGTGTGTGTGTGTGTGTGTGTGTGTGTGTGTGTGTGAAAGAGAGAGAGGGGTGCATGAGGCAGGGCCATGCATAGTCGTTGGAGAAAGGCAGGAGATGGAAGAGGAATATCGCAGGGCAGGTCCACAGCTCTGGGACCACCAGCATTGCCTGCTGTTCTAAAGGCACGGGTGTGTGTTGAAGTGAGCATACTACTTAGAGGTGACCAAAGTCCAAAGTCAACCAGTTAACGTCTAAATGAGGGTTGTATTAAATATGGAGGATCATATATCCTTTTGTATTGTTACTGCCTGCAGATTTAGCATCGAAAGGCCTGACAGGTCAGGAACCTTTCACTGGTTCCCCCTCTTTGTAAGATCATGCTTATTTTATATCAGCTTTTTATCTCCCTTCTTTTCTGTTTCTCACCCTCACTCACTCCTTAGGTATATGGGAATTTTTGTCCATGCGTTAGTGTTACCATTTCCTTGGGGTCCAGTTCTTCCCGTGTCTCTGACATCATAGAATGTATCACTTTTATTTCACATGTGAACACAGCACAGGCTCACTGCAGAGATGAACCGTTTCTGAAATGGGGCAGCTCCCCGTCTGGTCCTGGAGAAGGTCATCCAAAGCCCTGAGGAGATGAGAATCCAGGATCTCCTTGCCAGGACCAGCTCGGCCCCATGTCGTGCTTCCTATCTGGGGTGGGAGTTGCTCAGGCATGAATCCCCCCCAGCCCTATTAGCTGTTTCTTCTTTTCAGCTTGAACCCTGAGTAGTGGCCTGGAAAGTCTGAGACCACATGTCACCTTGCTAGGTGAGGAGGGGGCAGAGAGAAGAGAGCGACAGGGACCGAGAGGAAGGGAACATGGGCTCCTGGCCACTGGCCTCTCTCCAAGACAGGTGAACTCTGCGTTCAGAAAGGAACTCATTTAATCTTTTGGCCCTAATAGCAGTTATTTGTGTTTTCTCTCCCTCTCTCTTTTCCCTCCTCCCTCTCCCTAACCCCCCCCCCTGCCCCCGCCAACCCGCCTCCAAAAGAATTTAATCTGCTGGACAACAAACAATACTGTTATAAAACTTTGAAAACAAGAGGGCGCGGCCTCCCTGACAAGGAGAAGGGCATGCCGGGTAATGGGCGAGGGAGCCTGCCAGGCCCGAGATGGAGCCAGGCAAGAGCCCAGTTGGCTGGGCACCTGGGTGCCCGCCCCTGCCCAGCCCACCAGCCGTGCCATCCCCAGTCCAGAGGGGAAGGAACCGAAACGAAAGTGGGGGCAGCGGAGCTCTTGAAAAGGGGAAGTTGTACGTGTTCCCCTCTCCGATCTGATGGGAATGCACTGGACTGTGAAAGTACCTCCTCCCCCTCCCTCCCTTCCCCCTCCTCCTCCTCCTCCTCCTCCCTCCCTCCTCCTCCTCCCTCCCCTCCCTCCTCTTCCTGCCTCCTCCCACTACGCACTGTTCCAGGTCCTGAGACTGGCAGACAGAGGTCCTGATAACAGAATGAGGCTGGCATAGTCGTGAAGGTACAGCCACCAGCCGGGCCAGCTGCAGGGGAAGCAGGAGAGAAAGGTGCTCCAAGCTGGCTTTGGACTCCAGACCTACCCTCTGTCTGCCCAGCCTCCCACCCCCCACCTAGGGAAGTGGAACCAGGTCATGGGCATGACCCGGTCCAAGTGCTCCGCCAGGTGTGTGCCCAGGTACTGGGTAGAACCGCCACTCGGAGGTTAGTGGGTACGCCCCGGGCTTCCTGGTGCCTGCCGGGACTGTGCTCCTGGGAGGATGTCTGACTTGGGGAGATGCTCTGCTCTCCTTCCAGGAGGAGTGGGGGCAGTACTGCAGAGGCTGGGCAGGCCTCTGGAAAGGTTCCTGGGGACAGAAACGTGCTTCACCCAGCAGGCAGGCATGCGGTCCTCTGAATGGGGCTCCTGGCGGCATACTGTGCCTACTAGTTACTCCTGGTGGCTGCAGGAGGGGGTGACCCAGCTCCTCCTTGGGAGGTGGGGAAGCCGGGCTCTGGGTGTCTCTCCCCCGACCTCCAGAGTTAGATTTCACCTGAGCCTGAAGTTTCACGTCTGAGTCCATCTTCACTGGGTCAAGTAGATGATTTGGGAGTGACAGGGGAGCACTGTTGGTGGTTTTTCTTTGGATCTGCGTTGGCTTGGACCTGTGAACTCTGGTGGACATTGCGTGTGTGTAATAGACCAAAGGCACACTCGCTTTTCCTCTTGTGGAAAGCACCAGCTTCCCTGAAAGCAGTTCAGGGCTGTGCCCATCCTCTGCCCAGCCTAAGTCACTCTCTGGGAAACAGGGAGGCGTCCTTGATCCCGTCTTCACACCACCCCTCCTCCTCCCCTTTGCTGCCCACTGTCTCCTGCTACCCCCCAGGCCCCATGGCATCCCCAGGGCAGGATAGCCATGTGCATGCTCCCGGCCAGCCAGTCATCCCGATTAGGGCCTCCATGCCCTATCCTGAGTCTGGGAGGTTGGGCGATTTCCAGACCCAAGTGGTGTTGAGGAAGGGACAGAGGCCTGGGAACCTAGGCCTCCATACCCCTGCCCCAAGAGAAACCAGAACTGCTGATGCTGGGCCCACACAAGCTGAGAACGTGGTGATTTTTTTACCTCAGGGGTCATCTGGGGGGGTTTAGTGGGTCTGGAGTATGTCATCCCCACCTTGGGATCTAGGGCCTGTGAAGTGTGGTGGTTCCTGGATGCTGAGCCCTCATGGGGGCCAAGCTGCCAGAGAGAGAGAGGAAGAGAGAGAGAGCCAGCTCCACGTTCCCCTCCTCCACGGCCCCCTGTATATATACCTTTCATTTTATCACCCTTTCCTCTGATTCATTAACCACAGCTAGTTGGCAACAGGTCCCACCCTGACAGCTTAAGACAAAATGTCCAGGACACTGGGCCAGGGCTAGAGCCGAGACTGACAGGAAGCTGGGCTGGGCCTCTCTTCAGACGTACAATGGTCTGGGACTAACTCAAGGGCAGACTGTTCCCCTTTTTCAAAAGGGCCTTTTCTAGGCCCCCTCTCTCACCAACATGACTCTTCCTCACTGCCAGGAGCCCTGAAACCAGCATTCCCAGCGGCAGGAAGATGGATGATCTGGGCTCCACTTCCGGCGCTCCTCCCCCACCCTGGCTGGAACTTGCGTCAGTCATGTAAGTAGCTGTGACTCAGCACCCAGCTGGGTTGGGAGGGAGGGAGAAGCTGCTGCCTCGCAGGAACCTTCCCAAGCGTTCTGGATTTGAACACGCTGTGGTAGCGCAGAACAAGCCAGCAGCATTCGGTTCCTGGAGGCAAATATCTGTTTGTTCTGTGGGTTTGCTTACGGATTTCATAAACAAGGATTCCTCTCCTTCCTGTTTTCCTCCCGTATTATTTTTTGGACACCGTGCTGGGCATAGGATTTTTAGGACTTTAAATGACACAGCATCATTTATAGAATGCAGTAGAAGCTCTCTTTGCAATCTCCAGACTATTCTTTAAGCAACGGCCCATGAACTGTATTTAACACTCAGGTGTTTTTGTTTGGCCTGTGCAGAGTTTTTGTTTCTTTTTTTTTTTTTTCGGCTGTATCTGATTCTGCATGCCTTTAGACTAAACACGGCCCCTCCGGGTCCCCATACTTCTGCTGCACACTGTCTCTGCTTCTCTGTCTTAAGTTTCCTGCCTGACCCCTCCGCACATTTGAATGTGCAGTGACCAGTCTGCACCAGCCCCTCTCTTTTCGGATGGACATTCCGAGGCCTATTCCAGGAAAGTGCAGGCCCCAGTTCTCAGAGCTTGGCTGAGCAGGAATTAAAGCCACTGTGTTCTGATTCACTGTATGGTGACCTTTCCTCCACCCTCGGGTCCCTGCCCAGGCAGAGGAGTTTCGTAGGCATGAGGGGGTGGAAAAACCTCCAAATAGAATGTGGGCACAGACTGGACTGGTGCGGCATTGTGGCCCCCAAACCCTCTTCCTGCGCTGTGGCACCTCCCAGGGCTGACATACCCGCTCCTCAGGGGCTGATTCTCCTTCCCGGCAGCCCTCTAAGCCCTTCTCCACTGGTCAGCTTGCGTGGGGCCGCTAGGCTGAGGTGGGAGGATCCAGTGTCCCGCCTTTGACGACAGAGCCCTTAGCAGGCTGGGGTTTTACCAGGCTGCCTTCTTCCAGATCAAGGAGGCCCTCAGGTTGGGTGCCAGGGAGAGCAGGCTGCTTCCAGCCACATGAAATCACCTGGCTACATGCAACTAGGGGACAAAATCAGCAGCTGGTTTCAGGTAAGTGAGTCGTTCATTGCTCGGCTGACTTCAAGAGAGAAGCCTGGTTCTGTTGGGAGGTCTGAGACCTCAGCAGACCCTTTTATCTGGTGGGATTGGAAGGGTGAAAGGTTTGGCTACTAAGATGACTTTTACGCCCTCTACTCTTAGAGTGTTTACAGCAATGCATTGCTAATGATTTCTTGTCTCTTCTTCCAGAACACTGAGAGTATTTTAGAACTCAAGAGTTGGAGCCCACACTCAGGTTCATGTCCCTTAGTTCCCTCGGTGACAGTTGCTCCTCTGCTGTGTGCATCCCCTCCTCTGCACTCAGAGCTGACGCTTCCTGGGTAGCAGGAGAGACATGGATTAATCACCCTCATAACTAGATGACCTGAGTGTGTTCTGAAGGACAAGAGCTTGATGGTGTGAGAGGGGAGCTTAACCCAAAGCCAGGCTAGACTGGGGAGCTTTCCTGCGGACGGGGTGGCCCAGCTGAGACCTGAAGGAGGACTTCAGACCACCAGGCTTACTTGGCGGGGAGGGCAGTGATTGAGGGTTGGTAGTTATGGGAGAGTAGATGCAGAGTGTTCCAGAAAGAAGGAACAGCCTGTGCAGAGGCCTTCTGGTGGAGAAAGAGGCAGTCTGGATCACCAAAGGACTCCTGTGACGACACCTTAGGAAGGGGTTTGTGGCAGTTGGAAGTTACAAAGGAAGAAGAGTTTGGCTGAAGTACAGAGCGGCAAAGCTGAGAATTAGCAAATGTAGGTCTCCAAACCCCACGTTTTATAGGGTTCATATTCTACCGGAATGACTATCATTAATGCTCAGTGGTGACCTTAAAGCCTTAGATTCACCCCCCGCCCCCCTTCACACCGACCTTCCCTCCGCTGTTGACTGCAGGTGTCCTTACTTAGAGCCCTTGCAGGCAGCGCTGATCCCCAGCCCTGGCTCTCCCATCTGTGGCCGAGGCCCCGCAGAGCCCCACGGGCTGCAGAGCCTAGTGCTGCCTGCTGTCAGGATTGCTCAGGCGTCCAGCACAGGAACTGCAGGGCAGTTCATCCCCAGCGTCTTCCCCTCCCACAGCCGTGCAGTGGAGACCACAGAGGCACCAGGGTGCTGGAGAACAAAGCAAGTATTGAAGCACCGGCTCCTTGCAGAACCAGGTGTGCTCTCATCTCCACCCAAGTTTAACATGTACAGTCAGTAATACCCCCCCATCTATGCAGAAATATTGCCTAGGACTTCCCTAACCCTCAGTCTTGCTCATAATTAAGTTCAAGAACAGAATGAGACGATAGTCAAACTACAAAGCAGGCAGCAATGGGTAGAGGGGTAGGAGCACAGACTCTGGAGTCAGACCTGGAATCGACACCATTCACTAGTCATGGGACTGTGGACAAGTTTTTGAACCACATTGAGGATCAGTTTCTTCTCCTGCAAGAAAGGGAATAATACCTACTTCACAAGACTGTTGTGAGAATTCAAGAGCACAACTTGGTGTTCAAATTTTATTTCCTTCTCTTCCCTAGAGCAACACATGGTGTTATTTCCAGGAGGCAATAAAAAATATAAGGGTTTATCTAGAGTCCTGAAGAATTGGTAGGGAACCTGAGAGATACAGATTCTTCTTTCTCTTGGTTATGGTATCAGAGGAAATACAGACATATTTTCTTAGCTTCAAACAACCAAAAAAGATGGTGCCATTAGGAGATGGGAAATCTAATTTGAACACCATTTGCAAACCTAATTTTCAGGCAGAATTTGAAAACAACACAAAACTCCATTCTTTTATTAGAGGATTATCTACTTAGTACAATTATAAGACACTGATCTTTTTGTGTCACAGTAGAGAATAAATAAGATTGGCAATTAATGGGGTCATATTTGAATGTCCTGACCACTCACCTATGGCTGGGAAGGAGGAGCCCATGATCTTCCTGACTAGGGTACATGGAAGAGTTGCCCTGGCTCAGGTGAAACCCACCTTTGTGTAGTGGCTAGAGCCTCACAGGCAGAAAGGGTGCTTGTTTCCTGATGACGTGAGATAATATCGGAAAATGCTTTGCATACTGTGAAATAGTTTACAAAGCAGGGCAATACTAATGTAAATATTAACCCAGTTTAGTAACAGCTTTGGCTATTTTATTTTGTCATATATATAATAATAGGTAGGGACTGGTTATGGAATTAAATAACCTAGAAATCATGAGTTGTGAATTGCAATTGTCTATGTAATTTATCAGCTTTGACTTTCATGTTCTTTGAGCATCACTTTGTAACTCTTCTCTGTGCCTTTCTAATGGATCCATATATTATGTCCTGTCACAACTGGAACTGCAAGAAGACACCTCTGCTCGGGGCAGAGGCTGGGTCTTCCGATCGCATCTCCCTTCTTTCTTCAGTGAGATCCTCTTCTTCTGGAAGCTGGTTTCACATGGTGGCTTAGATTTTTCCATCTTTGTATCTAGCACCATTTGAAATCAGTGTTTTAGGAGTAAGAATTGCAGCACAGCAAAAGGCCAACCACAGAGGAGCTGCTGTTGGTGGGATCAGCTCCCCTCCTCCTGCCACCTGAGCCGGTTCAAGAAAGGAAGAACTTGAGAAGCAAAGTACACTCTTGAGTGTGTTGGGCTGCGGAGGGGGACAGGGCAGGGATGGGGTTGTGTTCAATAGAAACTCAGAGGCTTGAGCAGAGCCAGAGGTTGTGATAGTCTTTCTGTTGACAGGGAGCGGCAGCCACCAGCAGTAGCCTGTTGGTAGGGCCTTTGAGCACATGCTTGGGCAATGCTGGGTTGGGTACTTGATTGCAATAGGCAAGGGGAGGGCTGTGTCCCAGGAGGACTATCTCATCACTTCAGCACTGTCCACCTGCTCCTAGATGCCATGGAGCATTCAGCAACAGTTGCCGAGCAGCTGAAATCAAACTTGCCACCTGCACTGTCAAGGTGCCGGACCCCACCCAGCACCACTGGACCCATCTCTTACACAGGCTGACCGATTTCTCCTGGTGTTCAGAGTCTGTTTTTGTCTAGCACCATTTGAAATCGGTTATGATGTAGGGGGAAAAGCAGCAGCCTCGAGGCCTCATGCCAAGTCTGGTCAGCAACAGCCTGTGGCTTCCTGGAAGATGGATGGGCAGAGAGAGGGGGAGGAAGTTTATGCTTTTTCCTACTAGCTTCTTTAACTATATCTACAATACTTTATGCACGGATAATAGATCAGTTAATGGATTTTTAATAACAAATCACTATAATTTACCTAATGTCCTCCGTTTGCTGAAATGTGGTAGTGATGTAAACTATAAATTGGTTGCTGTTAAATTATCTTTCTGTCATGCATCCTGACCTTAATAAATGCTTTACTGTATACAATTTATCATGTCTTCGTTTTTCATAGATTATTTTCCATTCATAATTGTATGATGATGATAAGTGGGGTCCTGAAAAGTTAATTTGCTGTGCAGATCTTACCTATTTTGTAAAGAATTTGAAGTCGGTTACAGCAAACATATTAAAAATGTAGCCTATGAAGACAGGAATGAAATTCTATGAGCCAAGAAATAAAATGAGAAAAAAGGATTACAGAAGAGAGACATGTTGCAGACCTGGGCTGAAGGATGCTGCTTATTGAACGGGAAACTGACCTCGGTTCCCAGTGGGCTGCAGCCCTGGAGCCTCTGCAGTCAGTGTTCCCTCAGAAATATTGGCATAACTGAGCCTGTACTCACATGGCCCTTGGAGGAGCACTGATGAATTCAGCTGCGTTAAAAGAGATTCAGGAGTATTGTTACTTTTGGTTCTTAGTTTCTATCAACTCTTGAAGACAGAGTGAACCAGTTCTGTAAAGGTATTCAGGGATGAGCCAGGCTTGATTTCACAGGGGATTAAACTTGGGGATTCTTCAGGTAGGAGGGCTGTGTCCCCTTGATTGACCATTTTGCACAGGAGATGCAAGGCCCGACCTGACCTGCCTGCAGGACTTTTGTTTCACGCCAGTGGTTCTCCATAAGTGGTGGCATCTCAACCACCTGGGAAGCCTTTCTAAGTCCACCTCCTGCCCGTCCTCCCCCAGCTGGCTGCCCTGCCCAGTCGGGTGGAGGTGGGACAGGTGAAGCATCTGTTGGGAAAACTTCCCCGTGAATGGAATGCACCCTTTCACTGCAGCTGCAGTGATGTTTCAGGCTGTTGACTGGAGAATTCATGTTTTAATCCCCAGGATGCGGTGGCGGGACCAGTTAAGACTCTGAATTGTTTTATTCACCTTTCTGCTGAGGTAGCTACAATAGACCTATGGGCATAACAGCTTTGGGTCAGTTGTAACAAACTGAACAACTTTTGATTCACCTACTGTGTCCCTAGCTCCAGCCAATGTATTCCAAATAAAGCAAGTAACTCATGGATTCTGCCAGCAGGTTGCTGTGATTCCAGTCCCCAAATAAGAAAGTGCCAAAAGACGGAGTTTAGCATCAAAGCACAAAAACAATGACTTGAGACATCTTTTACATAAAAGTACTTTCTGGTGCTCCCATGAATACTTAAATAGTGCTTATGGCTGGGTTATGAGATGCACAATGCACACCCCAAGTAATTAACATGTCCCTCATTTAGGATTATTTTGCTTTATTCTTCTGGAGGCTGACAGGTCTTTACCTAAAGTTGGCATTCCAGGGTGGTCTTTCTTTATAAATTGCTAAGCAGAATGTTTCTTTTGGAGACATCTTGAGTCTGGTTTTTGAGGCCATGCTTTCCACCCAGATATAGAAAATGCTTTGTCAGGCATGGAGCTCGCTTCCCTGAGTTTTGCCACCCATTTACTGTAAGCGTGTCAGTGGAGAGCGAGTTGGACTGAAGGCACCTCCAGGCTCATGCAAGTTGTACTGGCAAAGAATTCCCACCTGTGGAACTAAGTGCTGGTGAATCTTAATAACTATGAGACAAGTCAAGTCTTTTACCAGCTTAGGGTAAACAACGTGTTAAATCTCCAACCTGGTAAGTCTTCATGTAAGATGTTGGCTCAGCCCTGCGCTTTGAGAAGCTGGTGTATAGTTTCATGGAATTGCCTAGCAGACTGGTGTGTCTACATTTTAGGGCAGTTTAAGAGTTTTCCTTGAACACAAGGAAAGCGATGTTTTGTGTTTATTCTAATGTGATACAGCTCCACCCACCTTCTGATTACATTCACCCAAGGAGCCATTAGAATAGTGATTTTCAGATCCCACCCCTACAGGTTCTGGTTATACTGCTGTAGAAATGGGGTCTGGACATGTGTTTTTTGAAAGTTTCCCAGGGGATTCTACTGCGCAGTCAGGGTTGAGAGCTCCCCCTCTGGGTCTTTCTTCTACACAAAATGTGACCTGAGGACTCGTGGCGTCGGTGTATTAGTTTCCTGTGGCCACTTTCACAAGTTACAACAAACTTGGTGTCTTAGTCTCTTCGGGCTGCTATAACAAAACACTACAGACAAGGCAGCTTATAAACAACAGATTTACTTCTCATGGTTTGGAGGCTGGGAAGGCCAAGATCAAGGTGCTGGCAGATTCAGTGCCTGGTGAGAGCCAGCTTTCTGGTTTGTAGACAGTGCCATGTAACTTCCTGGGGCAGGGGGGTGAAGGGATTTGGGGTCTCTTTTTATCAGGACACTAATCCCATTCATGAAGTCTCCACCTTCATGACCTAATCACTTCGCAGTGGCCCCACCTCCTAATACGGTCACGTTCGGGTTAGGATTTTAAGGTAGGACTTTTGGTGGGACACAAACATTTACACAATAACTTGTCTAAAACAACACACCTGTATTCTTTTAGTTCTGGAGGTCAGAATCTGAAATCAAGTTATAGGCAGGGCCATGCTCCCTCCAGATGTACTGTCCGAGAATCAGTTTCCTTGCCTTTTCCAGCTTCCATAGCTGCATTCTTTGGCTTGTGGCCCCTTCTTCCACCCTCAAAGCCAACACCATAGCATGCTGCATCAGTGGTCACATTGCCTTCTGCTGTAGTCAAGGCTTCCTCTGCCTTCTTCTCCTGAGGATTAAATATGATTACACTCAGGGCCCCACCTGGGGGGGATAATCTCCCCGCCCAAAATCTCATCTGCAAAGAAAGACCCTTTGCATACAAAGCCACATTCACAGGTTCCAGGTACTGCTTTCCCCTGGTATCTGAAAGTAGAGTGTTCCTATGCAAGCTTTCATAAGCAGATTTGGCATAAAGCATTGAAGCAAATGCCTAAGGGCATACCTTGCAAAGGGATGCACAAAATAAATGGAGATAAAGCACAGATACTTTTAGACCTATGGCAACTTGATGCTGAGATGCTGAGTCTAGTTCCCAGGAAGGAGCTTGGGGGTGCCACTCTCACCTCCTGTGTGGGCTGCCTGTATAACAGCTCGCTGCAAAATAAATGCTGAACGATATTTTCGCTTTTCACTTTTTTTTTTTTTTTTTTTTTTTATTTTGGCTGTGTTGGGTCTTCGCTTCTGTGCGAGGGCTTCCTTCACTTTTTTTTTCATAAAAGCAAAAATCCTCTTCGGATTTCTTTTGATTAATGGAAGCAGGTACCAATGCAGGTCTTTTGTAAAAGCACTAAGTGGCATAAAGTGGATTTTCAAAAGTAGGGTGAAACTTGTATTATTACTCCAGTATCTCTGGAGGCCATTATACAGCCTCCACAAACAGCAGTATGTGGAACACATACAAATGCAGAACCTCGGGCCCCACGCGAGGCCTACTGCTTCAAGAATCTGCATTTTAGCAAGATCATCGTGTGATTCACCTGCACACAAAAATTTGAGAAGCATGGTTGTATGGGATCCTACCCTAGGATTCTCCAATAATTGAGTCCACGTCAAAGACAGATTGAAAGGAATATTTTCCCTTGGATCCTTTTCAGGTGGCAGTGGGTGATCAGAAGACCAGTCATTTTCCTGAACACCATGAATAGTGCTCATATAAATGATAGTAGCCTCCAGAATTCTCAACGAAGCCACAAACCCTAAGCACCAGGATGCCAGGTGCCCTGATTCTTTCTGCTAGTTTTGCACAAGGCCTGCCATTGTGTCATACGTACGTACCATAGTTGCTTCTAAAAGCTACGTAAAGGTGGTGAACGATAGAAACTTAAGTGACTGCCTGGCAAATATGAGTTTTACTATCCCAAACAAGTTTTCTTGGGCTGATAAGTCAGGAATCAGGGTGGGTAGCTTTCTCAATGTGATGCATACTTAAGGCAATTTTGGTCACTTTCTGCTGGTACTTAAGCCGGAGGGAAGGAAAAATAGTTACTGACCGCAGACCCCAATATTATGCTCCTCCATATGTATGCCATAAGGGACAGAGGTTAGCGCTTTTTCAAAAGTTAATTTCCTAGAAGGCAAGCAGAAAAGAGCTAGTTAATTAAAATGAAATTAAAAACGGTTTCTGGGACTCAGCAATGACTAAAATCTCTGAATAATGACAAAGTTTGAAAAACTAAGAAAGGCATGGTCAAATGCCCTAACAGGCCACAGGAGGGCAGCAGTGCTAATACTATAAAGGTGGACCACTTCATTCTAGGGTAACCTTTTCTGGATGGATGAGCCTGGAAATGACGAAAGCAATGCAGCTTAGAAGACAAAAAAAATATGTGTACGCTCTCTCAATTTTGCATTGTTTCTGAAAGTCAATAGACTATGTTAAATCCTACTCTTGAGTACAAATATATAAAATGTTTAATATGCAAAAATATTCGTTCTTGGTTACAATATTGTCAGCAATTACTAAGTTTTAGAATACCAGAGTTGCCTATTTTCCTTAAACCTAGAACATTCTTGAACAATTTAAACTCCTGCCTACCTCAGCTGTCTTCAGAATTCTTGTAGAGGACTTTTATTGTTAGTCACCTTAAAAGCTCTCCCTGTTTATTTTATGCCAATTTAAAAAATATACTATAGTCTCAAGTTAGAAGACAAAATTTGATAAAATGCATTCTTTAGTTATAGTCAAACTAATTTTCATCCAGTGTTGATATTAGAAAGATTGCTTTTTGTTTGTTTTTGTTTTGTTTTTAAACCACAGATAGCCTCTTTTGGTGAGGCAGGCAATAAGACCTTAATTCAAGTTTTAGATATTTTCTGATTTCTTTATAGGCTGAATTACAAAACCATGATTTTATTCTGTAAGTGTAAGCATTCACCTTATGTCTTTATAAGTTCATGTGTAGAAGTGGACTCTGAGACTGGAGGACCACTAATGCAGAGAGCTTCTCACACTTAGCTGCATATTAGAATTACTTGCCCAGGCCACACCCCAGGTCAATGACATGACAAATTTTGGGGGCGTGGGACCCAGGCATCAGTAAAAGTCTCCAGGAGATTCCAGTGTGCAGCCATGGTTCAGAAACATGTTATGCTTTCATGGTTGGGACTTGGGTTTTTCATTAGCCACACCCACGCATTAAAGTGATGTGGAAGATATGTCTTCTCCCACACACATGGAAAGTTATTGAAGTTAATGAAGACTGAGAGCTGGGCAGAAATCAGGAAGTTCTGCACAGAATGGGCTCTGTGAGCTGGGCCCTGGAAGATGCCCAGGATCAGACAAGACCAGAGGCGCTTCAGCCAATAGTGAACCAGGAATACAGCAGAGAGCACAGGACAGATTGTCTGGCTTGACTGAGAGCAGGTTATCTGAAGTGTTGCAGAAAGAGAAGGCTTGGGAAGAAAAGTTGGGAATTAACTGTAGAAAGCTTTCAAGTATCTATCATGAAATGGACTTTATGCTGTGGGTAACAGAGGTAGGACTGAGCACCTTTGAGCAGGGGAGGCACGTGACCGCTGCGGAGGGGAGAAGCCTGGACATGTTTAAGTTAAGGCTCTGAGATGGGAGGGGTAGGAGTGGTGATTGTTGGAGGCGAATGCTTACAGAAGGTGGGCCCCGATTAGAAGCGTACTCCGATTTGAGATAAAACACACTGGAAATAAATGCATTATCACAAATGAAACTTCTCCATAATGACATTTTATTTTTTTAATAGATCTGAAGGTCCAATTCTCAAAATGCAGTTTTAAGAAACCTTTAAATTCAAATACGCTTTTCCCTCTCTCATTTAAATAAACACTTCTAGAGAAAAATGGTATCCCCATATATTTAATTGACAAATTATTTGACAAACAGAACATAATTTATATGTACACACATATTTCACTCTTACATATAAATATATTAAATTAGAAAAACTAATTTTGAAGTGGAAACTATACTATGAAAGTCAATTTATTTTGGTAAGCATAATAATCTTTGGTTGAAAACACTTCTTTGAGGGTTTTAAAAATATGTACTAGAGCCACCCCCTTGCTTCTAAGCAAGTGCTAGATTCTCGAAAATTATGTGGAAAAGGGTACAGCAAAACTTCAACTCTATATTTATCTCAGAATTCCTGAATTTATTCTCCTCAAATTTATCTTCCTAAAGTGCCTCATCAGAGACTACAAAGGGAAGGACCACTTACATGGCCTTACAAACATGTCCTTAGGGAGTAAAACAATATTTACTCTGGTTCACTCTTGATTCTTTATTCATATATTTCTAAGGCAACGTTTCTTTGGCCCAATTTGTGCTACTAACTATAAAAGTGTGAAACAAAACATGTAAAAATGTAATTGGAGTTAGAGAGACAGTCCCTCCTCTTTGGCCGCTGGCTCATTTGAAGGAGGCGCTGCCTGGTGTGAGGACAGAGAAGAGGGCTGGGATCCGTCCCACCTGAGCGTCAAGAGCTACCTTTGCTGTTTCCTCTTCCTGTCCCTTTGCATGACCTACAGCAAATCCACAGAGTTAAGTTTGCTTTTCTGAAATATGGGGCTTCATTTTTACTCTGCCCTTTGCAGATGAGGTGAGACTCAGATTCTGATGCAACTTGAGGTTATCTGATGAATTTACTCCCTACAAAACTGCCTACATTCAGATGACATGTTTAAAGTAAGACACCTCTTTATTCAGGTGGGGAGAGAAAAACAGAATTTAGAGTGGATTCTAATTCTCTTAAAGAGTGGAATTCTTTTTAAGAAAACTACAAGCCCACAGTGTTCACTTTGTCCTGAGCTGGCATTCCTGCTATGGGTGTTAGAGCCCTCTAACTTTGTACAGAAGCATGCAACTGATGCTGAATTCTTCTGGATTTCTTAGACTGGTTTATTGTTATTAAAAGGGGCGAAGAACAAATGCCAGAAATAAACTTTATAGCGTCTCTAAATCACCAAGAGGTTACAAATTTTTAAAAATAGTATTTTAACCTATTAACTGTAAGAGTATTTTCCGGTAATATTCTTAGTTAAGGAAATCAAACTTTTATAATAAACAATATATAATGCATATTTTGGGACTGTTGAAGAATGAATCTTAAGAGTTGGCAATCATCTTTGAACAGAAAAGATTTCAAAATCACTTTCTTTACAAATGAAATGTAATGTCATTTTGAATTATATTTCTCTGAGTTTGGAAATTTTATAGAAAAACTATTTCCCCACCTTAACACTAGTGGGGATACTGTGTTGACTTGCCCTATAAATACAAGCGTTATTTAAGGAAAAACAAGCAAGATATTCAAACACAAATTCATACACATTTCAAAGAAGCATTAAAGGATGGTGACTATACTTAAGCCACATTAAAATGTTAGCACTATGGCTTAACAGTTCCATTCCTGACAATGTAAGAAACTAGCAAATAATTTTTATAGATTTTTTTTCTTTCAGTATTGAGATATAACTGACATATAACACTGCATAAGTTTAAGGTGTACAGCATGATTTGATCATGTATATATTGCAAAATGATTACACGGTAAATTTAGTTAACATCCATCACTTCACAAACCTACAAAAAATTTTTTTTCTTCCATGTGATTAGAAGTTTTAAGATCCACTTTCTTAGCAACTTGCCAATATACAATACAGTGTTACTAACTGTAGTCACTACGCTGTACATTACATCCCAGTACGTTTTTATCTTATAATTGGAAGTTTATATTTTCTGACCGCCTTTACTCAACCACCACCCCCAGCCCACCACCTCTGATGAAGGCAAATCTGATTTCTTTTTCTATAAGCTTGGTTATTTGGATTACACATATAAGTGAGATCATACAGTACTTGTCTTTCTTTATATGACTTATTCACCCAGCATAATGCCCTCAAGGTCCATCTGTATTGTCTCAAATGGCAGGATTTCCTTCATTTTCATGGCTGAATGATACATGGGTTTGTGGAAACCATTTAGTTCATCTACTCTGCTGGAGTGGTTGCCTTATCCTGGTAAGCGCTGTATGTAGCAATACCTTCTTTCCTACGAAGCAAGGTAAGAAAATAGGGTCAGAGGTGAACATAATTAAGTACATAAATTAATTCCAGAAGCCCATTTAGAACATGGACAAATAAAAAAAAAACTATATACTAGTAAGAGTCACTGAACTAGGAATTAAATGATTCTTTTAAAATAATTCCAATGTTCAGCCAGTCTCACTCTAGACACCCTTCTTCTATTGCTGTATTATAGTTTTGATTCCCTCCAAGACAAGAAATAGAGCAGTTGCATATATTTAGTAAATATTCCCTTATCTTAATTTAGGGCTAATGGGGAAGACTACAGAGAAACACACATTTTCCTAATATTGCAATTTAAAATCTAACTCTGAGATGAAACCTTTAAACAGCTAATGATTCTAGCAGCGTTCAAGATCAGTGAGTAATGCCTCATTTACCCCTCACAGTCAAGGAAAATCATGTGTTCTGGTTGGAGAGTCTCCTAAGTAACTAAAACTCACATAACACTTTTTTTTTTGGTAACAACAGACATCTTTCTAAACTCTGTTATTCAAGTCCAGTGTTTTCCAAAGAAATATAATGCGAGTCACACAGGTAATTTTGAATTTTCTAGAAGCCACATCAAAAAAAGGATAAGCAGGAAACTTAGTTTTAACATATTTTACTTAACCTGATATTCACGGATTGTACATTTCTTTGCACTAAGTCTTTGAATCTGGTGTGTAGTGTGCACTGAAGCTCACCTTAAGTAGGATGAGCCACTTTTGATGTCCTCGGCAGCCACTCAGGGCTACTGACTCTGGAGCTGGAAAACGCAGTTCCAGTCCCTGCTTAGGAAACTGACTACAACCAAATGGGGACCAGTCGGTTGTTTACAGTATGCCTGCCCCATGAAAGAGCTAACCGTGTTAATTCTGGAGACTTTCATATTTCTCTTGGTGGGGGAGGCTTCACGATGAACCAGCACTGTCACAGCACAATACTTGTTATATAGCAGTTTCCTCAGGACTATTCTGGAGAGTGATTCAATACTTAGGCCTATCCTGAATCCTCTAAGACCACTATATTTTACTAGTTTTTGAGGTCAGTACTTTTTTTTTTCTGTAGTAGTGAAATGCTTTTCTTTAAGTAGAATTTTAAATAGAAATCCAATATATGAGAAGGATAAATAAGCATTAATATAAAATTTTTCTTTTTTTTCTTTTTTTTTTTCAGCAACACCCCTCAGGTTTCGGGACCTTGGTTACCCGACGAGGGACTGAACCCATGCCCCCTGCAATGGAAGTGCGGAGTCCTAACTACTGGACCACCAGGGAAGTCCCTGCATTAATGTAAACTTAAAGAAACATTAATTTGATATAACAACAAAGCTATTTGAAGATAATTACAATGTGAAAGTGAATTATTGTACTAATTACAGTTATGTCATACTACCTTCAGCATTCATTAAGTTAACTTCAAGTGTTTACAGACAACTTGAAGCTCACAGCCCATCTGAAAACGACTTTCCTGGTTGGCTTTAGCCTCAAAGGAATCCTAAGAGAACCAAGCAGATACATAGGGCTGGGTAGGCCCACAGTGCCATTCTAGTTGGTATGTTTTGTCTTCCCCTTTGCCCCTGTGATCAAAGTCACCACTTTGCTTTTACTAAGAAATTGCCCTTCTTATTGGCCATTGTAGAATCTGCTCCCAAACTCATGACTGTAACCTAGGGTAGCGCCTCACATTATAAGTGGTGGGAAACATAACTCCTCTTTTCCTGGCCATGCAGACACACATTCTGGCACAAAAGGAGGACCTTCCAATTCATTTCATTCAGAGACAGAAGGTAGAGGGGGTTAAATGACTTAAGGCAATGCATTTCATAATTTTCCAAAATCTGAGGATTTTTTGTTGGTGGTGGTTTCTCTTTTATATGTTAAAAATATCCTGGCCAAGGGAAACAGATAAATGCCTTTAAAGAATTAATATTTACAAGTGGAAATTGAATTTCTTTACAAAATTAAGTGAAATGTATTTTGGTTTCAGTCGAAAAACCAAAATGAACTTAAAATGAACACATTCTGTGATCATTTCCCATTGGGCTAAAAAATTCCCCCAGCTTTGGATTCATAGCTGCTAGAAGGTAGAGCAGCTAGACAGTCTGATGAAAGGACAAGAGGGACGTTACTCTGTTGGCGCCTATATCAAAGCAAGAGCCTGTCAGTGCACGTTCTTTTACATTAAAACAGGGAAGGTAGGAGAAAACATCAATAATCTAGCAAAGGGAACAGGAATTCAAATGTTCTTTTGGATGTCTACTGCCCACTTATCTTAGTTCAGTTTATCAATATCTAAATATTCATTGAATATTTTTCAGAAGAAAGGACATCTCTAAAAAGAAACGCAACAGAAAGCAGATACGTTTTCATGATAAAAGCAAACCTTTCTCTCATCTTTTCTCAGAGAGAAATAAAATTTACTTGTCTGTGGCTCTCACCAGTTAGGGTGTGCTGAACAAAGGAAGGGAACAGGGATGAATAAAATAGTGACGTCAAACCAAAAGGAAGCAAGAGTGGCATAAAAATGGGATAATATCAATGATAGAGGAGAAGGGAAGTAAAGCTGACAATTAGGTTCATAAATTATGGCTCTCCTGATTCTCATTAGGAACTTGAAACAGGAATTTGGTGCAAGAAGCTACTTTACCTTTGAAGTCTTACAGATCATCCAGCAGATAAACAGATTCTAAATTTTTGTGCAATCTGTTTACCTCTGAAACCTCTTCGCCTGAAGTGAATAATGTAAACTCTCTTTCACAGAATAAGATTGTATGAGGAGAAATGGTCCTGGTCTCTAGCACCTTAGATTTTGAGGCAATACACAGAGCGTGTATTAATTCCATGTAATACTGTCTCAGAAATCGATTTTATGACATCATACATTTTCAGATGGATCTTTTGCATCGAGGACAGTTTCTTCCTGTGGCACAATTGTTTTCACCTGAGGGAAGATCTCTGTAAAACTTATTACATGACTTCCCATTTTTCTAGGATGGCTCTAAATTTTTTAAATATGCTCTCTCAACTGTTACAACATCTTTGTTATTTACTAGTTTTCGTTTAAAATTTTTTAAAGCCTTTGTTCAATGCTCAAGAATTTGAGAACCAGGTAGAAAAATGTTCAAGTTAATTTGACCATTCAAGTTTTTACCCATGTCATTGTACTCCCCACCACCTGAACTGGATTCACCATTTATATTATATCCAAAAACGCTTCAGTAATATTAATTTAAGCAGACAGCTTAAAAATTACAGTTACTGGATCAGTCATTATTAATATAACATGAAAATATTTTAAAATTACAACAAATAATAAATATCCTTAATGGAAAAAAAGAAAAAGTACTCAGTCACTGTTACTAAAATACATAAATTATTGCAATAATTCTAATGAGCTTAAAAAACTCTCACTTATCCAGTGATGATTTAACCCGAGTAGAGAAAATCATGCATTTATGAAAAAAATATTCACAACAAATAATTGAAAACATTAATGTAAACAAAAGGTATCTGTTTTTTGGAACCACACAGTCAGGACATGCAAGACAGGACTCAAGCAACAGCAAAGGAGAGGCAAGGGCTATGGATTCCAAGGCTGGAAAGTTTGGCTGAAGAGTTAGTTAAGAAAGGAGACTGAAAGGGAAAAGGAAGGAGGGTGTAGATGGAGCCCATCAGACCAACTGGGATCCTATTCTATTCTTAGTTGAGAGCTAAGAAACAGGAAACTATAACAGAGTACTTTAACCCTGTGGCCATATTTCATCATAATTTAATGGTCTTAAAAATGACTACTTATACTATTTTCATGCTTTGGTATAAATATTATAGCAGGGTAATTGTGTTCCCAAATTATCATAAATACAAGTTTATATCAAATCCATTTTGTATCAAGTTTTAACAGCAAATGTGTGTTTTTTTATTTTAGTTTTGGCCGCGCCACGAGGCTTGCAGGTTCTTAGTTCCCCAACCAGGGACTGAACTCCAGTCCACAGCAGTGAAAGTGCTGAGTGCTATCCACTGGACCGCCAGGGAACCCCCACTAACAGCAATTCTGGATTATTGTGCCTGGTATCCTGCTTCCAGAGTTATCCCTAGGAATAGAGAAGCAACTGCATATATTTTACAGTCTTGTAAAGGAATTTCTAAAGCAACAAAAGCAATTTGGGGGGGAAAATATGGACATTAAACAATGCAAAGAATATAATAAAAATATTTACCTTTTTAAAAGAAAGGCAAACTAAAGCTAGGTATTACTTCACATTCTTTTAAAGAAGCATACACATAAATGAGGAGTCTTTAAAAAATCCAATAATCTTAAACAGGTAAAACACTTCCCAATAAGCTTGATGGTGTTTCTTCAAGTTAAAGAGCACGGGCACATCAGGAATGGTCTACACCCTGGTTTCTCAAAGTGTAGTCCAGGCCCAGCAGCATCATCACTTGGGAACGCATTAGAAATGGGATCTCAGATCTCTAACGCTACTGAAACTTTAAGCTGGGGGATACGATGCTCAGATAATTGTTTGGCTTTAAAAGACTCATTAACTGGTAGCTAGAGAGTTTTTGGTTAATACTTGTTAGGGAACCTTATTTTGGTGTAGTGATGTTTTAAACAAAGAAGGAGAGTGCGGAGCAGAAAGCTATTTTGTTTTGCTTTCTTTAGAGGTTATTTCTAGATAAACCTTTTAGACTTGTCAAATATTTCACTGATAGTACTTCCTTCTCAGATTGCTGTGTACATGTAATTTAAAAAATATACTGCTGATAGAGAAATCAAATATGCATACTATGTGTTCTACAAATATAAGATTTAAGATTCAAATGAAGGCACTGTGGATATTTTTAAAAGATAACCAAGAAATATAAAAAGAGTTTTAGCTCTTTATGAGTGACGAATGTACTTTTATTATGTAGTCCAAACCCAGTGATTAATATAAAAGGAATATATATCATAAAGCCATGAATACCAATTGTTTTTAATTATTAGTTTGATTTCAAAGCTATTTCCAAAGTAATAGGGGGAAAAAAATCACTAAAAGTCAGAAATATCAAAGCACCTAATCTTGCTCTATGCTCCAGTTTTATTCTAAGTCTTTCATTAGATTTTAAATTATTTCATTAAAATTTAAGATGATGTTTAAAAACTCTATTCTCCTTAGAAGATATGTATTTGTACCTTTTTTTTCAATTTTAAGTCACCCCCCTTATTTCATTTTTATAGATAAAAAGACAGAGTTCATAAAGTGCCTTATAAATCTTACCCTCTCAGCAACTTTTAGTTTAACCCAATCAGTTTTACCGCGACCTAGTAAATTAAGAGAACATAAGAGGGAAATCAAATAGTGTTGCTTAAAATTCCCCAGTTTAACTTGTATAAATAACAAATCTAAAAGAAAGCAAACTGGGTATCTGAATGAGCCATCTATGTAGCTTCTTACTACTACCTAAGTTATACAGACAACTGAAAACTTTCACCATAAAAATTACAGTGGCTACAGCTGTCAAAGTCTCCACAGTGAACCATTTTATAATATTTAATCTTGGCCATTAGTCCAATCTAGGAAGTTGGGTACACCTAGGATAGAGAAAGCCCCAAAACGGTCCATGATTTACTACAGCACTTAAACCTCAAATCCCACAGAAATTTTTCTTACATCATAATTAGCTGAAGCAACCTGCACAGATTACTCTTGTTGCAATGATACTGAAAGCAGCTGAAAACATTTTTAGTAAAGAAATGTAATTCAGACAACACACTCATGCAGGTGCATTTTTTGAAAAAACAACATGCAATACAGACTACAAACAAAAACTGCACAAAACTATGTCAACTGTGAGAAGGACCAATAAATTAAAAAACATGGTTTAATTTACCCTTTCTTCTTTTTGCAAAAAGAGAAGCAGATGCCGCAGACAACTACTCCAACGCCAAACACTACAAGAAATCAGGAAACAAATGATATGTAACTGTGAAAAATCATTGCCAAGATTCAAAATCTAGCAGAAGAAATAAATGATGGTCAGATTTCCATGGCTAGAAAATGTTATCTTATTTAAGCACATATACATTTACATTCCCTCTGGACTCTTCAGTATCAATCCAGTTCTTTGCATTAAACAGTACAGAGTAAGTCAGAGAAGAGTCCTTGATTAATTGAGAAAATTACCCAAAGCATATTTGGGATGCAAACTCATATGAGCAATGATCTTGAAACAACTTGTATTATTTAAGGTTTGTTAGTAACTGGACATGTAGAATACAAAGGAATAGACAAACACTAATACAAGGTAGTGTATTATATAAAAGGTCAGGTTTTTCCTGTTTTACTTAATTTCAAGGTATAAAGCCACAGAAATTGAAAAATCTTTTAAAAAACGATTGCACTTCTTCAGAGTAATGTCTTGATTTAATTGCTATCAAAGTTTGGGATACGTACGTGCACCAATGACAATTGCAACAATGATTCCTGCACCTGAGAAAAAATGAAAACAGTTTGGGAGATAAGTACCTAGGGGTCTCCAGGTAGCAGCTGCATTTTAATTTGATCAGATCATCTATAACTACAAAGAAAATATTATCAATCTAGTTTTAGCATGACTGCTAGTGCTTCCAGGTTATTTTCATCATAGAACCCTTCTAATCACATTCCAGGGTTAGGACACACCTTGTGAAACTCCTAACAGGAGCCTCACTTTTCATTGTTGTATGCTGTAGCTACCACACCAGGTTATTTAGTAAAGGTAACTAAGACAATTAGAATTTACTAGTTTAGAGGAAAATCATTTTAGAAATGTAGTAGCCCACTATAGTTCATTTAGTTCAACATTCAGTCTTTTATTACTTATGATTTTGTTAGAAATTTAACATATATTTTTTTCCCTAAGTGGGTCTGTAGAATAAGTCATAAATAGAGTGCTATTAATCTATCATATAGACGTTATTTGCAGAGTCTTCACAAACAATACATCATTGTATCATCACAGCTCCTATTCCCCTTTCCCCCCAGATTAAGACTACAAGGAGATTTGCTCTAAGAATGTAAACGGAACACCAGGGCACATGGATAAAACCTATGCACAGAAACGTAAACATGCATTTTTGACTATCCAGAGAGCAATAAATAATACTACCAAATCTTAATTCTTAGAAATGTTTGTCAGTAGTACCTCTGCTTCTAAACTGCCATTACTTTTATTATCTATAACTCATAGCATAAAATGTCATGTTCAGCTCTGTTCTTTTTATTTCATAAATATTATCAAGTGTAAGCATCTTGAGATGGTACTGGATTCACTTGACACAGTGGCAATTTGACCAGTTTTCAGAGGGAAAACATAACAAGCCTAAAGTACATTTTATAAAAAGATTAACCTTACTAGTCTAAAGTAAAGTAATAGCTATTTTTCATTTCCTTATCAGTAAATCTTTATATTTCATTTAACTGTCACAACTATACTTCATCAAGTTCTTTGACACATATGTGTGAACTATGTGAGCCAACATTAAGTGTGCTACCCCAGCTTGATATAGAAAAACTAACCCAACTAGTAGTACTTTAAGGCTTGTACATACAAGGTACCAGTAGAAGGAAAATTTATCTAAAAATTGCCATTACATAGTAACACTATCACATGGAAAACAAGCTATGTTTTATATATATTAAACTACATATAACTGTATTATTTAAGAAAGTAAACTTATCATGCTAGGAAGCCTAAATTGGGGAATCTCTTAAAAACTGTATTACCCACATGTGCCTATACATAGTACCACTTATATTTGTCATGGTATCTTCACCTTTAAAATTACTTAAAATGTACAATTTTACAATTACACATTGAACAATTATCACCAATTTGTGACATGTTGTCTCTTTTCTAACTACAGATAATGGTAATATTTCCATGTTGAAAACTAGGGCCTCATGATGCAGGGTTATTAACAACCAAAATAATACCTAAACTCTCAGCATCTTTAGGTGATGTTTCATCACTGGGACTGGGATATCCTAGAAAAAAAGAAAAAAATGGAAGTAAAAAAAAGAAGGAGAAAAAACAATAAAGCTTAAAGTCCTCTAAATTCATAGGTTTTGATTTTTTGACTTTGTACAAAAACCCTTATAATTTCATTTTCCTTATATAAACTATATTAACGTTTCTCATTAAAAGTAGTATCAAAATATTATAAATTTATATTCAGTATCAAAGCATTCTTCTTCCTGTCCAGTAACATTTCCTGGGACAATATTCTGTGGTACAGCAAACAAATTAATCATTAGTGTGTTGTCAGAATTATCCTATGGATTCAATGTGATTATACTTAAAACTAAAATTAAGAAAACAATCCCTGGGCTTCCCTGGTGGCACAGTGGTTGAGAATCTGCCTGCTAATGCAGGGGACACGGGTTTGAGCCCTGGTCTGGGAAGATCCCACATGCCGCAGAGCAACTAGGCCCGTGAGCCACAACTACTGAGCCTGCACGTCTGGAGCCTGTGCTCCACAACAAGAGAGGCCACGATAGTGAGAGGCCCATGCACCGCGATGAAGAGTAGCCCCCACTTGCCGCAACTAGAGAAAGCCCTCGCACAGAAACGAAGACCCAACACAGCCAAAAATAAATAAATAAATAAACCAAAAAAAAAAAAAAAAGAACCATTATCCTGTGGTAACATCCTACTGATTATTAAAAAAAAAAGAAAAGAAAAAAAAAAAAGAAAACAATCCCATTTACAATCAAATCAAAAAGAACAAAATACCAAGAAATAAGTAGGTAAAAGACCTATATTCAGAAAACTATAAGACACTGATGAAAGAAATTGAAGACAACACAGATGGAAAGATATACTGTGCTTGGACTGGAAGAATTAATATTGTTAAAATGACCATACACCCCAAGGTAATCTACAGATCCAATGCAATCCCTATCAAAATACTAGAAAAAATAATTCTAAAATTTGTATGGAAACAAAAAGATCCCGAATAGCCAAAACAATCTTAAGAAAGAATAACAAAGCTAGAGGTATCACACATCCTGACTTAAAACTATGCTACAAAGCTAAAATAATCAAAACAGTATGGTCCTAGCACAAAAACAGACACATAGAACAATGGAACAGAAGAGAGAGCACAGAAGTAAACCCACACCTATATGGAAAATTATCTACAACAAAGGAGACAAGAAAACATAATGGGGAAGAGACAGCCTCTTCAATAAATGGTGTTGGGAAAATTGTACAGCAACATGAAAAAGAATCAAACTGAACTACTTGCTCACAAAATATACAAAAATAAACTCAAAATGGATTAAAGATTTAAATTTAAGACCTGAAACCATAAAACTTGTAGAAGAAAACATAGCAAATACCCTTTTTTTACTTTAGCCTTAGCAATATTTTTTTGGATGTCTCCTCAGGCAAGGGAAACAAAAGTAAAAAAACCAAATGGGACTACATCAAGCTAAAAAACTTTTACACAGCAAAGAAAACTATCAACAAAAAGAAAGGCTACCTATGAATAGGAGAAGATATTTGCAAACAATATATCTGACAAGGGGTTAATATCCAAAATATACAAAGAACACATACAACTCAACATCAAAAAAAAACAAAGAACCCAGTTTAAAAATAGGTAGAAGACCTGAATAGACATTTTTCCAAAGAAGTCATACAGATTGCCAACAGGCACATAAAGATGCTCAACATCAGTACTCATCAGGAAGTACAAATCAAAAGCACAATGATATATCACCTCACACCTGTCAGAATGGCTATCATCAAAAAGACAACAAATAACAAATACCAGTAGGGATGTAGAGAAAAGGGAACCCCTGTGTACTGTTAGTGGGAATGTAAATTGGTGCAGCCACTATTGAAAACAGTATGGAGATTCCTCAAAAAATTAAAAATGGAACTACCATACAAGCCAACACTGGGTATTTACCCTAAGAAAATGAAAACACTTATTCGAAAAGTATATGCACCCCTATGTTCACTGGCACATTATTTACAATAGCCAAGATATGGAAGCAAACTAAGTGCCCATCCATAGATGAATGTTACTTTGTTAAAGTTTCCTTCTATTACAAATTGGATCCTAAATTGGTTTTAAGCCCTCCTGTACACACGCACTACATCTTCTTTATCCATAAATATATATATATATACACACACACATTCACACATACAATGGAATAAAAAAAGAATGAAATCTTGCCAACTGCGACAACATGGATAGACCTAGAGGGTATTATGCTAAGTGAAGCAAGTCAGACAGAGAAAGACAAATACTATATGATTTCACTCATATGTGGAATCTAACAAAACAAATAAACATAACTAAACAGAAAGAGAGTCATACATAGAACAAACAGGTGGCTGCCAGGAGGAGAGGATTCGAGGTACGGGGAGGAGAGAAATAGATGAGGGAGATTAGGAGGTAAAAACTTTCAGTTACTGAATAAATGAGTCATGGGTATGAAATGTAAGGTATGGGGAATATAGTCAATAGTTATGTAATATCTTTGTATGGTGACAGATGGTAACTAGACTTACCATGGTGATCATTTTGAAATGTATGAAAATATTAATTATGTTGTATACCAGAAACTAACATAGTGCTGTAGATCAATTATACTTCAAAAACAAACAAACAAACAAACTCATAGAAAGAGATCAGATTTGTGGTTAAGAGAGTCAGAGGGTGGGAGGAAAGGGGAATTGCATGAAGGCAGTCAAAAGGTGCAATCTTCTAGTTATAAGATAAATAAGTACTAGGGATGTAATGTACAACATGATAAATATAACTAACACTGCTGTATGTTATGTAAGAAAGTTGTTAAGAGAGTAAACTCTACGAGTTCTCATCACAAGGAAAAAATTTTTTTTCTATTTCCTCAATTTTGTATTATATAAGATGACAGATGTTCACTGAACTTACTGTGGTAATCATTTCATGATGTATGCAAGCCAAATCATTATGATGTAAAATGTAAACTTTATACAGTGCCCTATGTCAGTTATATCTCAACAGAACAAAAAAACTAAAAGGTACAGGAGGGCTTAAAAACAATTTAGAATCTGATTTGTAATAGAAGGAAACTTTAACATAATAAAGACCATTTATAAAAAATCCATAGCTAACATCATATTCAATGGTGAAAAACTGTAAGTTTTTCCCTTAAGATAAGAAACAACCCAGGATGCCTGCATTTGCCATTTCTATTCAACATAACACTGGAAGTTCTAGACAGAGCAATTAGGCAAGTAAAAGAAATAAAAAGCGTCCAAATTGGGTAAGAAGAAATAAATGATCTCTGTTCCAGATGACATGATCTTATAAAAGGACAACTCTAAACATTACACACACATACACACACACACACACATACACACACACACACACACACACACCTGATAGAATAAAAGAATTCAGCAAAGTTGGCTGCAGGCTACAAAGTCAACAAACAAAAATCAGTTGCATTTCTATACATGAGCAATGAATAATCCAAAAAGGAAATTAAGGAAACAATTCCATTTACAATAGTATCAAAAAGAATAAAATACTTGGGAATAAACTAACCAAGGAAGTGCAACATTCATACAGTGAAAACTACAAAACATTGCTGAAAAAAAATTAAAGACATAAATAAATGGAAAGACATCCTGTGTTCATGGATTGGAAGACTTAATATTATTAAGATGTTAACACTACACAAAGCAATCTACATATTAAATGCAACCCCATCACCATCTTGAAAATCCATTTTGCAGAAATAGAAAAATCAAACCTATAATTCATATAGAATCAAGGGACTAGCAATAGCCAAGAAAAATCTTGAAAAAGAAGAGCAAAGTTGAGAGGGCTCATACTTCCTGGTTCCAAAACATACTAAAAAGCTACAATAATCAAAACAGAGTGGTACTGGCATAGAAACAAACACACAGACTAATGGAATAGAGTAGAAAGCCCAGAAATAAACCCTTACTTATATAGTTAAATGACTGTCAACAGGGTGCTAAGAACATTCAATGGGGAAAAACTGGGAAAGGACAATCTCTTCAACAAATGGTTTTTGGAAAACTGATATCCACATGCAAAATAGTGAAGCTGGACACTTACATCATATACAAAAATTAATTCAAAAAGGATCATAGAACTAAACTTAAGAGCTAAAACTGTAAGATGCTTAGAAGAAAACATAGAGGACAATCTTCATGATATTGGATCTGGCAATGATTTCTTGGATGTCACACCAAAAACACAGGCAACAAAAGAACAAATAGATAAATTGGACTTTACCAAAATTAAAAACCTTTGTGCTTCAAATGACACTACCAACAGAGTGAAAAGGCAATACACAGAATGGGAGAAAACATCTTCAAATAATGTATCTGATAAGAGATTAATATCCAAAATACATAATGAACTCCTAAAACTCAACAACAACAAAAAACCAATTCAAAAATAGGCAACGGACTTGAGCAGACATTTCTCCAAAGAAGATCTATAAGAGACCAATAAGCACATGTAAAGATGATCAATTACTAATCATTAGGGAAATTTAAAAAAGAAAACCACAATGAGATACTACTTTACATGTATAAGGATGGCTATTATCAAAAAACAGAAAAATAAGTGTTGACAAAGATGTGGAGAAATTAGAACCTATGTGTATCACTGGTTAGAATGTAAAATGGTGCAGCCACTGAGGAAGACACTAAGTTTGTTCCTCAAAAAGGGAAACACAGAATTACCATATAACCCAATGTGTTATTCAGAATAGCCAAAAGGTGGAAACAACCCAAGTGGCTATCAACAAGTGAATGGATAAACAAAATATGGTATATACAAATAATGCAATATTATTCAGCCATAAAAGGGAATACAGTTCTGCTACATGTTACAAGAGGGACAAACCTTGAAAACATCATGCTAAGTGAAATAAGTCAGAAGTGATTCTACTTCTTGACCTAGAATAGTCAAATCCATAGAGATAGAAAGTAGAATACTGGTTACCAGGGCTGAGGGGAGGGAGAATGGAGGGTTATTATTAAATGGATATAATCTTTCATTTTGAGATGATGAAAGAGTTGTGATGATAGCTAGTAGTGATGTACTTAATGCCACTGAAATGTACACTTAAAATGGTTGAAATAGTCAAAAAAAATGTTATCTAGAAAAATTAACATAGAAAATAGTCTGAACATTTCTGAAAAGGATGTCTTCTGCCAGATATTAAAACATATCATAGTACCGCCATCAAAAAATCGACTTAGCGGGGGCACAGGAATGGACAGAGATCAAGGGAACAGAGAGAAGACTAGAGCACCTATGACTTTATTTAATGTATGATAAAAACTGGCACTTCAAAACAGCTGTAGAGAAGACAACTTATTCAACAAATAGTTCTACTTAGCCATTAGATGGGGTGGGTGGAATGGAGATGAACCTAATCTCATTCCACATACCACAATGAATTTCAGATAAAACAACGATGTAATGCAAATAATGCAATCAGGATGTATGGTTAAGATGTTCATATAATTTCAGCATGGGGAAGTCCTGAAGCTTTTATAAGAAGGATACACAGTCATAGCCATTACGGAAAAGATCAGTACACCCAGCTAGCTACCTATCAATGTAAAATGCACATGTAAATGAGAAAATAGGAGAATAGTCAAATATGGTATATATTAAAGTCATCATTAAAAAGGATGGGAGTAAATCTAAAAACAACCCCAATTCAAGACATTAAATGGAAAAAGTGAAAGTTTCAGAAAAATATGAGCAGCCTAATGCCATTTTTGGTTACGAAAAAAAAAAATGCCAAAATATGTATAAGTACACATATAAAGATGTTGATGTACAGAAATAAAAAGATACCCTAGGCTTCCCTGGTGGCGCAGTGGTTGAGAATCTGCCTGCCAATGCAGGGGACACGGGTTCAAGCCCTGGTCTGGGAAGATCCCACATGCCGCGGAGCAACTAGGCCCGAGAGCCACAATTGCTGAGCCTGCGCGTCTGGAGCCTGTGCTCTGCAACAAGAGAGGCCGCGATAGTGAGAGGCCTGCGCACCGCGATGAAGAGTGGCCCCCACTTGCCGCAACTGGAGAAAGCCCTCGCACAGAAACAAAGACCCAACACAGCCATAAATATAAATAAATAAATAATAAAAGATACCCTAAACTATTAAGTGATGATTCAGGAAATGGATTAGAGAAAGAGGAGGAGAAGTAATCTTTTACTCTGTATGCTTTCATAATGTTTGAAATTTTACAAATTCATATTCATATACTATTTATGTAATTAAAAGTTATAAAAAGCAATATATATACCCAATAATATAAAATTTTAAAAGAAAACTGACTAGTAAATATAAGGCAAAAAAAAAAAAAAACCTAGAAAAAAAGTTCATTTTAAACAGGCTTTGATAAGTTCTGACAAATCAACAAGAAATATTTTAGAAACCAAATAGAAAAATGAAAAAAGGACATGAATAAATAACTGTAGATGAAAAAAGCTCAGCTTCACTGATAATTAAATAAATGCAAATTAATATGTGACATCATTTTTCACTCATCACCCTAAAAAGTTCTAAGCAATATATGTAGAATAAAGAACTGCTGAACCTGGATGACTTGATCCCAGAGTCGTAGTTGGATGAGTAGGCTTGGAATCTGGAAAAAGAAATTTGATTCAATTCTCCAGACTTATCAATACAAAATTATGGATTTACTTTTGATTTTTTAAAAAGATTATTTCTCAAATTGAATTATTTCTCAAAATGAAAAATACACATACTTCCTAAAATTTGCAATTCTGCTTCTGTGAAGTTAACCTAAAATATATATTTACACAAGTACATACGAATGTATCCATAAGAATGTTCACTATGGGATGTTCACTATGGCTTTGTATTATATAATGGAAATCCTAGAAGTTAACTAATAATAAACCATAAAAATATGTGTTCAGAATAAAGATATGAATCTTTAAAAAAATACCATCCACATAATGTCCTATTACATAATTTGTATCCTTTTCTTTTCCACTTAGTATTTTGTCCACATTTTTTCATATTTGCATAATCAGATCTACCTTATCACCATTATATGTCACTAATGATCCTTTTCATACTCTCTAACTGATGATAAAAAATGATTGACAGTCTCATGAGGAATTTGGATTTTTGATATTTAAAAAAAACTCCCTGTAGTTTACCTTCTTTATAAATTTGTCCTCACAATTCTCTCTTCTTCAAACACTAAACTGTATCAGTGTTTTATAAATCCTTTATAAAATGCTTATGGTCAATTCTTTCAAAAGAGCCTATCAACAAACATAGTATACCACAGTGCATAGTCCCAATAGGACCATGTGAGTAAACAAGGATGGGTCAATATCATCCACCAAAAAAAAATCTTTTTCCCCCCCAAAACTTCACAGCCCTCACCAAGGTACTCAAGGAGATTACTGGATACCAGGTTTACAGGAATTATAAAAAGGTGTTCTAATTACCATGTTAACATGAAAAATTACCCTCAGTCCTTAAAATATTAGGACAATAGGAAGTAAACAAATTAAAAGCCAGTAGATGACATTTGTTTGAGTCATTAAACAATGGGACACTGGAACCTATAGAAATGATGTTACTTTAGTGAGCAGAGCCACACTGGGACCCTGAGTGCAGTCTGCCCAGGCTAATGCTCTTCCTCTCTTCCTCTTGTCTCTTGCTTCTGCTGCAACCAAAGAGAAGAAGCCAGAGATAGCAGCCCTGAAATCAGGAAGATAATTCCTTCCACCATATCAAAATAGTCTCTCAAGTCTTAGGCAGAGCAGCTAATCAGTAGTCCCTGCAGAACCAAACTGGTCACGGTCTGGGAAAAGAAACATAGTCCTAGACCCAGAAGATACCCTGTAAAGGTGTCAACAGATCACTTTTAAAATGAATAAATTATCAATGTCGATGACACAGAAAACATACATGTTAAAAAACAGACGCCATGGACCTTCCTCTGCATTAATATTAATTTGAGTTATGCTGTAATGCATACAAGCTACCTTTAAGAGCTTTCTAGATACCAGGCACTGTGCTAAGTGCTTTAAATGGATCCCATTTTAAATTTACTATCACTCAGTAAGGAAGGTTTTAAATCATCCACCAAAAAAACCATCTTTTAATCATTTTACATGTAAGTAAACATGTTTAAAGTTTACTTAACTTGCCACCTGCTTACATCTGCAGACTACTGCAAATAATTTTAAAGTCACTAAATGTAACAACTAAAATGGCTGTTAATATGTTCTTCTTCCTTTCATTCCTAAAATTGATGAATGAGTGTAAATCATAGGAATTTAAAAGATTTTGAAAAAAATCACAAGGAATGTAAACGATTTTGAAATATATAAGCAGGAAGTTACTAGACCTGAGACACTGGGAATTGGAGGTTGGGAACTGGGAGGAGTTGACACTGGAAAACAAAAAAAATGTAGATTGGATCAACACTTGGGAGTTACTGCTGGCATTTTCACCAGGAATTTAAAAGACTTTTGAAAAAATATATGCAGGTAGTTACTAAACCTAAGGCACTGGAAATTGGAGGCTGGGTACTAGGAGTAGTTGACTCTGAAAAACAAAATAATGTAGATTGAATAAAAAACTTGGGCATTATTATTTTCTTTTCATTAATATGAATTCTGCCTTTCACTCTTATTTAGGTAAAACTTTCTATGCTTCAATTTACTCTGAAAAACGATTGCTATTCATTTTTACATGTAAAAAATGCCAAACAAGAGAAATTTATATACGTGTATGATGTACATGAAATGCTAAGACCCTATAAAGACATCCAAAATTGCAACAGCAGATTTCTTTGTGAATTTGAAGTCGTACAACTATCATAGAAATGAATACAAGACAGTTAAATACGAAAATTGTTTCTTTCTATTATTCTGTATCATTGATATTTAATCTCAAAGAAAAAAAAACAACAAAGGAAAACGACAATATTTATACCTTTAGTACATGTTGGTATCTCAGGCTCCCAAGTACTGTTCGCACTACAGACAATTTTGTTGCTGCCGTTAAGCTTAAAACCCTTGTTGCATCTATATACAATCGTCGCTTTGTAGTAAAATTTTGGTCCGAGTCCTGAGACTATCACTCCATTTTCAACGTATGGATATACACATTTGACCACTGAAAAACGGAGAAATTCCAGAATTAATGGAAAGCTGCTTTCACATAGGACCAGAAAAACTAGTGCAAAGTAATAATTTCCAGTGGAAAGAAAGAGGAAAGGAATGAAAAGATGTTAATTGAAAAAAAAAAAAAAAAGACTTTGTGCATTTGAATTCCAGGTGAACAGATCTGGAGAAATCTAATAACCTTTTCCCACCTAAAACAGGCTGTCATTATAGTTTATTTGCTTTCCTACATTTTCTTTCCATTATTGACAAGTTTTGAGAAAGGTCTGAGTACCAGACACAAATTCAGGGTAAGTTCAAAAGAAACTTTCAATGCTCTTTAGCTCTAGGATTTTTTTAAGATCATGCTGACACTAACTGCGGTACCCTGCTCTTTTAGAAAGGCAGCAAAAACTTTTCTTAGAAGGTAATATTTGAGCTCAAATTTAAAAGTTGAAAAGAAGCTAGCCATGCCAAGATATGAAAAAGAAAGTTCTCAGGTGACAACAACACACAGGAACTGGGATGTTCAAGAAGTACAAAGGCCAGTGGAGTTAGGGCAGTGTTTTCCAAACATTCTGGACTGTAACCCAGAGATCAAGAAATACATTTTGGGCTTCCCTGGTGGCGCAGCGGTTGAGAATCTGCCTGCCAATGCAGGGGACACAGGTTCGAGCCCTGGTCTGGGAAGATCCCACATGCTGCGGAGCAACTAGGCCCGTGAGCCACAACTACTGAGCCTGCGCGTCTGGAGCTTGTGCTCCGCAACGGGAGAGGCCGCCATAGTGAGAGGCCCGCGCACCGCGATGAAGAGTGGCCCTCACTTGCCACAACTAGAGAAAGCCCTCGCACAGAAACACAGCCAAAAATATATATATATATATAAATAAATAATTTTTTAAAAATTTAAAAAAAAAGAAATACATTTTACATTGTAAACCAGTATATAAACAAACAGGCCTGAGATAACGTTAAAAGTTACTACTTAGCCCTCAGACCAGTGTACTCTGATATTTCCCATTCTACTCTACTTCTTAAAAAGTAAAATACTCATTCTGACCCTCTAGGATTCAGTATCCATTAATGGGTTTGACAGAATTTAGGAAAAAACAAAATCAAGAAACACTGGGCTGGGCAGTGAGTTCAAGAGAATATCTTATGAGATTAAATCTGAGTAATAGATGAGGGCCAGATAATACACTGCCTTTTAAACCAGAAGAGTGTCCTTTCTCCTTTCTTTTGGGTCTGAATTTCCATCAGGTATTATTTCTCTTCAGCCAGGAGAACTTCCTTATCAATTCTTATAGTCCAGGTTGGCTAATGACAAATTCTCTTAGCTTTTGTTTATCTGAAACTGTTTTAATTTCACCTTCAGTTCTGAAAGATTTCTCTTTGACAGAGAATTCTAGGCTGTTTATTCTTTCAGCACATTAGCAGAAATTATTGCCTTGTAGTTTCAACAGTTCCTTAACAAAAGTCAGCTGTCATGTCATTCTTACTTTGGGGTGAGGAGAGGGAGGATGTAATATGTTTGTGTTTTGTTTTTTGTTTTTCCCTCTCACTGGCTACTTTTTCTTTTGTTCTCAGTAGTTTTACCATGTTGTGTTTAGTTTAGTGGCGGTTTCTTGGTAAATTTTTGAAATTTATTCTGCTAGGGTCAGTGAATTTCCCAGACCTGTGGGGTTGTTGTTTTGGATCAAATTTAGATAATTTTTGGCCAGTATTTATTGAAATGATTTTCTACATTTTCCTCTCTCCTCTCTTCTGAAACTCCAGTTACATGTATGTTTGACTCTTTGCTTTTTCTCCCAAAGGTCTTTCTCTCTGTTTCTTATTTTAATCTTTCTTTTCAAATCATGGTGGATTTCTATTGCTCTGTCACTGATATTTTTCACTGTTGGGCCAATATGCTCTTAATTGTACCTAATGATTTTCTTCTAAGTTAGGTTTACTAGATAACAAAGTACATACAGTAAATCTCACCCTTTTAAGTGTACAGCTGTATTAGTTTTGATCAATTCAAATAATCATGTAATTACCTGCACAATAACAAAAGTTCCATTATCTCCAAATACTTCCTCATGCCACTTTGTAATCAACCCTCCCCACCTCTCGACCACCTTATCCAACCAGCCAACCACTAATCTGTTTTCTGTCCCTATAATGTTGCTTTTCCAGAATGTCATAATGGGATCACAGCCTCTGAGTATGGCTTATTTCACTTAGCATAATGCATTTGAGATTCATTCCTGCTGTTGCATGATTCAGGAGTTCATTTCTTTTTATTGCAGAGTATTACTCCATTGTATGGATGTGGTATAGGCTGTTCATCCATTACCAGATGAAGGATATGTGGACTAATTCCAGTGTGGAACGATTATGACTAATGCTGCTGTGAATATTCTCATGCAGCTTTCTATATAAACATACCTTTTTATTTATGTTGCTGAGTTGTATGGTATATGTATATTTAACCTTATAAGGAATTGCCAAACTGTGTTCCATAATGTTCATACCACTTTGCATTCTTACAAGCAATGTATTAGAGCTCCAATTGCTCCATATACTTGCCAGTTAATGGTATTGTTAGTTTTTAGGTTTTTTTTTTTTTAATTTCAGCCATTCTAATAGCTGTTTAGTGATACCTCACTATGGTATTAAATTCCATTCTGTAATACTAATGATATCAAGCAACTTTTCATGTACTTTTTTGGCATACATATGTCTTCTTTGGTGAAATAGATCTATTCAAATATGTTGCCCACCTAAAAAAAAATTGGGTTCTTTTCTTATTGTGTTTTGAGAGTTATTTATATATTGTATACAAGTCCATTAGCAGATATGTATTTTGCAAATATTTTCTCCCAGTCTGTGGCTCATTTTATTCATTCTTTGAACAGTGTAATTGAAGCAGAAGTTTTGAGTTTTTAATAAGTCCAATTAATATTTTTTCTTTAAAGAAGAAGGATCATGCTTTTAGCATTGATTTAAGAAATCTTTGGCTAAGGCAGAAATATTTTCTACGTTTTCTAGTAAAAGCCTTATGGTTTTAGGTTTTACATTTAAGTCTTTGGTTCATTGTGAGTAAATGTTTGTCTATGGTGCTAACATAGGTTGAGGTGCTTTCTTCTTTCTGCGCATAATGTATATCGAATTGAGCCTGTAATTTTACCATTTTTCCAATGAATTGTTTGTATATCTGTGATGAAATCAAGTGCACATATTTGAAAGGGTCTATTTCTGGACACTATTCTGTTCCACTGCTCTACATGGCTATCCTTTCACCAATACCACACTGTCTTGATTATATTCCTTAGAGCATGGTTTATAAGAAGTCTTGACATCAGGTAGAATGAAACGTCTATAATTTTTTTTTCAAATTTATATTGACTATTCTAGTTCTTTTATCTTTCTAAATAAATTGTAGAACTTGTTTGTCAAGTTCTGCTGGGATTTTATGGGATTGTGCTGAATTTACAGGTCAATTACTGACATCTTTATTATATTGTGTCTTCCAATCCATGACCACTGAATTTTCTCTATTTATTAAGGTCTTCTTTAATTTCTTTTATAAGTGTTTAGTTGTTTTTACCATTTAAATATTTCACATACGTTGCTAGATTTATATGCAAGTATTTCATGTTTTGGAGCTGGTATAAACTGTACTTGAAAAATTTCAATTTCTAATGGTGTTTTAGTAGTATATAGATATACAGTTGATTTCTGTATGTTGATCTTGTATCTTGCAACCTTGCTAAAACTTCAGCCATTCAAGTTTTCTACAAAAACAATCATCATAAGTGAATGAAGTCTATTTTATTTCTTACTCTCCAATATGTATGCCTTATTGTGCAGTCTAGGAACTCCAATACAATGCCGAATAGCATGGTTAACAGTAGAGATCCTTGTCTTGTTCCACTTTAAGTAAAAATAAACTACTCTTTTACTATTAAGTATAATGTTAGCTGGGGAATTTTTATAGGTGCCTTTTGTCAGCTTCAGGTAGTTCCCTTATATCTTTATTTGCTGAGTATTATAATGAAAAGATGATAAATTCTGTCATATACTCTTTTTTTTTTTTACATCTATTAGGGTGATCATGTGTGGTTTTATTTTATTTTTGTTTTTTTGGCACATGTTAGAAGATTTAACCTTTAAAATAAACATTACATTAGGCATTCTATTTGCAGCAGAAACTGACATTCAAAGAAGTTAAATAACTTACAGAGCTGATGAGAAGTGGAGACAGAATTGTCCAATATATTCAAGGGAAGGTTTGTCTAAGCAAATGGCTCTGGGCTCAAATAAGAGAGGATATCAGCATACTCTAAGCTCTCATTAGTTCTCTTTTTTTTTAAAATTATATTTATTTTTTTTATACAGCAGGTTCTTATTACTTACTATTTTATACATATTAGTGTACACATGTCAATCCCAATCTCTCAATTCATCACACCACACCACCCACCTCCCCCCCACTTTCCCCCTTTTGTGTCCATACTTTTGTTCTCTACGTCTGTCTCTATTTCTGCCTTGCAAACCAGTTCACCTGTACCATTTTTCTAGATTCCACATATATGCATTAACATATGATATTTGTTTTTCTCTTTCTGACTTACTTCACTCTGTATGACAAACTCTAGGTCCATCCAGCTCACTACAAGTAACTCAATTTTGTTCCTTTTAATGGCTGAGTAATATTCCATTGTATATATGTACCACATCTTCTTCATCCATTCGTCTGTCGATGGGCATTTAGGTTGCTTCCATGACCTGGCTATTGTAAATAGTGCTGCAATGAACATTGGGGTGCATGCGTCTTTTTGAATTATGGTTTTCTCTGGGTATATGTCCAGCAGTCGGATTGCTGGGTCATATGGTAATTCTATTTTTAGCTTTTTAAGGAACCTCCATACTGTTCTCCATAGTGGCTGTATCAATTTACATTCCCACCAACAGTGCAAGAGGGTTCCCTTTTCTCCACATCCTCTCTAGCATTTCTTGTTTGTAGATTTTCTGATGATGCCCATTCTAACTGGTGTGAGGTGATACCTCATTGTAGTTTTGATTTGCATTTCTCTAATAATTAGTGATGTTGAGCATCTTTTCATATGCTTCTTGGCCATCTGTATGTCCTCTTTGGAGAAATGTCTATTTAGGTCTTCTGCCCATTTTTTGATTGGGTTGTTTGTTTTTTTAATATTGAGCTGCATGAGCTGTTTATATATTTTGGAGCTTAACCCTTTGTCCGTTGATTCATTTGCAAATACTTTCTCCCATTCTGAGGGTTGTCTTTTCATCTGTTTATAGTTTCCTTTGCTGTGCAAAAAGCTTTTAAGTTTCATTAAGTCCCATTTGTTTATTTTTGGTTTTATTTCCATTTCTCTAGGAGGTGGTCAAAAAAGATCTTGCTATGATTTATGTCAAAGAGTGTTCTTCCTATGTTTTCCTCTAAGAGTTTTATGGTGCCTGGTCATACATTTAGGTCTTTAATCTATTTTGAGTTTATTTTGTGTATGTGTTAGGGAGTGCTCTAATTTCATTCTTTTACATGTAGGTGGCCAGTTTTCCTAGCACCACTTATTGAAGAGACTGTCTTTTCTCCATTGTATATCCTTGCCTCCTTTGTCATAGATTAGTTGACCATAGATGTGTGAGTTTATCTCAGGGCTTTTTATCCTGTTCCATTGATCTATATTTCTGGGGTTTTTTTGCCAGTACCATATTGTCTTGATTACTGTAGCTTTGTAGTATAGTCTGAAGTCAGGGAGTCTGATTCCTCCAGGTCCATTTTTTTCCCTCAAGATTGCTTTGGCTATTTGGGGACTTTTGTGTCTCCATACAAATTTTAAGATTTTTTGTTCTAGTTCTGTAAAAAATGTCATTGGTAATTTGATAGGGATTGCATTGAATCTGTAGATGGCTTTGGGTAGTATAGTCATTTTCACAATTTGATTCTTCCAATCCAAGAACATGGTGCATCTCTCCATCTGTGTCATCTTTGATTTCTTTCATCAGTGTCTTATAGTTTTCTGAGTACAGGTCTTTTACCTCCTTAGGTAGGTTTATTCCTAGTTATTTTATTCTTTTTGTTGCATTTGTGAATGGGATTGTTTCCTTAATCTCTCTTTCTGATCTTTCATTGTTAATGTATAGGAATGCAAGTGTTTTTTTTTTCTTCTTCAAAGTTTCTTGATATGGTAAATTGCACTGATTAATTTTTAAATTTGAATCATCCATGCATTCATGGAATAAACCCTACTTAATTACGATGTATTCTTATTTTTTTATAGGCGAGGATTTGATTTATTAATGTTTTGTTAAGAAGTTTTAGTTCTATGCCCATTTTGGATATTGTCTGTAATTTTCTTGCAGTGTTTCTGTCTGGTTTTGGTATCAGAGCAGTGCTGTCCTCATGAAATGAGTTAAGAAGTATTCCTGGGCTTCCCTGGTGGCGCAGTGGTTGAGAGTCTGCCTGCCAATGCAGGGCACACGGGTTTGGGCCCCGGTCCGGGAAGATCCCACATGCCACGGAGCAACTGGGCCCATGAGCCACAATTACTGAGCCTGTGCGTCTGGAGCCTGTGCTCCGCAACAAGAGAGGCTGCCATAGTGAGAGGCCCGCGCGCTGTGATGAAGAGTGGCCCCCACTTGCCGCAACTGGAGAGAGCCCTCGCGCAGAAACACAGACCCAACACAGCCATAAATAAATTAAATAAATAAATAAATAAATAATTTAAAAAAAAAGAAGTATTCCTATCTCTTTAGTTTTCTTGAAAACTTTGTGTAGGGCTAATACTATTTATTCCTTAAACGTTTGGTATAATTCCCCAGTGAGGACATGGGGCCTGCAGTATGCCTCATGAGAAGGTTTTTTATAATTTTTTATTGAAGTATAGGTGATTTACAATATTGTGTTAGTTTCAGGTGTACAGCATAGTGATTTGTTGTTTGGTTTTTCTTTAGATTATATTCCATTACAGTTTATTACAAGATATTGGATATAATTCCTTGTGCTATATAGCAAATACTTGTTGCTTTTTTATTTTACGTATAGTAGTTTGTATCTGTTAATCCCATGCCCCTAATTTGTTGCCCCCCTCCCTTTTCCCTTTGGTAATCATAAGTTTGTTTTCTACATCTGTGAGTGTTTCTGTTTTGTATATAGAATCATTTGTATTATTTTTTTGATTCCACATACAGCTGATATCATATAGTATTTGTCTTTCTGTCTTACTTCACTAAGCATAACATTCTCTAAGTCCATCCACGTTGCTACAATGTAACTATTTTATTCTTTTTTAACGCTAAGTAATATGCCAACACACACACATACAGACACACACACACACACACACACACAACATCTTAATCCAATCACCTGTTGATGGGCACATGGGTTACTTCTATGTCTTGGCTATTGTAAATAGTGCTGCTATGAACACTGGGAGTGCATGTACCTTTTTGAATTAGAGTTTTCGCTTTTTCCAGACATACACTCAGGAGTGGGATTACTGGATCATAGCTCTATTTTTAGTTTTTTAAGTAACCTCCAGACTGTCTTCTTTACTGGCTGCATCACTTTACATTCCCACCAACAGTGCAAGAGGGTGCCCTTTTCTCCACACCCTCTCCAACATTTATTATTTATAGACTTTTTGATGACAGCCATTCTGACCAGTGGTAACACCTTGTGGTTTTGATTTGCATTTCTCTAATAATTAGTGATGTTGAGCATCTTTTCATATACACGTAGGCAATCTGTATGTCTTCTTTAGAGAAACGTCTATTTAGGTCTTCTGCCCATTTTTTGATTGTGTTGTTCGTTTTTTTAATATTGAGTTGTATGAGCTGTTTGTGTACTCTGGATATTAACCTCTTGTCATTTGCATCATTTGCAAATATTTTCTCTCATTCCATAGGTTGTCTTTTGGTTTTGTTGATGGTTTCCTTTGCTGTGCAAAAGCTTTTAAGTTTGATTAGGTCCCATTTGTTTATTTTCACTTTTGTTTCTTTTGCCTTGGGACACTGACCTAAGAAAATATTGCTACAACTTTTGCCAGAGTGTTTTGCCTATGTTTTATGGTATTATGTCTTACATTTAGGCCTTCACACAATTTGAGTTTATTTTTGTATATGGTGGAGGGAATGTTCTAATTTCACTGTATTACATGCAGCTGTCCAGCTTTCATAGGACCACTTGTTGAAGAGACTGTCTTTTCTCCATTGCATATTCTTGACTCCTTTGTTGTAGATTAATTGACCATAGGTGCATGCGTTTATTTCTGGGTACTCTACTCTGTTCCAGTGAACTACAATGGAGTAGGTTCTCTACTCCATTGATCTACATGTCTGTTTTTGTGCCAATACCATGCTGCTTTGATTACTGTACCTTTGTAGTATAGTCTAAAGTCAAGGAAGCGTTATACCTTGAGCTTTCTTTTTTTTTCTCAGTATTGCTTTGGCAATTCTGGGTCTTTTATGGTTCCATATAAATTTTAGGATTATTTGTTCTAGTTCCGTGAACAATGTCACAGGTATTTTTATAGGGATTGCATTAAATCTGTAGATTGCTTTGAGTAGTATGGCCATTTTAGCAATATTAATTCTTCCAATCCAAGGGCACAGTATATTTTTCCATTTCTTTGAATCATGTTCAGACTCCTTTATCAATGTTTTATAGTTTTCAGTGTATAGGACTTTCACTTCATTGGTTAAGTCTATTCCTAGGGTCTTTTTTGTTTGTTTGTTTTTAGATGCAATTTTAAATGGAATTGTTTTTTTAACTTACTTTTCCTGACCTTTCATTATTAGGGTAAAGAAACACAATAGATTTCTGTATATTCATCGTGTATCCTCCTACCTTGCTAAATTCATATATTAGTTCCAATAGTTTTTGTGTAGAGTAGCATTCTCTATATAGAGTATTATGTCATCTGTAAATAGTGACAGTTTTACTTATTCCATTCTATTTTGGATAGCTTTTATTTCTTTTTCTTTTCTGACTTCCAATACTATGTTGAATAGAAGTCATCAGAGTGGGCATCCTTGTCTTGTTCCTGAATTTCAGGAAGGCTTTCAGCTTCTCACCTTTGAGTATTATGTTGGCTGTGGGTTTGTCATAAATCACCTTTATTATGTTGAAATATGTTCCTGCTATACTCACCTTCATGAGACTTTTTATCATGAATGGATGCTGAATTTTGTCAAATGCTATTTATGCATTTGACAAAATTTCCTTCTGCACAAGCATGGTTCAACATACAGAAATCAATCAATGTGATATACCACAATAACAAAAGGAAAGACAAAATCTACATGCAAGAAGGTTTAAGTTGTCAAATTTACAGGCATAAAGCTGTTTGTTTTATTCCCTTACTGTTCTTTAAATGTCTGCAGTATATTTAGTGATCTCCTCTTTTTCACTCTTTATTTTTTGTTTATTTATTTATTTTTGGCTGTGTTGGGTCTTCGTTTCTGTGCAAGGGCTTTCTCTAGTTGTGGCAAGTGGGGGCCACTCTTCATCACAGTGCGTGGGCCTCTCACTATTGCTGCCTCTCTTGTTGTGGAGCACAGGCTCCAGACGCGCAGGCTCAGTAATTGTGGCTCACGGGCCTAGCTGCTCCGCGGCATGTGGGATCTTCCCAGACCAGGGCTCGAACCCGTGTCCCCTGCATTAGCAGGCAGATTCTCAACCACTGCGCCACCAGGGAAGCCCTCTTTTTCACTCTTGATACTGGTAATTTGTATCTTCTGTTCTCCTGTCAAAGTACCTATAGGTTTATCTATTTTATCAATCTTCTCCAAGAAGCAGGTGTTGATTTGATTCTCTCTATGTTATTTCTCTTTTCAATTTCATTGATTTTTTCTCTGTCTTTATTATTTCCTATTGGGGTTTAAGTTGCTCTTTTATTTTAGTTCCTTATGGTAGAAGTTCAGATTATTGATTTGAGACTTTTCTTTTTCCAATATAAGTATTTCATGGTTTAAATATCCTTCTAAGCAATGCTTTCGCTGTATCCAACAAGTTCTGATATTTTGATATGCTGTGTTTCATTTTTATTATATTCGAAGCACTTTCTAATTTCCCTTGTTAATACTTTGGCTTTGATTCATTTATTAGTTGTAAGTGTCTGCATAATTTTCAAATATTTGGCGATATTCTAGATTTATGTTTTGATTTCTACATTCATCCCAGTTTGATCAGATAATGTATTCTGAATGATTTCAATTATTTGAAATTTGTTAAAAATTATCTTATTGCCAAGAATATGGTATTAGAGAATGTTCTATGTTCACTTGAGAAGAGTAAATATTTTCCATTATTCAGTGGACCCTTTCTTTCAAGAGTAAAAATCCCTCCAGTGTCTCCCTGCTTTTGATCATGCTCTAATGCCTTAAACATTGTTTTTAAGTAAGATTTGCCCAGAGTTTATAAATCATATCTGTAAGACAATTAATCTTTTACAATGTACACTATGATTTCCTGTAGCCAAAACTGTCAGACTTCTTGTAATACAAGATAACACTTTCTTATGTTTAAGAAAGTGTGTGTTGAATTTTTTGACGCTTTTCATGGAAAAGAGTCCTAACTCATGCATATACACAGTAGTTCACAATGTATAAACTGGAATGCCAAGAACCTGTGGGGTGAGAGGGGGGAAGCTCTACAAGTAGAAGTATTTTTTACTTGATTTGACCGATATTAAATTAAATTAGAAACCAATTTAACAGGAGGATCAAGCACATATGGCTGTTTTTACTTGTACATAAAACAATTTACAAAGCGCTTCTACAGTATTTACAAATTAAGAAGGAAATAAATGGAAATATTATTACCTTTACACTGAGGAGGGTCACTACTCCATTTGTCACTTCCAATACAAACAAGCTTGCTCTCTCCAACAAGTGAATATGGATCTGTTCCATTTGAAGCATCACAACTATAAGTTACTACTTCACTGTATTCAAATACATCCTTGTGGCTATTTGTGTATTTTCCATTTAGAATTTTTTCAGGTGGCTTACACAAAATCTCTTAGAAAGGGAAAAAAAGAAGACATAAAAGGCAAAAGGAAAGGTAAAAGATTAAACAGCAATCAGTAAAGGTCTATGAATTGCCTTCAATAAATTCATTAACATATGATTTCTACAAGCTAGTTGTGAAGCCAATATCCATTTAGAAGGTTTCTATGAGAAAGTGTACTATCCTAAATTAAAACTATTAATTTAGAAGTGAATTATTTAAAATAAAACTAATTTTCTTAAATAATGACATTAAAAATCTATATGAAACACATTTATTTATCTGCAAGGCCATACTAAGTTTTGTTCTCATCATAAGAGATGGTGACAATTTAATGATATAATATAATTATGATTAAAAACTGAACTCAGGGCTGGTTGAGAAACACTTCATAATTTATAAATATATCTATTCACTAAATCAGTTCTTCACATTAATACCAAGTATTATCGTCATTTTTCACTTTCATCCTTACAAGTGTATGGTGAAATTTTCCAGAGGCTATAAATTGTGTGATTTTGCAAGAGACTGAATCCAGACGTCTTCCTTTAAGCCAGATATTGAAGAAATTTGCAAAATTGCAAAACAATGCCACTATCTGTTTCGGAAATTTTTGATTTTTCATAAAAGTATGTTGTATATACTAACAGGTATTGTGCTTACTCTTCTTAAAAATGAATAATAATTATTTTAAAAACTTTTCAGTTTTAATTCCAATATAATAATAGCAATAGACATAACCCACATAAAGAAAAGTCCATTGGTGTCTATGTTAATTTAAAAGCATAAAGGGGTCCTGAGGCCCAAAGTTTGAGAACTGCTGCTCTATATTCTAAAGAGAGAATACACTTACTTTCACATATTGGAGGATTATCACTCCAGTGCACAGTACTTCCAGAAATCTCACAGTATAGAATACTTGGTCCAATTAAGAAATAACTAAATGAGAAAAGAAAAGTTACTATGTTCCTTAGTAGTTACAAGATGGACATAATAATGAAAACAATTTTATATGGTTGTTTTCCTGCACTATAGTAATTTGAAGGAGAAGTTCCTTAAACAAAATATAATGTAAGTGCTAACTAAATATGCAACTTAATTAAATAGAGTTTCTGCATGTGAGCACACATTGGCCCACAGCAAAATGTCTAAATTACTCTGTCATGTTGTCAGTGTAGCCCCTCTGCTATCTCTGGCAAATGCATCACACGTTCACTTCTCTACCCTTTTGCTCACACCATTCTGCTCAGTAAGGACTGAGCAGAGAGATCAGGCCCTAGAGCTTGCCTGCCTGGATTCAAGTTCCAGCTCTAAGACTGACTTATTTGAGCTTGGGCAAGCCCCTTAGGCAAGGTTCTCTTGCTCAGTTTCCTCATCTATGAAAAGGGGGGGTGGGTAACAGTACATACCTCATGGGACTGTTTTGAGGATTGGATGAGTTAGCATCTGGCATGTAGTGAGTATTAGGTAAGTTGTAGCTTTTTTTTAACATTCTTTAGATAATATTCTTTAGATTCTTTATTAATATTCAGAATACAGGCATACCTCATCTTACTACTCTTCACTTTATTGAGTTTTTAACAAATTGAAAGTGTATGACAACCCTGCATCAAACAAGTCTATTTGTGCCATTTTCCTAAAAATGTTTGCTCACTTCATGTCTCTGTGTCACATTTTGGTAAATCTCACATATTTCAAACTTTATTACTATTATTATACTTGTTATGGTGATCTGTGATCAATGTCTTTAATGTTACTACTATGACTCTCAGGCTCAGATTATGGCTAGCATTTTTTAGTAATATAGTATTTTTAAATTAAGGTATATACTTTTTTTAGACACAATTCTATTGCACACTTAGCAGACTACAGTATAGTAGAAATGTATGTAAAAAACTCATTTGATTTGCTTTATTGCAGTGGTCTGGAAATGAACCTGCGATATCTCCAAGGTATGCCTGTACCTTTCTAGTAGTAGTTCAGGAATACTACTCAATGAAATATTCTCCAATGATTCAAATTCATAATACACTCTTCTCCTTCTGGACTCTCATTGTAATGATCATGAATGATTCTATCTATTTGGTACTTTTCATTTACTATTTTGCTCTGATGCCTCTCTCTATATACTGTGTTTCTCAAGAGGGCTACAACTTCCTTGACTCTACATCTTAAACTTTTGGTGCCTAGTAGCCTCTTCTATATGTTCCAGCAGAACATTTACTGGATATTCCGCTATTTTTACTTGATCAAGTTAAAAAATACTCAGTGTAACTGCCTGTACCCACTTCCAGAGGACTTTTCCCCAAAGGCTAATTCATTGATTCTAGATTATAATGCATTAGGAGAGGATTCTGGGATGGTGGCAAAATAAGTGGCAACAGGAATCTGTCTCCCCACCTTGATGACGACACTGACAGAATCTGCCTGATATCACTATTTTGGAAGTCTAGAATCTGTTCATGGCTTGCAATTACTAGGAGAAGACTTAGGTAAATTAGCTTGATTTCAGTCAATTTTAGCTCTTAGCACAGTGGCAGCTACCTATCCCCCCACCCCAGCTGGCATCTGTACACGTGTTGCTAGAGCAGCTTATAAGTAGCCTGTGGGATCTAGGGTGGGCAAAAAGGAATCTGCCCTCCAAGTATCAGGGATTTGTGTTCTTATCACTGCTGCTTCTGATCAAAGAGAAGCAGAAAAAGAGGGGGGCAGCCTTTGTTGTCACACCTCCCCCAACTTTTTCAAGCTCCTTCAACACTGGACAAATGATATCCAAGGGACTTAAAATCCAGCATTCTTTGCCCCTCCCCTTCACTTTTACTTTTTTTCCACTAACAGGAGCCAGGCATTAAACACTAGGACATTCAAAAATAACTGCTATGTGGAAAAAAATTAGAAAATGATTCCGCCTGCCCAGAGAAAGGCTCAGAAAAAAACTGAGACGACCTTCAAGTTTATATGTCAGGCTGCTCCTCAGCACAGAGTCACCATACAACAATCAAAAAACCAAACCAAAACAAAAAAACCCATAAAACAGTAAGCTCTAGGTAGGGGGCAGAATCTGTTTTCCAGAGTTAACACATTATTAGATTCAAATATTGATTCAACAAAAAAGTTGTAAGGCATACAAAGAAACGGAAAAGGAAAAGTATGGCTCATACAGTGGAAAAATACATGAACAGAATTTTTTTCTGAAGGAGACCTCATGACAAATCTAGCAAACAAAGACTTTAAAATAAATGTCTTGTGAAGGCACTCTCAATGGAAATTAATGGATGCCAGTTCTGCCACCCCATTTTTCTTCAACGAAGCAGCCAAACAGCAGACACAGAGATGCAGATCTTTGTGAAGACCCTGATGGGCAAGACCATCACTCTTGAGGTCAAGCTCAGTGTCACCATTGAGAATGTCAAAGCCAAAATCAAAGACACTGAGGACATCCTGCCACACCAACACAGTCTGATTTTTGCAGACAAACAGCTGAGGGTGGCCGTACTCTCTCAGACTATAATATCCAGAAAGAATCCACCATACACTTGGTGCTTCACCTGCAGGGTGGTATCATCAAGTCTTCCCTCCGCCAGCTTTCCCAGAAGTACAACTGCGACAAAATGATCTGTTGCAAGTGTTATGCTCACCTGCACACCAGTGCTGTCAACTGCCACAAGAAGTGTGGCCAAACCAACAACCTGTGCCCCAAGAAGAAGGTCAGATACATCCTCTCCACTGGCTCTTCTGCCCACAGGGTTGCCCCCTGCCTAAGCCCAACCTTGGAGCCTCAGTAAAATTTGAAAGAAATAACTGGATAAAGGTGCACAAAGAACCAAAGGAAGAAATGAAGAAAGTCAAGAGAACAATATGTGAACAAAATGGAAATATCAATAGGAGCTAGAAAACCTAAAAAGAATCCAAAAGTAAATGCTGGAGTTGAAAAGTACATTAATGGAAATGAAAAAGTCACTGAAAGAATTAAAGGTATATTTGAGAAGAAAAAAGAATTAGTGAAATTGAGATAGGGTAATGTAAATTATTGACTCTAAGAAACAGAAAGAAAAAAGATTGAAGAAAAGTGACAAAGCCTAAGGGATCTGTGGGACACCAACAAGCAGACCAACATATACACTGTGGGACTCTCACAAGGAGAAGATAGAGCAAAAGGGACAGAGAGAATACTTGAAGAAATAATGGCTGAAAACTTCCCAAATTTGATAAAAGAAACAAATATGCCAAAAGCTCAAAATTCTAAGTGCGGGTCTCTTTGTATTCATCTTACTAAGATACATGATAATCAGACTTTCAAAAGACAAAGAATGCTGAAAGCTGCATGAGAGAAGTGAATCATCACATACAAGGGATACTAATTAAGATTTGTCATTAGAAACTCAGAGGCCAGAAGACCGTGGATTGATATAGTCAAAGTGCTTAAAGAAAAAAACAAAAAAACAAAAACTGTCAATCAAAAATCCTCTATCCCAGCAAAACTGAGTGTCAAAAGTGAGGGAGAAATTAAGACATTTCCAGAATCCCAGAATTAAAAGCTTAGCAAGTCTGTGACCACTATGCTTCTCAAGAAGAAATGCTCAAGGGAGTACTGAAAAAGGAATGAAAGGACTCAAAGCCCTATGTATAAATAAATATCTCAGTAAAAGTAAATACAAAGGCAATGATAAAATCTAGCATTACTGAAACAGTGGTTTGCAACTACAATTTTTGTTTTCTATATGTGATTTAAAAGACTAAATTTTAAAATAAATAAATAAATTATTAAAGTAGAAGCTAGTATGCAATTATTTGTGTAGACGGTAGTATGATATCAACAACCAAAAGGGGTAAGGATGGAGCTGTAAAGGACTGTTTTTGTAATTTATTGAATTTAAGCTGGTATAAATTTAAACTGGAGTGTTATAACTGTACAATTTTGTTTGTTTGTTTTGTTTTGTTTTGTTCTGGCCTCCCTGTGAGGCTTGTGGGATCTTAGTTCGCCAACCAGGGATTGAACCTGTGCCCCCTACAGTAGAAGCGCAGAGTCCTAACCACTGGACCGCCAGGGAATTCCCATGTACAATGTTAAATGTATAATAATTCCCATGGTAACCACAAACAATATAACTATAGAATATACACAAAAGGAAATGAGAAAGGAATTTAAACATTTCACTACAAAAATCAACTACACACAAAAGAAAACAGTAATGCAGGAAATGAGGGACTAGAAAAAAGCTATAAAGCATATAGAAAACAAGTAGCACAATGATAGATATAAATCCCTCCTCATCAAAAATTATATTAAGTGTAGACAGAATAAACTCTCCAATCAAAAGACAGAGATTGGCAGAATGGATAAAAACACATGGTCCAACTATATGTTGTCTACAAGAGACTCACTTGACATTCAAAGACACAAATGGGGTGAAAATGAAAGGCTGGAAAAAGATATTTCACACAAATAGTAACCAAAAGACAGTAGAGTAGCTATACTAAAATCTGACAAAATAGACTTTAAATGAAAAAGGTTACAAGAAACAAAGAAGGAAATTTTATATTAATAAGGATTCAGTACTGAAGATATAACAATGATAAACATTTATGCACCTAATGACAGGCTATCAAAATATATGAAGCAAAACATGACAGAATTGAAGGGAGAAATATGCATTTCTACATAATATGCATTTCTACATAATAGTTGGAGACTGCAATACCTCACTCACAATAATGGATAGAACAACTAGACAGAAGATAAATAAGGAAACAGAGGACTTCAACAGCACAGTAAAACAACCTGATCTCATAGATATATACAAAGCACTCTAGCCAACAACAACAGAATACACAGTCTTTTCAAGAGCATGTGGGACATTTTCCAGGATAGACCATATGTTAGGTGACAAATTAGAAAAGAAATTAATGTTATTCAAAACATAATTAATTATTTAATAAATAATTAATAATATAATTGTTTTATGCCACAAATTAATGTTAATAAATAGATTTTAAAAGACAGATATCATAAAAAGTATATTCTCTGACCACAATAGGATGAATTTAAAAATCAATATCAAAAGGAAAACTGGAAAATTCAAAAACTTGTGAAAATTAAACAATATGCTTTTAAACAACCAATGGCTCAAAGAAGAAATCAGGGCAATTAGAACGTACTTTGACATGAATGGAAATGAAAACATACTAAAACTTATGGGATTCAGCAAAAGCAGTGCTAAGGGGGAAATTTATAGCTATAAATGTTTACATTAAGAAATGATAGCTCTGAAAAAACAAACTAAGCTTACAATTTAAGGAACCAGAAAAAGACAAACCCAAAGTTAGCAGAAGGAAGCAAATAACAAAGATTAGAACAGAGATAAACAACAACAACAAAAAGAGCGAAACAAGAGAGAATATCAATGAAACTAAAAGTTGGTTCTTCAAAAAACGTGACAAAATTGACAAACCCTTAGATTGACTAAAACAAAGAGATTAGACTCGAATTACTAAAATCAGAAATGAAAGCAGGAACATCACTATAGATTTGACAGAAATAAAAACTATTAGGAGAGTACTATGAACAATTTTATGCCACAAATCGATAAACTAGATATAATGGACAAATTCCTAGAAACACAAAACCTACCAAGACTTAATCACAAAAACAGATAATCTGAATAGATCTGTAACTAGTAAGGAGATTGAATCAGTAATCAAAATTCTCCCAATTAAGAAAAATCCTGGATCTGATGGTTTCACTGGTGATTTCTACCAAACATTTAAAGAAGTAATACCAATCCTTCTCAAACTTTTCCAAAAAACTGAAAAGGAGGGAAGTCTTCCAAACTCATTCTATGAGACAAACATTACCATGATAGCAAAATTCAATAAAGGTACTACAAGAAAAGAAAGCTAGAGACCACTATGCCTTAAGAACACTGATGCAAATAACCTCAACACAATACTAGCAAACAATTTAGCAGCATTTTAAAAGGATTAAACATCATGACCAAGTGGGAATTATTCCTAGAATGCAAGAGATGGCTCAACACATAAAAATCAATCAACGTAATATGCAACATCAAAAGCACGAAAGGAAAAAAAAGCTCATGGTCACCTCAATTGAGGCAGAGAAAGCATCTGATAAAATTCAATACTTTTCATAATAAAAATACTTAACAAACTAGAAACAGAAGGAAACTGCCTTAAGATAATAAACTCCATACATGAAAATCCAACAGCAAACATCATGCTCAATGGTGAAAATCTGGAAATTTTCCTCTAAGATCAGAACAGGCATGAACAACTGCTTTTACCACTTTTATTCAACATGGTACTAGAAGTTCTAGTCAGAGCAATTAAGCAAGAAAAAGAAATATATTTCTAACTTGGAAAGAAAGAAGTAAAATTATCACAGTTTGCAGAGGATATGATCTTCTACATAAAAAACCCTAAAGATTACACACATACACACATACACACACACACACACACACACACACACAATGTAAGAACTAATAAATAAACTCAGTAAACTACCAGGATACGTAGACAATATTGAAAAACCAGTTGTGTTTCCATAGCATATTACATTTACCTTTTAAATTCACATTTTTTATAAATGCTCAGTATCCCTAATATATGCTATTAAAAGAGCCCTGTAAAACAAAGGCTATTATTAAATCCTCAGTACCTCTTTTTGAGATGCTTCACTCCTTTGTAATAGTTTCAAAAATAAGGTTTTCCAACTAAGAGATCTTGATCAACATTATTGTCTAAGCTTACCAGGTCACTTTTGGTCTCGTGACATCTTACAGATTACTTTGATATAAGAATATCTTCAGTTGGCAACTCTACCTCCCAGTTCCATAAACCTATGTCACCTCTGAGAATTGGGCATTTTAAATAGGGTGTATTGTGTTGTCAAGGATAAAGTCACCATGATTAACACATTTTTAATGCTTATGAGAGGTTTATTAATACATATACTAAGTATTATACAATTTTACTTCCCTTCAATTTAAATTTCTTTCTACTAGTTACACATCTTTTCAGTCTCCATAAAAAGCCCAAGAGTTATTTGGCTACAGTATGACTTGTCACACAGAAAGCAAAATGAAATCAACTTTGTGGGAATGCTTAAGAAGAGAGGCAAAATGAAAACGGATTTAGTAACATATAACATTATTTCCTCTAAGGAGCATCCTACTTACCCATCATTACAAACATAGTGAACCTGTGAGCCAAACAGAATACTTTCATTCGGGTACCGTATTTGGCCATTTGCGGGATCCCCTAGGTTAGGACACTGTTTTCCTAAAAGGAAAATTTCAAATTCGTTGTTTTATACCAGTTTCAAAACAGATTTGAATCAAATTCAAAATTCTACATTGCTCACTTGAATTCATGGGAATATTATTATCTTTTATTATTTTCTTTCTTTAACTATTATAACATCCAAGAAGATTCACATTTACCCAGGCAACCAATTGTGAAAATAAAGGTTCCCTGGAGATTTTTCAAAGCCTGAATGCACTGCTATCTAAAACCTACATTCACATGAGAAAACCACCATTTCAGTTGTAAAATATGAACCCTAAAATGTGTGAAAAATCTCTAGAGCAATAAAAAAGTTTTTTGAATTAAAAAAAAAAAGTTTTGTTTACTTACTTGTACAGGCCTCCTGGAGAAATGACCACATATTATCAGCCTGACAAACAGCAGAGGTGGGAAGAGAAGGATGCTTGGGCTGGTAACCTGGGCGACACTCATAATCTATGCTGTCCCCAGGGTTATAACTGGGTTTAGAAACATTCCGGAGCTGCATAGTTTCAAACCTTGGTGGCTCACCACAGGCATCTAGGTATAAGAGAATAAGAGCATAAAAATATTTTATCTCATTCACCAGCCAGGGACTATGGCCTGGTATCAGGTAGGTAGTACAGAATAAATGCAAAGGTTCTTAGCAAGATTTTAAACGACTGTGCCATGCTTTTACCCAACTGGTGGTAGTAGTGGAGTATGTGCCTTACTTACATTAAATAACAACCTATTAGCTTTTGGTTTGTTAGGGAATAAGATGAATTTTTATTCAACAGTAAATTGAAGAGATAGCATCAATGTTTTTAGTTTTGAAATATAAATACATTTTAGGTATGTATCCTTCCCCACTTTTTTCTAAATTCATTTCAAAACTCACCTCTCCTCTAAGAAGTCTCCTACAGTATACAGCACTCTGCTCAGATTACTTTTCCATAGTTTGAAACACAAGCATATGATCACTTGTCATTTCAGGCTCAGTTTCCTCTCAGAAGGCAAGGTCCTAGAGGGCAGGGATCATACGCCTTCTTTTTCTACTACACTCTATACTCAGTTGATACTCAAGACATGCTATGGTAAGAGATGAATATAAAATGTGCCTTGTGGGATTCATAAATCAAAATAATTATGGACCGAAGTATTTCAAAAAATAATACTTTGTTTCATTTGTTTCCTAGTAGTGAATTGAGCATTTTAAAAGTGATGAATAGACACCATGTAAATATCAAAATGTACTATCTGAAAAGCATTACATGAAAAAACAACTTGCTGTCTTTGACATTACTTTAAATATAATTTAACTTTCCTTCACAGATCAATGGATTGCTCATTCCTCAGAAGCTCCCTGAGGTAGCTGTTTGGGTTGTTTATCCAATATATCCCAACAGTAAAGCTATTATATTGCTATGCTTTTAGAATTTTTTACTTCTGGGATTTTTTTGGGGGGTGTTGAGGGAAGGAGGTTTTTACTCCCTAGAATAACGTCATTTCTACCTCAGCAAGTCCTCTTGCTTTTAACTATCTGGGCACTTTGATAACCTAACAAATCTGTTAGAAAAATTATGTAAAATAATGTGATGGAGACATATTAAGTCCTAAAGGACTAAAGAAATTCAGAGGCCTCTCTTATAAAGTTAAGAACCTAAGGAGGAGATGGGTGTGAGCTACGGTTATCAGCACAGACAGCAGAGAGGGGCATGAAATGCTAAGGCTGCTGCTGCCACCACCAAGAAGCCTGTGTGCAAGCACAGGTCACTATCCACACCTCCCCTCCTGGGAGCCTGTGCAGCCCGCCACTGCCAGGGTCCCGAGATCCAGGGACAACTTCCCAGGGAGAACACAGGACACGCCTCAGGCTGTTGCCATGTCACGCTGGCCTCTGCCGCCACAGGCTCGCCCCACATTCCATACCCCTTCCTCCCCCCACACCAGCCTGAGCGAGCCAGAGCCCCCAAATCAGCTGCTACTTTAATCCCGTCCTGGCTGAGCGAAGAACAGACACCCTCAGGTGACCTACATGCAGAGGCGGGGCCAAATCCAAAGCTGAACCCCACGAGCGGTTTGAACAAAGAAGAGAAAGGGACATTTCTCCCAGCAGCCTCAGGAACAGCGGATTAAATCTCCACAATCAACTTGATGTACCCTGCATCTATGAAATACCTGAATAGACAACAAATCATACCAAAATTGAGGTGGTGGACTTTGGGAGCAACTGTAGACTTGGGATTTGCTTTCTGCATCTGATTTGTTTCTGGTTTCATGTTTATCTTAGTTTAGTATTTAGGGTTTATTATCATTGGTAGATTTGTTTATACATTTGGTTGCTCTCTTCCCTTTTTTTATAAACAAAATATATATATATATTTTCCTCCTTTTTATCTTTTTCTGAGTGTGTATGTGTATGCTTCTTTGTGTGATTTTGTCTATATAGCTTTGCTTTTACAATTTATCCTGGGGTTGTGCTTGTCCATTTTTTTTTTTTTTTTAGTATAGTTTATAGCACTTGTTATCATTGGTGGATTAGTTTTTTGGTTTGGTTGCTCTCTTCTTTCTTTCTTTCTCTTTTTTTTCTTTCTTTTATTACTTTAAAATTTTTTAAATTTTTAATAATTTTTTTTATTTTTTATTTTAATAACTTTATTTTATTTTATTTATTTATTTATTTTTTTCTCCCTTTTCTTCTGAGCCGTGTGGCTGACAGGGTCTTGGTGCTCCGGCCAGGTGTCAGGCCTGTGCCTCTGAGGTGGGAGAGCCGAGTTCAGGACATTGGTCCACCAGAGACCTCCCGGTGCCACGTAATATCAAACAGTGAAAGCTCTCCCACAGATGTCCACCTCAACCCTAAGACCCAGCTCCCCTCAATCACCAGCAAGCTACAGTGCTGGACACCATATGCCAAACAACTAGCAAGACAGCAACACAACCCCACCCATTAGCACAGAGGCTGCCTAAAATAATAATAAGGCAACAGACACCCCAAAACACACCACTGGATGCGGTCCTGCCCACCAGAAAGACAAGATCCAGCCTCATCGACCAGAACACAGGCACTAGTCCCCTCCACCAGGAAGCCTACACAACCCACTGAACCAACCTCACCCACTGGGGTCAGACATCAAAAACAATGGGAACTACGAACGTGCAGCCTGTGAAAAGGAGACCCCAAACACAGTAAGTTAAGCAAAATGAGAAAACAGAGAAACACAGCAGATGAAGGAGCAAGGTAAAGACCCACCAGACCAAACAAATGAAGAGGAAATAGGCAGTCTACCTGAAAAAGAATTCAGAGTAATGATAGCAAAGATGATCCAAAATCTTGGAAATAGAATGGAGAAAATACAAGAAACGTTTAACAAGGACCTAGAAGAACTAAAGAGCAAACAGACAATGATGAACAACACAATAAACGAAATTAATAATTCTCTAGAAGGAATCAATAGCTGAATAACTGAGGCAGAAGAACGGATAATTGACCTGGAAGATAAAATAGTGGAAATAACTACTACAGAGCAGAATAAAGAAAAAAGAATGAAAAGAGTTGAGGACAGTCTCAGAGACCTCTGGGACAACATTAAATGCACCAACATTCGAATTATAGGGGTCCCAGAAGAAGAAGAGAGGAAGAAAGGGACTGAAATAATATTTGAAGAGATTATAGTTGAAAACTTCCCTAATATGGGAAAGGAAATGGTCAATCAAGTAAAGGAAGCACAGAGAGTCCCATACAGGATAAATCCAAGGAGAAACATGCCAAGACACATATTAATCAAACTATCAAAAGTTACATACAAGGAAAAAATATTAAAAGCAGCAAGGGAAAAACAACAAATAACATACAAGGGAATCCCCAAAAGGGTAACAGCTGATCTTCCAGCAGAAACTCTGCCACCCAGAAGGGAGTGGCAGGACATATTTAAAGTGATGAAAGGGAAGAACCAACAACCAAGATTACTCTATCCAGCAAGGATCTCATTCAGGTTCGATAGAGAAATTAAAACCTGGACAGACAAGCAAAAGCTACGAGAATTCAGCACCACCAAACCATCTTTACAACAAATGCTAAAGGAACTTCTCTAGGCAGGAAACACAAGAGAAGAAAAAGAACTACAATAACAAATGAAAACAATTAAGAAAATGGTAATAGGAACATACATATCAATAATTACCTTAAATGTAAATGGATTAAATGCTCCAACCAAAAGACAAAGACTGGCTGAATGGATACAAATACAAGACCCATATACATGCTGTCTACAAGAGACCCACTTCAGACCTAGGGACACATACAGACTGAAAGTGAGGGGATGGAAAAAGATATTCCATGCAAATGGAAATCAAAAGAAAGCTGGAGTAGCTATACTCATATCAGATAAAATAGACTTTAAAATAAGGAATGCTATAAGAGACAAGGAAGGACACTACATAATGATCAAGGGATCAATCCAAGAAGATATAATAATTGTAAATATTTATGCACCCAACAGTGGAGCACCTCAGTATATAAGGCAAATGCTAACAGCCATAAATGGGGAAATCGAGAGTAACACAATCATAATAGGGGACTTTAACACCTCACTTTCACCAATGGACAGATCATCCAAAATGAAAATAAATAACGAAACACAAGCTTTCAATGATACATTAAACAAGATGGACCTCATTGTTATTTATTGGACATTCCATCCAAAAACAACAGAATACACTTTTTTCTCAAGTGCTCCTGGAACGTTCTCCAGCATAGATCATATCTTGGGTCACAAATCAAGCATTGGTAAATTTAAGAAAATTGAAATCGTATCACATATCAAGTATCTTTTCTGACCACAACACTATGAGACTAGATATCAATTACAGGAAAAAAATCTGTAAAAAATACAAACACACGGAGGCTAAACAATATACTACTAACTAACTAAGAGATCACTGAAGAAGTCAAAGAGAAAATCAAAAAATACTTAGAAGATTAGGATAAGATGGTGGAAGAGTAAGACGCGGATATCACCTTCCTACCCACAGATACATCAGAAATACATCTACATGTGGAACTGCTCCGATAAAACACCTACTGAACGCTGGCAGAAGACCTCAGACCTCCCAAAAGGCAAGAAACTCCCCACGTACCTGGGTAGGGCAAAAGAAAAAAGAAAAAACAGAGACAAAGAATAGGGATGGGACCTGCACCAGTGGGAGGAAGCTGTGAAGGAGGAAAGGTTTCCACACACTAGGAAGCCCCTTCATGGGCAGAGACTGTGGGTGGTGGAGTGGGGGAGCTTCGGAGCCATGGAGGAGAGCGCAGCCACAGGGGTGCGGAGAGCAAAGCAGAGATATTCCCGCACAGAGGATAGGTGCCAACCAGCACTCACCAGCCCGAGAGGCTTGTGTGCTCACCCACCGGTGTGGGCGGGGGCTGGGAGCTGAGGCTCGGGCTTCAGTCGGATCCCAGGGAGAGGACTGGGGTTGGTGGCGTGAACACAGCCTGAAGGAGGCTAGTGCACAACGGCTAGCTGGGAGGGAGTCCGGGGAAAAGTTTGGACTTGCCGAAGAGGCAAGAGACTTTTTCTTCCCTCTTTGTTTCCTGGTGCGTGAAGAGAGGGTATTAAGAGCGCTGCTTAAAGGAGCTCCAGAGACAGGTGTGAGCCGTGGCTATCAGCGTGGACCCCAGAGGCGGGCATGAGATGCTAAGGCTGCTGCTGCTGCCACCAAGAAGCCTGTGAGCAAACACAGGTCACTCTCCACACCACCCCTCCTGGGAGCCTGTGCAGCCCGCCACTGCCAAGGTCCCGTGATCCAGGGACAACTTCCCCGGGAGAACGCACGGCGCGCCTCAGGCTGCTGCAACGTCACGCCAGCCTCTGATGCCACAGGCTCACCCCGCATCCGTACCCCTCCTTACCCCTGGCCTGAGTGAGCCAGAGCCCCCAAAGCAGCTGCTCCTTTAACCTTTAACCCTGTCCTGTCTGAGCAAAGAACAGATGCCCTCAGGCGACCTACTGGCAGAGGCGGGTCCAAATCCAAACCTGAACCTCAGGAGCTGTGCGAACGAAGAAGAGGAAAGGAAATTTCTCCCAGCAGCCTCAGGAGCAGAGGATTAAATCTCCACAATCAACTTGATATACCCTGCATCTGTGGAATACCTGAATAGACAACGAATCATCCCAAATTGAGGAGGTGGACTTTGGGAGCAATGATATATATACTTTTCCCCCTTTCTCTCTTTTTGTGACTGTGTATATGTATGCTTCTGTGTGTTATTTTGTCTGTATAGCTTTGCTTTCACCATTTGTCCTAGGGTTCTGTCCGCTGATTTTTTTTTTTAACTTAAAAAATTTTTTTCTTAATAATTATTTTTCATTTCTTATTTTAATAACTTTATTTTATTTTATTTTATTTTATTTTATTTTATCCTCTTTCTTTCTTTCTTTCTTTCTTTCTTTCTATTTTTTCTTTTATTCTGAGCTGTGTGGATGAAAGGCTCTTGGTGCTCCAGCCAGAAGTCAGTGCTGTGCCTCTGAGGTGGGAGAGCCAACTTCAGGACACTGGTCCACACGAGACCTCCCAGCTCCACGTAATATCAAATGGCAAAAATCTCCCAGAGTTCTCCATCTAAACGCCAAGAGCCAGCTTCACTCAACGACCAGCAAGCTACAGTGCTGGACACCCTATGCCAAACAACTAGCAAGACAGGAACACAGCCCCATCCATTAGCAGAGAGGCTGCCTAAAATCATAATAAGACCACAGACACCGCAAAACACACCACCAGACGTGGACCTCCCCAACAGAAAGACAAGATCCAGCCTCATCCACCAGAACACAGGCACTAGTCCCCTCCACCAGGAAGCCTACACAACCCACTGAACCAACCTTAGCCACTGGAGACAGACAACAAAAACAACGGGAACTACGAACCTGCAGCCTGCAAAAAGGGGACCCCAAACACACAGACCTCAAAAAATGAGAAGACAGAAAAACACACAGCAGATGAAGGAGCAAGGTAAAAACCCGCCAGACCTAATAAATGAAGAGGAAATAGGCAGTCTACCTGAAAAAGAATTCAGAATAATGATAGTTAAGATGATCCAAAATCTTGGAAATAGAATAGAGAAAATACAAGAAACGTTTAACAAGGACGTAGAAGAACTAAAGAGCAAACAAACAATGATGAACAACACAATAAATGAAATGTAAAATTCTCTACAAGGGACCAAAAGCAGAATAACTGAGACAGAAGAACGGATAAGTGACCTGGAAGATAAAATAGTGGAAATAAATACTGCAGAGCAGAATAAAGAAAAAAGAATGAAAAGAACTGAGGAGAGTCGCAGAGACCTCTGGGAAAACATTAAACGCACCAACATTCGAATTATAGGGGTCTCAGAAGAAGAAGAGAAAAAGAAAGGGACTGAGAAAATATTTGAAGAGATTATAGTTGAAAACTCCCCTATTATGGGAAAGGAAATAGTTAACTCCAGGAAGTGCAGAGAGTCCCATACAGGATAAATTCAAGGAGAAACACGCCAAGACACATATTAATCAAACTATCAAAAATTAAATACAAAGAAAACACATTAAAAGCAGCAAGGGAAAAACAACAAATAACACACAAGGGAATCCCTATAAGGTTAACAGCTGATTTTTCAGCAGAAACTCTGCAAGCCAGAAGGGAGTGGCAGGACATATTTAAAGTGATGAAGGAGAAAAACCTACAACCAAGATTACTCTACCCAACAAGGATCTCATTCAGATTTGATGGAGAAATTAAAACCTTTAAAGACAAGCAAAAGCTAAGAGAGTTCCGCACCACCAAACCAGCTTTACAACAAATGTTAAAGGAACTTCTCTAGGCAGGAAACAAAAGAGAAGGAAGAGACCTACAATAACAAAACCAAAACTATTAAGAAAATGGGAATAGGAACACACATATTGATAATTACCTTAAATGTAAATGGATTAAATGCTCCAACCAAAAGACATAGACTCGCTGAATGGATACAAAAACAAGACCTGTATATATGTTGTCTACAAGAGACCCACTTCAGACTTAGGGACACATACAAACCGAAAGTGAGGGGATGGAAAAAGATATTCCATGCAAATGGAAATCAAAAGAAAGCTGGAGTAGCAATTCTCATATCAGACAAAATAGACTTTAAAATAAAGATTATTACAAGAGACAAAGAAGGACACTACATAATGATCAAGGGATCAATCCAAGAAGAAGATATAACAATTGTAAATATTTATGCACCCAACATAGGAGCACCTCAATACATAAGGCAAATACTAACAGCCATAAAAGGGGAAATCGACAGTAACACAATCATAGCAGGGGACTTTTAACACCCCACTTTCACCAATGGACAGATCATCCAAAATGAAAATAAATAAGGAAACACAAGCTTTAAAGGATACATTAAACAAGATGGACTTCATTGATATTTATTGGACACTCCATCCAAAAAAAACAGAATACACTTTTTTCTCAAGTGCTCCTGGAACATTCTCCAGGATACATCATATCTTGGGTCACAAATCAAGCCTTGGTAAATTTCAGAAAATTGAAATCGTATCAAGTATCTTTTCCGACCACAATGTTATGAGACTAGATATCAATTACAGGAAAAGATCTGTAAAAAATACAAACACAGGGAGGTGAAATAATACACTACTTAATAACCAAGTGATCACTGAAGAAATGAAAGAGAAAATCAAAACAACCTAGAAACAAATGACAAGGGAGACACGACGACCCAAAATCTATGGGATGCAGCAAAAGCAGTTCTAAGATGGAAGTCTATAGCAATACAATCCTACCTTAAGAAACTGGAAACATCTCAAATAAACAACCTCACCTTGCACCTAAAGCAATTAGAGAAAGAAGAACAAAAAACCCCCAAAGTTAGCAGAAGGAAAGAAATCTTAAATATCAGATCAGAAATAAATGAAAAAGAAATGAAGGAAACGATAGCAAAGATCAATAAAACTAAAAGCTGGTTCTTTGAGAAGTTAAATAAAATTCATAAACCATTAGCCAGACACATCAAGAAAAAAAGGGAGAAGACTCAAAAAAATAGAATTAGAAATGAAAAAGGAGAAGTAACAACTGACACTGGAGAAATACAAAGGATCATGAGAGATTATTACAAACAACTCTATGCCAATAAAATGGACAACCTGGAAGAAATGGACAAATTCTTAGATAAGTACAACCTGCCGAGACTGAACCAGGAAGAAAGAGAAAATATGAATAGACCAATCACAAGCACTAAAATTGAAACTGTGATTAAAAATCTTCCAACAAACAAAAGCCCAGGACCACATGGCTTCACAGGCGAATTGTATCAAACATTTAGAGAAGAGCTGACACCTACCCTTCTCAAACTCTTCCAAAATATAGCAGAGGGAGGAACACTCCCAAACTCATTCTATGAGGCCACCATCACCCTGATACCAAAATCAGACAAAGATGTTACAAAGATAGAAAACTACTGGCCAATATCACTGATGAACATAGATGCAAAAATCCTCAACAAAATACTAGCAAACAGAATCCAACAGCACATTAAAAGGATCATACACCATGACCAAGTGGGGTTTATTCCAGGAATGCAAAGATTCTTCAATATATGCAAATCATCAATGTAATACACCATATTAACAAATTGAAGGAGAAAAACCATATGATCATCTCAATCGATGCAGAGAAAGCTTTCGACAAAATTCAGCACCCATTTATGATAAAAACCCTGCAGAAAGTAGGCATAGAGAGAACTTTCCTCAACATAATAAAGGCCATATATGACAAACCCACAGCCAACACTGTCCTCAATAGTGAAATACTGAAACCATTTCCACTAAGATCAGGAACAAGACAAGGTTGCCCACTCTCACCACTATTATTCAACATAGTTTTGGAAGTTTTAGCCACAGCAATCAGAGAAGAAAAATAAATAAAAGGAATCCAAATTGGAAAAGAAGAAGTAGAGCTGTCACTGTTTGCAGATGACACGATACTAAACACAGAGAATCCTAAAGATGCTATCAGAAAACTACTAGAGCTAATCAATGAATTTGGTAAAGTTGCAGGATACAAAATTAATGCACAGAAATCTCTGGCATTCCTATACACTAATGATGAAAAATCTGAGTGAAATTAAGAAAACACTCCCATTTACCATTGCAACAAAAAGAATAAAAAATCTAGGAATAAACCTAACTAAGGAGATAAAAGACCTGTATGCAGAAAATTATAAGACACCGATGAAAGAAATTAAAGATGATACAAACAGATGGAGAGATATACCATGTTCTTGGATTGGAAGAAACCACATTGTGAAAATGACTATACTACCCAAAGCAATCTACAGATTTAATGCAATCCCTATCAAACTACCACTGGCATTTTTCACAGAACTAGAACAAAAAAATTCACAATTTGTATGGAAACACAAAAGACCCCGAATAGCCAAAGCAATCTTGAGAACGAAAAATGGAGCTGGAGGAATCAGGCTCCCTGACTTCAGACTATACTACAAAGCTACAGTAATCAAGACAGTATGGTACTGGCACACACAAAAAAATATACATCAATGGAACAGGATAGAAAGCCCAGAGATAAACCCATGCACATATGGTCACCTTATCTTTGATAAAGGAGGCAAGAATACACAGTGGAGAAAAGACAGCCTCTTCAATAAGCCTCTTCAATAAAGACAGCCTCTTCAATAGGACAGCTACACGTAAAAGTATGAAATTAGAACACTCCCTAACACCATACACAAAAATAAACTCAAAATGGATTAAAGATCTAAATGTAAGAGCAGACACTATCAAACTCTTAGAGGAAAACATAGGCAGAACACTCTATGACATAAATCACAGCAAGATCCTTTTTGACCCACCTCCTAGAGAAAATGAAATAAAAACAAAAATAAACAAATGGGACCTAATTAAACTTAAAAGCTTTTGCACAGCAAAGGAAACCATAAACAAGACCAAAAGACAACCCTCAGAATGGGAGAAAATATTTGCAAATGAAGCAACTGACAAAGGATTAATCTCCAAAATTTACAAGCAGCTCATGCAGCTCAATATAAAAAAACAAACAACCCAATCCAAAAATGGGCAGAAGACCTAAATAGACACTTCTCCAAAGAAGATATACAGATTGCCAACAAACACATGAAAGAATGCTTAACATCATTAATCATTAGAGAAATGCAAATCAAAACTATAATGAGAAATCACCTCACACCAGTCAGAATGGCCATCATCAAAAAATCTAGAAACAATAAATGCTGGAGACGGTGTGGAGAAAAGGGAACCCTCTTGCACTGTTTGTAGGAATGTAAATTGACACAGCTAATATGGAGAACAGTATGGAGGTTCCTTAAAAAACTAAAAATAGAACTACCATACGACCCAGCAATCCCACCACTGGGCATATACCCTGAGAAAACCATAATTCAAAAAGAGTCATATACCACATGTTCATTGCAGCTCTATTCACAATAGCCAGGACATAGAAGCAACCTAAGTGTCCATCAACAGATGAATGGATAAAGAAGATGTGGCACACATATACAATGGAACATTACTCAGCCATAAAATGAAACGAAATTGAGTTATTTGTAGTGAGGTGGATGGACCTAGAGTCTGTCATACAGAGTGACGTAAGTCAGAAAGAGAAAAACAAATACCATATGGAACACATATATATGGAATCTAAGAAAAAAAAAAAGGTCATGAAGAACCTAGGGGCAAGACGGGAATAAAGACACAGACCTACTAGAGAATGGACTAGAGGATATGGGGAGGGGGAAGGGTAAGCTGGGACAAAGTGAGAGAGTGGCATGGACATATATACACTACCAAACGTAAAATAGATAGCTAGTGGGAAGCAGCCGCATAGCACAGGGAGATCAGCTCGGTGCTTTGTGACCACCTAGAGGGGTGGGATAGGGAGGGTGGGAGGGAGGGATGCAAAGAGACGCAAGAGGGAAGAGATATGGGTACATACGTATATGTATAACTGATTCATTTTGTTATAAAGCAGAAACTAACACACCATTGTAAAGCAATTATACTCCAATAAAGATGTTAAAAAAAAAATCTTCCTGGAAAAAAAAAATTCTTAGAAAAAAATCACAATGAAGGGGCTTCCCTGGTGGCGCAGTGGTTGAGAATCTGCCTCCCAATGCAGGGGACACGGGTTTGAACCCTGGCCTGGGAAGATCCCACAGGCCGCGGAGCAACTAGGCCCGTGAGGCACAACTACTGACCTGCGCATCTGGAGCCTGTGCCCCGCAACAAGAGAGGCCGCAATAGTGAAAGGCCCACGCACCGCGATGAAGAGTGGCCCCTGCTTGCCGCAATTAGAGAAAGCCCTCACACGAAACACAGACCCAACACAGCCAAAAAAAAAAAAAAATCACAATGAAAACACGATGACCCAAAACCTATGGGGTGCAGCAAAAGCAGAGTTAAGAGGGAAGTTTATAGCAATACAATCCGACCTCAAGAAACAAGAAACATCTCAAATAAACAACTTCACCTTACACCTAAAGCAATTAGAGAAAGAAGAACAAAAAAAACCCCAAAGTTAGCAGAAGGAAAGAAATCATAAAGATCAGATCAGAAATAAATAAAAAAGAAATGAAGGAAACGATAGCAAAGATCAATAAAACTAAAAGCTTGTTCTTTGAGAAGATAAACAAAATTGATAAACCATTAGACAGACTCATCAAGAAAAAAAGGGAGAAGGCTCAAATCAACATAATTAGAAATGAAAAAGGAGAAGTAACAACTGACACTGAAGAAATACAAAGGATCATGAGAGATTACTACAAGCAACTATATGCCAATAAAATGGACAACCTGGAAGAAATGGACAAATTCTTAGATAAGCACAACCTTCCGAGACTGAACCAGAAATACAAAATATAAACAGACCAATCACAAGCACTGAAATTGAGATGGTAAGTAAAAATCTTCCAACAAACAAAAGCCCAGGAGCAGACGGCTTCACAGGCGAATTCTATCAAACATTTAGAGAAGAGTTAACACCTATCCTTCTCAAACTCTTCCAAAATATAGCAGAGGGAGGAACACTCCCAAACTCATTCTATGAGGCCACCATCACCCTGATACCAAAATCAGACAAAGATGTCACAAAGATAGAAAACTACTGGCCAATATCACTGATGAACATAGATGCAAAAATCCTCAACAAAATACTAGCAAACAGAATCCAACAGCACATTAAAAGGATCCTACACCATGATCAATTGGGGTTTATCCCAGGAATGCAAGGATTCTTCAATATATGCAAATCAATCAATGTGATAAACCATATTAACAAATTGAAGGAGAAAAACCATATGATCATCTCAATAGATGCAGAAAAAGCTTTTGACAAAATTCAACACCCATTTATGATAAAAACCCTCCAGAAAGTAGGCATAGAGGGAACTTACCTCAACATAATAAAGGTCATATAGGACACACCCACAGCCAACATCGTTCTCAATGGTGAAAAACTGAAACCATTTCCACTAAGATCAGGAACAAGACAAGGTTGCCCATTCTCACCACTATTATTCAACATAGTTTTGGAAGTTTTAGCCACAGCAATCAGGGAAGAAAAAGAAATAAAAGGAATCCAAATTGGAAAAGAATTAAAGCTGTCACTGTTTTCAGATGACACTATACATAGAGAATCCTAAAGATGAGACCAGAAAACTAGTAGAGCTAATCAATGAATTTGGTTAAGTAGCAGGATACAAGATTAATGCACAGAAATCTCTGGCATTTCTATACACTAATGATGAAAAATCTGGAAGAGAAATTAAGGAAACACTCCCATTTACCATTGCAACAAAAAGAATAAAATACCTAGGAATAAACCTACCTAAGGAGACAAAAGACCTGTATGCAGAAAACTCTAAGACACTTTTGAAAGAAATTAAAGATGATACAAACAGATGGAGAGATATACCATGTTCTTGGATTGGAAGAATCAACATTGTGAAAATGACTCTACTACCTAAAGCGATCTACAGATTTAATGCAATCCCTATCAAACTACCATTGGCCTCTTTCACAGAACTAGAACAAAAAATTTCACAATTTGTATGGAAACACAAAACACCCCAAATAGCCAGCCAATCTTGAGAAAGAAAAACAGAGCTGGAGGAATCCGGCTTCTGGACTTCAGACTATACTACAAAGCTACAGTAATCAAGACAGTATAGTACTGGCACAGAAACAGAAATATAGATCAATGGAACAGGATAGAAAGCCCAGAGATAAACCCACTCACATATGGTCACCTTATCTTTGATAAAGGAGGCAAGACTATACAATGGAGAAAAGACACCCTCTTCAATAAGTGGTGCTGGGAAAACTGGACCGCTACATGGAAAAGAATGAAATTAGGTCACTCCCTAACACCATACACAAAAATAAACACAAAATGAATTAAAGACTTAAATGTAAGGCCACACACTATAAAACTCTTAGAGGAAAACATAGGCAGAACACTCTATGACATAAATCACAGCAAGATCCTTTTTGACCCACCTCCTAGAGTAATGGAAATAAAAACAAAAATAAACAAATGGGACCTAATTAAACTTAAGAGCTTTTTCACAGCAAAGGAAACCATAAAGATGACGAAAAGACAACACTAAGAATGGGAGAAAATATTTGCAAATGAAGCAACTGACAAAGGATTAATCTCCAAAATTTACAAGCAGCTCATGCAGCTCAATATAAAAAAAACAAACAACCCAATCCAAAAATGCGCAGAAGACCTAAATAGACACTTCTCCAAAGAAGATATACAGATTGCCAACAAACACATGAAAGGATGCTCAACGTCACTAATCATTAGAGAAATGCAAATCAAAACTACAATGAGGTATCACCTCACATCAGTCAGAATGGCCATCATCAAAAAAATCTACAAACAATAAATGCTGGAGAGGGTGTGTTGAAAAGGGAACCCTCTTGCACTGTTGGTGGGCATGTAAATTGATACAGCCACTATGGAGAACAGTATGGAGGTTCCTTAAAAAACTAAAAATATAACTACCATACAACCCAGCAATCCCACTACTGGGCATATACCCTGAGAAAACCATAATTCAAAAAGAGTCATATACCACATGTTCATTGCAGCTCTATTTACAATAGCCAGGACATGGAAGCAACCTAAGTGCCCATTGACAGATGAATGGATAAAGAAGATGTGGCACATATATACAATGGAATATTACTCAGCCATAAAATGAAACAAAACTGAGTTACTTGTACTGAGCTGGATGGACCTAGAGACTGTCATACAGAGTGAAGTAAGTCAGAAAGAGAAAAACAAATACCGTATGCTAACACATATATGGAATCTAAAGAAAAAAAATGGTTCTGAAGAACCTAGGGGCAGGACAGGAATAAAGATGCAGATGTAGAGAATGGCTTTGAGGACACGGGGAGGGGGAAGGGTAAGCTGGGATGAAGTGAGAGAGTGGCATGGACATATATGCTCTACCAAATGTAAAATAGATAGCTAGTGGGAAGCAGCCGCATAGCACAGGGAGATCAGCTCGGTGCTTTGTGACCATCTACAGGGGTGGGATAGGGAGGTTGGGAGGGAGACGCAAGACGGAGGACATATGGGGATATATGTATATGTACAGATGATTCATTTTGTTATAAAGCAGAAAGTAACACACCATTGTAAAGCAACTATACTCTAATAAAGTTGTTAAAAAAATAAAAAATAAAAAGAACCTAAGGAGAAAGGAGAGAGACCTATTCTGGTCCCTGACGAACTTTTTCTTTCTTACTCCCTGGATCTTGGTCTTCAGATTGAGACTGGTCAAGAGAGAAATCTAAACAAGTGAAATATTTTACATCTTATTCTATATTCTAAACTCCTGTCTCAATACACTGTCCAAAATTCCATTTACATCATGTGCTGAAATTGTTTCAGCATTTAGCAAATGTTTTGAACATTTCCACTATGCTGATCTTGTTACCTGAATGCTCCTCAATCAACTGCCGAAAACAAGGCAAAAGCAAAAAACAAACAAAAAGCCAGAGTTATTAAAAGCATTTTTTAAAATATTAGTAAAGAGTTGAATTTTATTAATAACATTAAATTTACTGAATACCTTGAGCCATACATTCTCATTTTACATTAGGAAAGAAAATGGGCTAGAAATGCTATATAATTCCATTTTAGATAAAAACACGTATCATTCTAGAATATCCTGGAAGCACCAAGAAAGAAATCAAGTAACAGCATGCATGTGATTAAATTATACAAGTGTTCTTTGTTTTATGCATTCAATTTCAGTAACGGTCTTTTTTTAAAATAAATTTATTTACTTTATTTATTATTTTTATTTTTGGCTGTTTTGGGTCTTCATGGCTGCACGCAGGCTTTCTCTAGTTGCAGCAAGTGGGGGCTACTCTTCATTGGAGTGCACAGGCTTCTCATTGCAGTGGCTTCTCTTGTTGCAGAGCACAGGCTCTAAGCGTGCTGGCTTCAGTAGTTGCGGCACGTGGGCTCAGTAGCTGTGGCTCATGGGCTCTAGAGCGCAGGCTCAGTAGTTGTGGCGCAGGGGCTTAGTTGATCCGTGGCACGTGGGATCTTCCTGGACCAGGGCTCGAACCTATGTCCCCTGCAATGGCAGGCGGATTCTTAACCACTGCGCCACCAGGGAAGCCCTCAGTAACTATCTTGAAGGCATAAAAAGAAGAGAGAATTCCTAATATGACTCTCACATACAGTGCTGTGTATGAAAAAGAAATGTCAACTGGATGGTTCAATCTATTCAACTAACTTGAAGTATTTCTTCCCAATAACATGCATCACGAAAGACATGCCTTCAACAATGTGCAGTTTAGAACATTTGCTTTGGCAATCAGTTGATTACAAGCTTTATACACTGTAATAACTGGGTCCAATATCATACTTGTTTTATAATCAAATATCTTCTTCTCTTGCTCAGAATACTGAATTCTTTTTTCCTATGAGGATTTTCAAACTAAACATTCCCAGCATCAGAAAAATAGTATCTGGACTGAGTTTTTTTCTAGAGAGTTTACAATATAATTATTATTAGGCTGCAATGCTATACTTTAATAACAGATGCCATTATATTATATGATAGGCTGCATTCAGAAAATTCCCCAATTTTCCAGATGAGTTTCAGAAAGGTGAAATAGTCTCTAATATGGATCAAGAAAACTGTTCACCTTCTCTACACTTACAAAAATTATGCAAGCACTCTCTACCTGCTTGCAAAAATTAAAAATAACTCTCTGACATAAGCACACACCCACACCCTTGCCCAGGTGGTACCTTTAGAAAATCATGGTCTCTGACCCAAACCGGAACCTCAATGAAACCTGACAAATCTTCCCCTTTGCTCACTCTACACAACCTATTTTTAAATTTTCTTTGCTTCCTCAAAATGGAGGCTCTAACATCTATATCTGTCAATTTTATTTCTCACATTCCACTCATTTCTAGCCTATAAAAAAATCACACAAATCATGTTCAAAGTAATTAAGTAGCCTCCTTCTAAGTAAATTCATCCTAACACTCTTTCCCTCAGTAATTTTAATTACCCTGTCTATAACATCTGGAGCTATTGTTCATTCTCTCTTTGCTCTCTTGTGCCTAAAAAGCTCTTTTCCTTGGTTTCCAGGTAGCAAACCAGCCTGGTTTTCAGCCTGTCCTCTGGCTGCTCTTCCTTCTCTGTCTGATTGCATAATGTGATGTTCCTCATGGGTTATTCTACGAGCTCTCCTTATTTTCATTCTGCAAATCCCCCTGGGTCAGAATGTATACTCTCATGACATCATTACAACTGATGAGAGCTGCCTCCCAAATCCCTCTCTCCATCCTAGATCTTAGCTGGGGTGCCAAGTCTATGTGTTCAACTTCCTCCCCACAGCTCTACTTGGAATGTGTCACCCTATCTCAAATAACATAATGAAGCCAGCAAACAAGATACATGGTTTCCACAACTGAAATGCCTGTTCCCTCTCTCTGTTTCCACTTTTACTTCTAATTCAAGCCACTATCATTTCTTATCTGGATTGCTACAAGAGTTTCTGAATAGGTCTCCTTACTGGTCTTGCCACCTTTCATTCGGTTCATTTTCACACTGCCACCAGAGTAATACTGATATGATACTAGGACCAAGGCCCTTCCAAGTCAGATACGTTTCAATGTCTCCCTGTTTCCCTCATGATAATGTCTAAGACTCCATGACATGGCTAACAGAGCTTTAATATCTGCTCACTCTTGCACACTCTTCTAAGCCACATTCAATTCCACTAGTAGTGCCCATTAAATTACTCAACTTACTGTAGCGCTCTAGACCTCCATGCATCATATTACTTCAGCTTTGACCAGAGACCCTGCCATTCCTCCCACCCACTCATCCTTCAGTTTTATCTCAGATTCCACTTCTTCCTGGAGGCTCTTAACATCTCTCACCCAAAAAATTCAGTTAAGTGTCCTCATGAGCCCCAATTTACTTCTTTCGTAGCAATTTTCATACTGTGATTGTTCATTGTTTACACTCCCTAGGAGACTGTAACCTTAAGGACCATGTCTCATTCTTCACTGCATTTCTAGTTCCTAGTGCCAGAGCTGAAGGAGCACTGTTATCAGTTCCATAAACTCTTGGATCAAAATTCAAATTCTTTGTACTGTTCAGCCAACCTGTTCCAGAGATATCTACAAATCATCATTTTTCTTTGCTTTTGTATGCCTTTCCTCAAATTTTTTCCATTGGTTTAGTTACAGATGTTTCCCATTATCAGAGTTTTTTTTTAAGTCAAAATATTTGTGCTTTATTTATTTGAACCCATTCTCCACTACTGCTATGACTAGAAATGGCATTTTAACATTCTCAAAGGAGAACTCCAAATACTGTGGGTTACATTTTTCTCCTAAAGTATGGTATGAAAGATCCCAGAACTTGTTTCTAACAACAAAAGAGATGATATTAATTATTTTGGAAATAGCACATTTAAGCACTACCTGTACCAACTATATTTTAAGTCCTTTTTAACTAACTTACTCTTCATAAACATCCTATGAGTTAGGTACTATTTCACCCTCTTTAAGATGAGCAATCTGAGCCATGAAGTAACTTGCTTAAGAATACATTCCCAGAAAGTACCAGACCCAGGAGTGAAGCCAGGCAGCCTAGTTCTACTGCCAACACCATTTCCCATCACTGTCTCTAAACTGGAACCCTTGCATGGTTACACCAATACACTCTGTCTGCAATTTAGTCCTCAAGAAATGGTCTTATACTGAGCCTAGGGAAATTAAAGCAACCCTAGTTTAGATTCGCATTCTGCTAAGTCAAGTCAAGGTGCCCAAAAACAACAGGTGATTTTTATTATGATGGTTGTTCATTGCTACCTATCCTGTTCTTTTCACAATGATTCACTCTGTGATCTACACCACTGCCTTCCTCTTGCCTCCTTTGCTCTACTGCTGCCACACAGGGTAACTAGGCAGTCCATGACTGCCCTGAGCTGTGCCACATCTCTGAGCCTTTGCTCACAATGCTCCCTCTGCTCTGAACACCCTTCCTCCTGCTCAGGAGCAACTCCTGTTCAACTCTTGTCTTCCTTGACTTAATCCACTCGACATCTCCTCTGGGAAGTACTTTCTGCTTCTCCTGGGGAGGCAGTGACCAGTCTCCTTCTCTTGGACTCTCCTCTGCATGGATCTCTCAGCTCACCAGTGGACTCCAGCCATCCATGTGGCCACAACACCTCACACAGTATGTCCCTCATAGCTGCTATTCAAAAAACTTTGGTTCTCAAAGAACCACTGCTGTCAAACAAACCAATGGTAAAGAATATAGTATAATGAATCTAATATTGAAAATAATCATCTTAAAGCATTATGCACTGGAGAAATATTTGACCACCTAATTCCTTTTGTCTCATATCTCCCAGTATATGTAACCTAGCAACTGACCAGATAAGGACTGTTCTCCCTGCACTGTAATATGTAGAGTAAGAAACTACTGTGTAAGCACTTATTGATCTTGGCTTCTTTCATTAGGAACAAAGAAAAGACCTAAAACAGGCAGAAGAGACCACCCATAAAAGGAAATTGTAGGTTTTGTTCCAAAAAGCAGACTCATTCTGGAGGAATGAGACTGGTCCCTTCTGTGATCCCCTACCATTTGGCAACTACCTCTGAGATGGCAAGCCTCCCAAGCACACACTGCCCACTTACAAAACCTTCTCCTCATGAGCTGCTTCAGTGAAATATTTATTTTATCCACATACTTTCCCTGCCCAGTATAGTAAGTTCTCATTTGTACCTCATCTATGTTTCCCACCTATACTGATTTTACCTTTCAGCCTTAAACTTCACCTTGTTTTTCCTCCATTTCTAGTTTTGTTACCTTCCACAATACGTCCTATTCATTTTTTTTTTTTTTATATAATGAAGCTGCTTTTCTTTCTTTCTTTCTTTTTTTTTAATTTAGGGAAGGCTCTTTTATTTATTTATTTATTTTTATATTTATTTTTGGCTGTGTTGGGTCTTCGTTTCTGTGCGAGGGCTTCCTCTAGTTGTGGCAAGCGGGGGCCACTCTTCATCGCGGTGCGCGGGCCTTTTCACTAGCGCAGCCTCTCTTGTTACGGAGCACAGGCTCCAGACGCGCAGGCTCAGTAGTTGTGGCTCACAGGCCTAGTTGCTCCGCGGCATGTGGGATCTTCCCAGACCAGGGCTCGAACCCGTGTCCCCTGCATTAGCAGGCAGATTCTCAACCACTGCGCCACCAGGGAAGCCCCCGTCCTATTCATTTTATTTATCTATTTTCCTCTATTTTATTTTTTAAATTTTTATTTTATTTTCATTTATTTTTGGTTGCACTGGGTCTTCGTTGCTGCGCACAGGCTTTCTCTAGTTGCAGCGAGCAGAAGCTACTCTTCATTGCAGTGTGTGGGCTTCTCATTGCGGTGGCTTCTCTTGCTGAGGAGCACAGGCTCTAGGTGCACGGGCTTCAGTAGTTGTGGCACACGGGCTCAGTAGTTGTGGCTCACGGGCTTAGTTGCTCCATGGCATGTGGGATCTTCCCAGACCAGGGATTGAACCCATGTCCCAGATTCTTAACCATTGCACCACCAGGGAAGTCCCTCTATTTTCCTCTATTTTAAATAGTTCTCATCATATCCTTCAACTTCTAGCTTTAAGTCTATTGTAAACATTATTATTCTTTTAAAAAAATTCCTTTTAATTTCTTGTTAGCGCTGCCGTTCCATTCCCCACACCTCTCCGGCACAGAAATAAACTCTTAAAATGATCCGTAATAAGCAAGACGAGTATGGTGAGACCTGAGGAGTCTACTATCAGGAGAAGATAGATTGACCCCCAGCTGCTCCTGCCTTAGCTTTTTAGGCACCAAAGAAAGGCCATCCTAAGCATGGCTCCCTTGCTTCCTCCTGGAAGCAAGAGAAGTTTGTCCTGGGCTCTAAGCCCCAGCCGAATGTTACCTTTAATTTTCTGGTACTTGAGAGTTATACAAGAGTGTTGACACTTAGGCAAAAAATTGGGCACTTGGAACCACAAGTGTGACAAGACAGCCAAGATCTCTGCATTCTAGTGAGGAGAGAACAGAAAACAGTTTGGGAGAGTGACTACCAGTTAGGGGGGGAATTGAGCTGGAACATGTATGTCTACTGGAAATCGTGGATCAGAGAAGGTCCCTCTGAGAAGGTAATATCACAAGTGAATTTGAAGAATAAGAAGGAGCCAACTATGCTAGAGGCAGGAGAATGTCCCAAGGCCAAGGGAACAGCAAGTACAGAAGGCAAAGTGGCAGAGTTTGGCTTGTTTGATGAGCAGAAAAGTCTTCCCTTCCACCAGTCATTTGTTAAACGCTGTCAGAGAATCATGCTCCTTTCCTCCTGGGTACTTCTCTTGGGTTATAACATATTCATTAGTATTATGTTTTGGCTACTGTCTACCACTCCCAATAAATTGTAGCAAATATTTGATTTCCTGATGTGTGCCTGGCACTGGGGGTATAACAGTGAGCAAAACACAGTCCCTGCATATACTCAGGTGTGTAGGCAGACAGACAAATAGTGAAATAACGATCATGAAAATAGGAATGGTGTGTTATTGCTCACCAGTGCATCCTCAGGACCAGTACAGGACCTGGCATATAGAAGGCAAGTATTTGTTGAATGAATGCTGCTAATGAAACCGTATATGTAATAGGATCCTAAAATTAACTTGGGCATGAAAACATATGTACATATAAAGACAAAAGGAAATCTACCAAAGTATTAAAAATGGTTGTCCTAAGTTTTATACAATAAGCATGCCTTTTTTAGAATATATGTACTTCAAAGTGCTTTCTGTGAAACATGAAACAAACTTAGTGGTTGGGCCTTCAGGTTTAGTTTATGAGCTATAGGAGAAAACCAGATTACCACCATTTCTGGTTCATTTCTTAGGATACTCATTTTTCGGTAGATTTGGCTACCATTGTTTTTTAGCTTGCTTCGGATATCCCCTCAAACATGACCCAACCTTCAGAAAGAAGGAAAGCAATGCCAAAAAGCCATTCGGTAATAGAACTGAATACTGTGTATTGGATGAGAACAGGAAGATAACTGTATTGCAAAAAAAAAGAAAAAAAGAAGAACCTGCAAATCAATATCAATACGATCTCGAGTACCAAGTTTCCTGTTAACTTTATTTACCAAAAGCACCTTGCCCGCTTCCAAACCCTCTAAACCCCAGGCTCCCAGAGCCTGCTCTCACCGGAGTGCTACAGGCACAACATCTGCTCCGCAGGCCCACTTAAAGCAAGTAGTAAGCTTCCCTGTCCCACACTCGGCTCGGTTGCGCTGGCCATTTCCTCAAAGCACACACTCGCGTACACCTGGCCTGGGCTCCCCTAACCACGCCCAGCAGGGCACAAGGCATCATCCCGTCCAGGGAACACAGGGCAAACTCTCCCCAGGAGCACAGCACCAGCCTAGCAACATCCCCAGGCACCTGGGCAACTCAAGAGCAAGCCGTCACCACCAGCCCCGGGTTGGCGCTCCCTTATCGACTTGATCAGTCCCGGAAACACCCTGCAAGCTTTTGCTAGAGACCCAGCTTGGCCCCGGGTAAACTCCAGCCACGCCACCAAGCAAGCCTTCTCTGCGGCCACTACGTGCTCCCCACCCTCCGCGGTGACTACGTGCTCCCCACCCCCCGGGGTCCCCTCACGGTACGAGCCGGAGCCACGCCTTCTACCCTAACTCCTTACGACCCCGGGTGGACTCAGCCCCGCGCCTCCGCCCCGAGCCACCAAGCAAAGCTTCCCCGACCCTCGGCTCCAGTGGGCCTGCCCCCCGGCCCGGCCTGCCCCCACCCCCACCCGCTCCAGTTCGCCGCCTGTGCGGACACCCTCTCCAGGCTCCTACCGGAGGATATGGGAAGCAGGAGCAGTAGCGCCACCAAAAGAATCCCAAAGAAGCACCTAGAAGAAAAGGGACTCTCGCAGCGGTAGGGGGGTGCCTTGCGACAGGAGCAAGACGCCGTCATTTTCGGGAGATCAGCGAGAAACCTGGAACAGCTCAGCAGAGATCTTCCTGAGTCCAGTTACCAGAGATAAGAATCCGCACACTCACAAACCGTCAACCGCGGTCACGCAGCTGGGTATGGCCTGGGCCGTGCCCAGGGCGGAAGTGACTCTTTGGACGGGGCCTGCCGGGCCAATAGGCGGGCTGTAAGGCGGGGCCTCGGTGTTGGGGGTGGCCCTTAGGCCTGGAGAGGCGGGGCGTGGGGCTTGCCAGGGTCTAACAGTCCCTGTGCGCGGGCCGCTTTACGCCTCACTCTTGGACCCTGGCTGTAGCTGGCTCCTCCTTCCGCAGACCTACACGGAAGCACAGCTGCGGTTTGCGAGAAACGGCTTGTTCACCGCCTGTTCGTAAAGACTGTTACCACCCTATGCAGGAAGGGTGGAAAGGAAGCAAGGGTTGGCGAGGTCAGCATTGTCAGTTTTCCGGAACGCTAGATTAAAGAATAAAACGTATCGAGCTGAAGATAGAAACCTAGAGCCCAGGCAGTGGGTCACTGTTGGGCAGACACCCCTCAGGACTCCAGTCTGGACCTGGGGCACTCCAGACTGTCCGGATACCTGGGCCCTTGCTCAATCTTTGGCATTAGTCAGGCATAATTCGGGACAATAGTTGAGATTTCCGTGGTTGAGCCTCTGCTACTGAAGCCTCTCATGGCCTGATAGATTTCAAAAACATGGAAGGTTTGGCTGTTGCTCTCCCAACTGCTAAAGTCAATTAGTGTCACCTGTATTCCCAGGAGAGCACCCCTGGGAAGGTAAATTATTAAACAACACCGGGCCATTAGCATATTGGGCCTCAACTCTACGGCCTTGCCTTCGAACGACTAAATGTTTTATTGACGATGACATATACATGCATGAAAAGGGTAAGGACAAGGATGCATTAAGTGCCATATTTCTGGAAGCAATGAATGTCGTTAGAGTTGGGATGGGTAGGAATTGATGAGTGACAACTACTCTGGTGAACCAATCTCTCAATGCTGGAAAATTAAGAATGAGTAAGATTTATTTGTAGAGTTGTGAGTAAACCTGTATGACTAGTAAAAGGAAAGAAAAGTAACATGATCGGTATTAAACAGCAAACAAAGGAGCTGACATTCTCTTCGTATTAGCTGGCAAAGAATAAAAACATCAACCAGTGTGTAAACATATTGGGGACGGGGTGGGGTGGGGGGCAGCACCCTCAAAGTTTTAGTTTATATAACTTTTTCATGCGTTACAATTTTAAATGGACCTGACTTTTAAACCACTAGTTTCATGTAGAGTTTATCCCAAAGATATCATCAGAGCTGTGAGCAAAGATGTATAATTTTGGACAAAATATAAACTCTTAAATGTCTAGCAGAAGTATAAGAGTTTTTGATAGGCAGCTTTATGGAATGAATTTCTATGCAGCAAGCAGTGTAAAAAAAAATATGAGAAACTATGGTATATTCGTAAGTAGAAAAAGCAAACTCCAAATTGATGTATGCCTTTTGTCATTACTTTTATTAAAATAGTATATTGATACACTTAAAAAGACATTAGTTGGAAATAAGTCAAAATTAACTAACAGTTCATAGGCTTATCTATATTTCATTTTTGTGTGCTTTTTTTTTTTCTGTATTGACCTTTGTTACATTTGGAATCAGGTAAAGAAACATTTTTTTTAAAAGTCAGCTTGTATATCACCTGCTCTTTTGTTCATAGAATGGTGGGAATAGAACCTGTATCGCATAGGGTTAAGGTATGAGAGGATGGTAAGGAAATGGAAGCTCTTCGTGTAAACCTCAAATGCATCTTCTGCAATTATAGAACTTTATATGTATTTAAACAACTTTATATCTGAGATGTACTAAAGATCTTCTGGGTTCAACAAACTATGGAATTTCCGTTTCCTCCCAGACTGACACAATGTTTGGATTCTTGTATCTAGCATACAAGATACTAAGTGTGGAGGTGATGTATAAAATAAACACCTTAGTGTCTTGGATTATGAAATCCAGACACTCCATGATGACAATTAAAGGAGGTACAATTAAGGAGACAGTGAATAGAAAACTCAATGAGGGAGACATCATTTCTGTTATTTCTTATAGTTGTAAAACAGTGATATAACAGAAATGTTCTGTGGTTCAATGTTGGCACTTAAAACGGATCTATTTATGTTCTCTGTAACTATTGGTACATGATGTTATATGTCAGTTATATCTGAATAAAGTTGAAAAAAACTTTCCCATCTATTTCTAGTCTTGGAAGTAAGTTTTTATTTCTCATGAGAACATTTAAAAGGGAAAAAAATATGACTAGCGTTTGGTTTCCTAGTTACAAATGCTAGATTAGATTCAAGAACTGGGACTTTACTGGAATTTTATTTCAATCAGTGAAATTTCTATACCTGTGTTTTATCAAGCCATTCTTAATATAATTGAAGACTTTCACATAGATTTCTTTAACTTACTTTGATTCGACCCAACTGAGGCTCCATTTGAAAGGTTTTGAGCCTTATTCCCTATTTTTCTGGACTAGCTCCATGGGGCAGAGATAGTTTTCTTGCTGTATCTCCAGTGCTGAAACAGTTCTAGACCTATACCAGGTGCATAACAAATACCCATTAAATACTGAATGAAATAAATGGGCATTGCTGTCAAGTGCATTTAACGTGTCTCTGCCAATCCTCCCCAGCATGGATGTGCCAAATGCCGGAAAAGTTCTGAGAAATTTTGATTTTAGTAATGTTAGGCACTGGGAGAAAGCAGAATTTGTCTCTGAAAGGAATGACCTACAACTGTATGCCAAGAAAACTTTCCTAAATCAGGCATGGCAAGCTAACCTATGAAGTGGATCTACTGTCTAACCCTTAGCCTTGAGATCATTTTAGTGACTGAGTTCAAAGGGAGAGTATTGACTGTGAACTTCCTAAGGTGCTGAGAGGAATAGAACTCAAGAGTCGAGGCTTTGAGTGAAGTAGGGGCTTAAACTCTAGTGGTTCCTCCAACTCCCCCTAAAGATTTTGTAAAACTGCCAACAGGAAAATAGGGAGAGAATGGAGAATATGACTGCAGACCAGGTTTTGAGCTATGTAGTAGCTCTCCTGTAAGCTTTAGGAATGGCGGTAAGGTGGAGGGAGGTGTCTGTGGATGTCATTAACCCAAGGGAGACTTCATTAAATAAAACAATGTTAGATGATCCTTTGCCTCCTAAATTGGTATATTTACATTTTGCTTTTCAGAGGTGAGGGCAGCAGCATGAAGGGGCCTGTGAATGCTCTCAGAAGAGGCTTTCCCCTGTCATGCTGCTTTACATGTTAGTTATTTGTGAAAACCTGAAAGAGAATGGCTAAACAGAGGATAGTTAAGCCACCTTTTTGATGCTGGTCCTGGGAGCTCTGCCACCTCTACTTGCACCTGGTGGGCACCTGCCAGCAAATTGACCTTCTTACTTGGCTGTTAACCTCAAGAGCATTACTGTGGTGCCACATCCAACACAGGTATTCTGAACCCAGTCAGGTACAGAAAGGAGGGCATTTCTCATAAGGATCACATATTCATTTTGTTTCCTCCTGGCTTTTCAAGGCTTTAAAAAGTAAATATATTACAAACCATATTCCATAAGTACATTTGCAAAGATAAAATTTTTTATTCCTTTCATTATAATGGTGGAGACAGTACATTTAAACATCACAAACTTAAACTAACTTACATCTCACACTTAACTGTACAGAAAGTCAAACAAAACAAAACAAAATTAGAATGTTAGCACTAGGAATAGCTTTGGAGACCAGTTGTTCCAGTCCCTGCTTTTCAGCTGAAAAATGTAAGGCCAGGGGTGAAAAGAATTGCTCAATAATACAAGTTAGGCTATATAATGTTTTAGACATCATTAATATATACACTATTTCCCATAGATAACTGATGTGATAGAAAAAAATCTCACAGATTTCTTGTAATTAAAAAGTCACAGGCATCAGATATTTGTTAATCATATTGCTCAGTGACCTACCAACTCCATTACCGGAAAAAAAACACATTTTTTCTTGTGATGGAGAATTTTAATTCTAAGAAAGACCTATTTCCAAGCATTTAATTTCTACTTCCTTTTTTTTTTTTTAATTGGGGTATAGTTGCTTTACAATGTTGTGTTAGTTTCTGCTGTACAACGAAGTGAATCAGCTATATGTATACATATATCGCCTCCCCCTTGGGCCTCCCTCCCACCCCGCCCCATCCCACCCATCTAGATCACCCCAGAGCACCGAGCTGAGCTCCCTGCACTATACAGCACGTTCCCACTAGCTGTCTGTTTTACACATGGTAGTGTATATGTGTCAATCCCAATCTCCCAATTCATCCCATCCCCTCTTCCGCCAACTGTGTCCACACGTCCGTTCTCTACGACTGCATTTCTATTCCTGCCCTGCAAATAGGTTCATCTGTACCATTTTTCTAGATTCCACATATATGTGTTAATACATGATATTTGTTTTTCTGTTTCTGACTTCCTTCACTCTGTATGACAGACTCTAGGTCCACCCATGTCTCTACAAATGACCCAGTTTTGTTCCTTTTTATGGCTGAGTAATATTCTATTGTATATATTTACCACATCCTCTTTATCTATTCATCTGCTGATGGGCATTTAGGTTGCTTCCATGTCCTGGCTATTGTAAATAGTGCTGCAGTGAACATTGTGGTACATGACTCTTTTTGAATTATGGTTTTCTCAAGGTATATGCCCAGTAGTGGGATTGCTGGGTCATATGGTAATTCTATTTTTAGTTTTATAAGGAACCTCCATACTGTTCTCCATAGTGGCTGTTTCAATTTACATTCCCACCAACAGTGCAAGAGAGTTCCCTTTTCTCCACACCCTCTCCAGCATTTATTGTTTGTAGATTTTCTGATGATGGCCACTCTAATGGGTGTGAGGTGATAGCTCATTGTAGTTTTGATTTGCATTTCTCTAATAATTAGTGATGTTGAGCATCTTTTCATGTGCCTCTTGGCCATCTGTATGTCTTCTTTGGAGAAATGTCTATTTAGGTCTCCTGCCCAGTTTTTGATTGGGTTGTTTGTTTTTTTGATATTGAGTTGCATGAGCTGTTTGTATGTTTTGGAGATTAATCCCTTGTAAGTTGCTTCATTTGCAAGTATTTTTTCCCATTCTGAGGGTTGTCTTTTCGTCTTGTTTATGGTTTTCTTTGCTGTGCAAAAGCTTTTAAGTTTAACTGGTCCCATTTGTTTATTTTTGTTTTTATTTTCATTACACTAGGAGGTGGGTCAAAAAAAAAATCTTGCTCTGATTTATGTCAAAGGGTGTTCTGCCTATGTTTTCCTCTAAGAGTTTTATAGTGTCCGGTCTTACATTTAGATCTTTAATCCATTTTGAGTTTATTTTTGTGTATGGTGTTAGGGAGTGTTCTGATTTCATTCTTTTACAAGTAGCTTTTCAGTTTTCCCAGCACCACTTATTGAAGAGACTGTCTTTTCCCCATTGTATATTCTTGCCTCCTTTGTCATGGATTAGGTGACCATAAGTGCATCAGTTTATCTCTGGGCTTTCTATCCTGTTCCACTGAGCTATATTTCTGTTTTTGTGCCAGTACCATACTGCCTTGATTATTGTAGCTTTGTAGTATAGTCTGAAGTCAGGGAACCTGATTCCTCCAGCTCCGTTTTTCTTTCTCAAGATTGCTTTGGCTATTCGGGGTCTTTTCCTTTAAAAGTTTCTTCTCCAGAAACCCAAGAAATAATGCAAATAATAATAGAGGTTCAACAAAGCAAAGCCATTGAGCATCTTTTCATATATCCGTGGACTATTTGCTTTTCTTTTTTGGGTGACCTGGGTGTATGTCCTTTACCCATACTTTGGGAAGTTGGGGGAGGGTTGGTCTTTGAATTTTTAACTCTCTAAAGAAGCCAGTTACCCTTCATTTGTGATAGAAGTTGCAATTTTTTTGTCACAGTTTGTCAGTTGACTTTGCTTATGCTGTTTTTTTGTTTTTCTGTATTGAGTAATTTTAAATTGAAATTCAGGTTGATGTCCAGCTCACTCTTTATATTTATCAAAGTATATATGGCAGAATACACTCTAAAAGCAACTATTAAAACCCATAATTACACAGAAGTTAGCAGTAGTCATATGCGAATCTATTATTAAATATTCAGAAATATCCTGATGTTTTCTAGAGATCATTAGC